>NW_016690214.1:1680619-1842923 GCF_001604755.1 Lepidothrix coronata | reverse complement strand
GAAAGAAAAAAGAAAGAAGAAAAAAGAAAGAAAAAAAGAAAGAAGAAAAAAGAAACAAGAAAAAAGAAATAAAAGAGAAAAGAAAAAAAGAAGTAAAAGAGAAAAGAAAAAGAAGTAAAAGAAAAAAGAAATAAGAAAAAAGAAAGAAAATAAAAAAGAAAAAGGAAAAATGAAAAAATATATAAGAAAAACGAAAGACAAGAAAAAAGAAGAAATGAAAAAAGAAAAGCACAGAAAAAAGGAAAAAGGAAAAAAAGAAAAAATTGAAGGAGGAGCGGCAGAAAAGGGATGTTTGGAAACAGAAAACAGGGCCGTGGTTTGGAGCGGAGCGGGTCGAACCCCTCCCGCCCCACCAGGACCCCCCTCTCGCCCCCCCTGCCGGCCATGGCGGGGGGCACAGCGGAACTACATCCCCCAGGAGGCAGCGCGGCCGCGGCGCACGCGCAGAGCGCGCCCCCGCCGCTCCGAGGCCGGGGCGGCCGCCCCGGCCCATCATGTAGGTGCAGCCGCGCCGGCCCCGCGCAGGGACCCCCGGCCCGGGCACGGCCCAGCCCCGCGGGCCCCGCCGCCACCGCCGCCCCGCTGCAGGCGGGGGCTGGCCGCGGACAGCGGGGCCGCAGCGCCGCATCTTTGTTCGGGCAACTCGCCCCTTTTGGAGGAGCCGCACGGGGGAAGTCTTTGTGCGCGCCCTTCCCCCCAGGCCAGGCGGGGGACAATGTCTCAGCCCCGAGGTGAGCGAGGGCTGCGGGGGCGGCGGCGGGACCTCGGCCGGGTGCAATTGCACGGGCGTGTGCGTGTGCATGTGCGTGTGCGTGTGCGGGGCTGAGCGCCTTTGCATGTGCACCGCAGTCGCCTGTGCGGGAGCCGCTGCAATCGCGTGTGCAGGAGCGGCTGCGGGTGCGGGTGCGGGTGCGAGTGCGGGTGCACGGGTGTTTGCACGCCCGCAGAGCTCGGGGGTGCAGCGCCGGCTGCGGGTGCATGTGAGCGTGCAATTTGCAATTGCATGTGCGTGTGCATGAGTGTGCAATCGCATGTGCGCGTGCAATCGCGTGTGCGCGTGCAATCGCGTGTGCGCGTGCATGTGAGCGTGCAGTTGCATGTGCGGGTGCATGTGAGTGTGCGGGTGCATGTGAGTGTGCGGGTGCACGCGTGTTTGCACGCCCGCGTGTCCCGGGGGTGCAGCTCCCGGTGCAGCTCCCGCCGCATTTCCTGCTCCCTTGCGCCGCAGCAGCCCCGCGCTGGCTCCAGCCGGGATCCGCTCCCGGGATTACCGAGCCCTGGCCGCCTTTGGCACGGCCGGGACGCAGGGAAAGGGGGTGTTGGAGGAGCAGCTGCAGCCGCGCTCGGTGCGGGGTTAAAGCAAACTTTGAGACAAGTCCGCGGAGGAGATGAAAGGTGAAACTGGAGTGGAGTTACCAGGAATTAAATATATACCTATGTTTCCATGGGAAAGTATTGTTCTCGTGCCAGGGCTGAGATCATTTTCCACCCATTCCTCTCCCCCCCCCCTTTTAATATTTGGTAACTTTTGGTCAGAGGCAGCAGCGGGGGTTTGTCACACCAGGACGCTCGGAGCGTGCAAAAAGGCAGGAATGGAGCATTTGGGAGGTGCAGAAAGGCAGGAATTGGGGATCCGGGAGCTGCAGAAAGGCAGGAATGGAGCGTTTAGGAGCTGCAGGAACGGAGCGTTTAGGAGCTGCAGAAGGGCAGAAGTTGAGAATTTAGAACTTGCAGAAGGGTGGAAACTGAGCGTTTAGGAGATGCAAAAGGGCAGGAATTGGGCATTTGGGAGCTGCAGAAAGGCAGGAATGGAACGTTGAGAGCTGCAGGAACGGAGCGTTTTGGAGCTGCAGGAATGGAACGTTTAGGAGCTGCAGAGGGGCACAAGTTGAGAATGCAAAAGGAAGTTGAGATGCAAAAGGGCCAGAAATTGGGGAATTTGGAAGCTGCAGGAATTGAGCATTGAGCAGCTGCACAAAGGGCAGGAATTGGGGCATTTGGGAGGTGCAGAAGGGCAGAAGTTGAAAATTTGAGAGCTGCAGGAATCGAGCACTTGGAGGCTGCAAAAGGGCAGAAATGGAGCATTTCGGAGCTGCAGGAGGGCAGAAAGGGGCCCGGCCCCCCGGAGGCAGCGGGAGGGAGGTTTGGGAAGGGGACAGCAGTGATTTATTTTTGCCAGCGTGGTGGCGAGCGCTCGCTCTTCGCGTTTGACTCGGTGGTTATTCCGGAGCGGCTCTGCCTTGTGTCCTGCAAGGGAGGGGGGAGGAGGTGGAGAATTTAATATTGCAAAAATGCTGTGGGAATGCAACAGCCCCTGCAAGAGCAGGCGGAGAGGTTTAAGGAGGAGTTGCTCCGGCCATTCATTGTGAAAATAGATGCCCATATGTCAGCGAGCAGCCACACAGATGCAGCTTTTGGAGCCTTTTAAACGCTTGGATTGGATGTTGCAGCTTGGCTCTCCCTGCATCCTGCAGCCCTCGCACATATTTGGGATTGGGGGGGGTGAGAGGCAGCACATGGCCCGGTGGGAGCAGGTCCCAGACTGGGTTTGGGGGCTGCCTCTTGTTGTATTTATTTATTTATTTATTTTTAATAAGCCATCTGTGAAGTCAGTGGCCTCTCCCAGTAATCCTTGCAGGGAGGACATGGGGAAGGAGGTGCTTGCACAGCTCTTGCCACACAGTTTTCCTTTGTAAGAAAAATGTAAAGTTGTTGTATAATTTATTCCTAATTTGGGTTTGCTGCAGTCATCTTTTCCAGCCAAGCAGGGAATTGTAAAAGTTTCCGACAGAAAGAGCCAAGGAAGTTTGATAATGCAGGGTTGGACCTGGTGATACCCACAGCACTCTGCCCCTGGCTGGGGGGTCCCTGGGAGACCCTCGGAGGGGCAGGGGAGGCAGCTGCTGCCTGAGGGTCCCCAAAAAGCCTCAGAGTGGGAAAACCTGAGTGTGCAGAGCTGGTGACAGGCAGGGACCTGTGCTGGTGGCCCTGCAGCCCACCCTCCCCGGGGGCTGCTCAGCCTCTGTGCTCCCCAGCCCTGTCCTTCTCCGTCCTCCTCGGCACCAGGAAAAAGGGAAAACAGGAGTAGCCAACCCACAAAACACGATCCCAATGAATGGCATCATTCTCGAGTCCCTTTTCTGTCCATCCCTCTCTCTGCAATCCCAGTGTCTGAGCTGGAATTCCTTACACGGATAACTTTTCCAAGTTCAGCTGTTCAGGCCGAGGTTTTGCTCGGGAAGGGGTTTCAGCTCCGGGGCTTTGCACCAGAGGTGTCGTTCTTCGGGATGAATTAAGGGAGGCATAATCTGTGTTTCGGGATCAGCTTTCATGTGCTGCACAGGAGGTTCCTCGTCAGCTCTCTAAAATACAGCCCAGAGCCCCAGCCAGCTGCTGAACCCTCTCCCTGCTTTGAATCCTTTCCAAAGTTGTTCTGAGAAATTGCCAGAGATTAATGTTTTGTTTTTTTTTTTGATGCAGCTTGTCAGGGGAACATGTGAGCAGGAGGGTTGTTCCTGCACGAGGCTTATTCCCTGCAAGGAATCTCACCTAGTTCAGGGGGACCCTACCTGTGCCACGTGAGCAAGCAGAGCTGATCTGCCTCCTGCACAACCACAGCATGGGCTGCAAAGGTCAAAACTCCCCCTGGAATTCAGAAGCAACAGTTTTATTCGGGGCCTTTCCATGGTAGAAATGAGCAGTTGCCTCCAGCATTGTGCTCATAGTTCTCAGCCAAGTTACCTGGACCCTGATGGGCTCGCCAAGAGTCCATCAAAATATAAAATACAGTTCAAGTCTGCCTTTCACCCCGTGCTCGTTCCTGCCTTCATTCCCTAAGTTGCAAAATGATATTTTTTTTTTGTTGGATGGAGCAATCCATAGCAAAATTCCCTGGGCACAGCAGGTCCCTGCAGCCTGTTCCTCACCTTCAGAGGTGAGCCCATTCTAGACCAGTGGGACTTGATGCTGATGGGAGCTTCAAAGAAGTTGAATTGCTGCCCAAACAGGGCCCATTTGGCTGTCATGACTAATAGGATATGATTTTGGAAGAGGGGGAAAACAAAAGCAGAAGTCCATATTAATGACAAGCTAAGCACAGTTTGGGGCTGTAAATCTGAACTCTGGTGGCAGCAGATGTATCCAAGAGTCTCCCAAATTCCTTGTGACGGGGGGAATCACTCCCTGGAGAATCCCACACTGGAGAAGCCACCTGCAAATATGCAGATTTCTCCACTGGAAGAAGAAAAGGGGAGGGGCAGCAGTTCCCATTAGAGCACTGATTCAGAAATAGTACATGGAAAGGAGCGATGCTCAAGCTGAATATTGCTGCCCGTTGATCTTCGACTCTGTGGTTTCAAATGCAGTTTTCTGTGCTTGAGCTGCAAAGGGAAGACTGAGATTATGAGCAGCACGTCCCACGTGATGCTGGCTGAGCGTGTACCCTCTGGACTTTGACCACAGGCCCTGCGCCTATTCAAAATATTACAGTTTTATGTGAAACACTCTTTTTTTTTTCTTTCCTCCCCCTTCAACCCCCCAGCTAGAAGTCTCAGTGGAGCAGATGTAGAGGCTAAACGGTGGTAGTTGTTGTTTTTTTAAATCCTAGGTAGGTGGCAGGTTGTTGCTGGTGTAAGATTAACCCGTGAGCAGCTCCTGTGGGTTGTGCAATGTGCATTTTGCCTCGTCAGCACCACCTCAGCTTCTCCCCACTCACACACTCACTCCCATGACACAGGACCTGGCAAGGGCACAGGGAACATGGTCAGCCAGGTGCAAGCTTAGCAAAGCCTGGACTAGCAGCAAACAGCCGATTTCAGTTGGAGTTGTTGATTTATTTTTAATTTATTTATTTTTTTTAAGGATACCCTGTTGAATTAGCTTCGCCCTGTTGCGTGTGCTGCCTGCTCTGCTGCAGGGATGGGAGTGCCTGTGGACCTGCTTTGGGTTGAGAGGGGGCAAATGTTTATAAAGAGGTTTAAAAGCCTCGTGCAATGCCAGGCTGGAGGAATTAACCAGCAGGGGAAGAGGGAAAACCAGCTGGTTGGGGTAGAGAGTTTTTGGCTGGAGATGATGTTTGGCATAAACCAAATCACTGCTGTGCCCGGGGAGCTGAGACACCTGGCTGGGCCCCTGCAGTCGCTGTGTTTTGCTGCCTGCACCCCTGCAGAGCCCTAAGGAGGCGTTTTTAGGGTGCCCTGTCCCCATGTCCTGACATGTCACGACAGCAGCAACGTGCTGGTCAGGGCAGCACCTCCCCAGTGCTTGGCAGGGACAGCACACGAGCATTGAAAAGCTTAAACTGTAGAAGCAATTATAGCAATAAAAGTGATAAGTTGCAGGGGAAAAAGGAGCAAAGAGCTGTTTTCTCCTCGCTGCCACACCAAGTGCTGCTGCTTTGTTACCTCAGTCACCAAAGACTCCGAGGTTCCTTCGGGGTGAGTTCCCTCCTGTGACACACACACAAGCTGCTAAGGTGAAGCAAATGATGCTCAATTAAAACCACAGGAGTAATTTAGGGAGATGAGACACCTCATTCCTCCCAGAGCACTGGCATTACCGGAACACAGGTTTGCAAGTTCTGGGTCCTGTAGTTGCAAATACACAAGGTGACTGAAAAGTTGCCTTTTTTCCTCCAAACAGTACTAGTGTTTGTTGTCACTTGTCTGTTTTCTCCTGCTGAAAAGAGCTGTAGCAACACCTATAGAAGCCTCTGAGAAAAGGATGGAAAACCAACACAACTGAAAAAAGCTCTGATCCCTTTTTTAAGTTGGAAGAGAGGAGACCAGTATGGGAGTTCTGCTAGCACAGGAGTGGGGATGGCCTTGCAGCCCTCTGCAAATGCACCTGGAGGACCACAGCCCAGTCCTGGTCAGGATTCCCAACCCTTCCCCGTGGGGTTCCGTGCCTTCACCCCATGAACTTGCATTCCTGATGCTCAGCCTGCCCACAGGGCTGCTCCTGCTCCAGCTCCAAAGGCAAAGCTGTGCACTTCACGTGCTGGGCCGGTCCCAGCTTTGATGGCAGCGGGTGGCACAGGTACTTCTGGGTAAGAATGACTCACCTGAGCACACAGGTGTCCCTTGCTGCATTCACTCGTGTTTTGGGGGACTATTTTGAGGAGCATTGGAGTTGGCAGCTTGGCCACCAGCAGCATTATTGTGTGGAGTGTTGAGTCAGTCTCCAGTGCCTGGATAAATTGCAGGACTGTTGTTTTAATTTTAGACGTGAACGGAGCTATAATTAAAAAAAAAAATCTGTTTCATTACCTGTAGAGTTACTTAACTCCCTTCCTTAGGGCTTGTCTGGGAATAGTTTAAGGGATTAGCATTATCAGCTAGAGCAGTGTTAGCAGGAAGGCAGATCCAGGAGCCTGGAGCTGTGCCATGACAGATATTATGATCTGTGGTGGCAAAGTGGTGAAGGCCATTCAGTGCAATTTCCATTATCTGCTCGTTGCGCAAAAACTTGGGGCTTTTTCTGCTTTTGTTTTCCAAATCCACAACATTCTGCACTTTGACAAGTGTGAATGGAAGAGTGTCCCCTGCTCAGTAACCCTGGCTCAGTAAAAAGCAATTTGGAGAGGGGAAGTCTCGAGACTGTTGCTTGTAGGGCTTTCTTTCGCCTCAGAGCCAGAATTAAACCTGTCCTTCAAACCTCACTCTTTTCAGGCAGGAATTCCAAACACCCCGTTGATGTTTCAGAGGGTTCATCCCACCATGAAAGTCTCTGGAGTGCTAAAGCACTTCTGAGTCACCTTTACTTTGGAGATGGTGCAGACAAGGTGCAGAACATCCTCTGTGGAAGCTCCAAGAAGCCGCTCGTGCATCCTGGTCTGCTGGTGGGGCTGAACATCCCTCTGGATTTGCTATCCCAGAGTCAGGCAGGAGCCTGAATGTGTGCAGGCACGGTCAGAGCAGCTTCTGATGGCACCAGGAGAGGGTTTTGGGGCAGGAGCTGCTCTGGCTGCTCCCAGTTGCTGTAGGAGCAGCGGCCGTGGCTTTTTTGGGCTGCAGCAATCTGAGTGCTGCAAACAGCCTATGCAGCTGAGGTAGGGTTTCATATTTGTAAGAGAAAAAGGCATTTTTTTTTTCCCCTTATTTGAGCAGGAAAAGTTCACAGAGCAAAGCTGATCCAGTTTCTTGCCGTTGCTGTTTTGTTAGCCTACTTAGCCTGCAATTTTATAATCAAGGCTGGATTTTCTCAGCCTGCACCCGGGCAAGATCAAAAATCATTAGGGGAACTGAAGCCTGAGCAGCATCCACTTTTACTGCATTCAGATGGAAACAGTGGGGGGGGGGGAAAGGAAAGAAAAAACCAGCAGAAGTTGCAGATGAGATGCCAAAGATAAGGCAGCAATAGCAAATCAGTGCAGGAGTCAACACTTCACTGTGTCTGCAATAAGAGGCCTCTAATGAAGGCTGAATCAGCACGGACTTGGGAGCTGCTTTTCAAGGAGAATCTTTTTCTAAACAAAAATATGTAATTACACTCAGTGAAACATGCTTATCGGTGCCAAATGGCCTCAGAGCATCCTCTGGCTGCTCTGTAGAAGTCCCGGGCAACATGTTTTTGTGCCTGTGTTCATCCTGCAGTGGGGTCTGATCCCGAATTTCCTCTCTCCTGTGTTTTCAGCAGGGCTTATTTCACACTCAAGCAACAAGTTATAAAAATTACAGCTTCACTCCACGTTATCATTTATCTTTTGAATGTTTATTGCTTCTCCAGTAGTTCAAGGTCAGATATAGAAAAGGACTCAAAAGTCTTTTGTTGTTCTGACAGCTCCAAAGTGATGGAAGTCCCCATCTGACAAAGACAGACCTTCCCAGAGAACTGGCACCAAAAAGGAAGGGAGAGGGAGGATTTTAAAGGCAAACCCAGCATTCATTACTGACTTTATAGAGTAGGTTTAGATTAGATATTAGGAAGGAATCCTTCCCTGTGAGGGTGGGGAGGCCCTGGCACAGGTTGCCCAGAGAAGCTGTGGCTGCCCCTGGATCCCTGGAAGTGTCCAAGGCCAGGTTGGACGGGGCTTGAAGCAACCTGGGCTGGTGGAAGGTGTCCTTGCCCATGGCAGGGGGTTGGAATGAGATGAGCTTTCAGGTCCCTTCCGACCCAAACCATCCAGTGATGCTTTCCCTGGATTTGCTCCATTCTGTTTGCTCTCATCACCTCCCGTGTGCAGGAGCCCCAGTCAGAGCCCGCTGGATTCACAGGCTGACTCAAGTACCTGCAGGCAGGAGGTGAAGGATTCACTGAAGAACCAGGGAACACGAGATGAGAGGGCCCTTCTGGCACCAGCTCTGTATGGAGGGTTTGTGCAGCACCTCACAGGGCCCTGGGCACCGGCTCCTTCTTCCAGGGCACTTCTCCAGTGCTGGCAGCTGGCCCCCACTCAGAGACACACTTCCCAGCTTTGGTTTCAGCACAGCCCTTTTTCCTAGGGCTGCTTTAATTGCCTGCAATTAGGGTCTGCAGTGCTGCAAAAGTATGAAGAAATAAAACCCAGTTTGGCTTTGTGAGGGCTGGGGTTGATTCCTTCTCTCAAACAGCTGATGCTGTGGCCTTTTAGAAGGGAGGTGTCAGCCTGGGACCGTGGGGTTTGTGCCTGTGGCTGCCCAGGGTTAAAGTACAAATATGGGATATTTATTGTAGTTTTATTCGAGGAGTGAACACCTGGAGGAGCTGAGAATAGCCATCCTCTTCTGCCAGTTGGGTGAAAGAAAAGACAGGGACTTTACACGCTGTCATCAAACCCCCTTTGGGCTAAGCTACATCTTAAGTAGATTTGTTTAAGCACTGAACTTCAGCACTTGGCAAAAGTGCCTCAGGCAGTAGCACAAGCCACAGCACAGGGCTCTGGCAGCCCTGAGAGGCCCTGAAGGTGCAATGGGCCACCCCAGCCCCTGCAGAACAAGGTCAGGGTCTGGCCAGCTGGGACTCTGCTGTTAGTGAGGTGCAGACTGTGGTCTGGCTGGGATTTCCAAACTCCTTCCACATTTGGGAGGTAGCAACAGGACAGGGAAGCTGCTGTAGTTAAATGTGAACAGCACTGCAGTTTGGGCTGTGGAGCTGTAGATGTGTCCTGCTGTCTCCTCTTGCAGGTTTGCTTCTCTGAACAGAGAGATGCTGGTTAATGCAGAACTCCCTCCCAAGCAGACCTTGGTACTTAACTCTCTTAATTAAATGCTTTCCAAAACCACAAGATTGACCTTCACTGCATGCCCACAGATTTTTCTCTCATTTAACAAGCAGAGGGTTGTCAGAGTAGCCTATTAAAGCAGAAGAAAGGCAATGCTCTAATACTGGTGGGTTTTGACCTGTTCCAAAGCATTTTTCTGCTTTTTAACTCTTAAGAGATGAAAACCACAATCCTCTAACAACCTACCAGGAGAAACCAGGCTGGAGACAGGGAGTGCTTGGCTGAAACATGGCGCAAAGTCTGATAAAATAGTGAATATACGTAAAATTGAAGTTTATTCAGATATCTATACAATAAGCCAAGACAGCCATTACTATATAGACAGGTCCTTGTGTAACCAGAGAGCTGTGCTGTGTGTCACAGATTTGTCCTTTGGGAGATACCCTCTGGAAAAAAATACAGGCAATTAACACAGACTCTGACTTCCTTACCTTTCCCAAGGACACCAGCAATTTGCTCATTGCTAATAAAACTTGGAACATCTCTACGGAAAAAACTTGAATTCCTGCCAAGGAATCAGTTCCACAAATTAACTGAAATACCAGGTTGGTGCAGTGCATGGAAGGACATCCCACACCAGCCCCCCGACAGCGTTGGAACTGGAGGGGGAGAGCCCAAAATAGCCCCTGGCAGCTGGGGAGGGCGGCACAGGAGCTGCATTCGGGGATGATCAGTAGTAAGTTGGTTTTCTGGAGGCAGGAAGGGCTGAATTGGCAGCATTTGGCAGAGAGAAGGACCCCAGGGCTTGCACCTCTGCAGGTCTTTGTAGGGTGGCAGCAGGGGAATGTGCCCTGGCAGCCACCTGAGCTGGGCAGCACCACAGGCTGCCTCTGGCACCCCCTCAGCCTCATTCATGCCATTGGGCAGCTTCCTTTGGAGATAAGCAGGCCATTTTTTTTTCTCTTATTTTTTTTTTTTCTTTTTTTTTTTCTTCCCCTCAGAAAACATTTGGTACTTCCCCCGCAAGAAATCAGAAGCTTTATGTCTGATAAGGGGCTGGAACAGCTTCCTGCACTAGGAGAGCATTCCTCCTCTGGCTCTTCCTGCAGCCAGACCAGAACAATGCCAGCACTTCCAGTGTCATCAGCCCTTCACTTCACCTCTGAGCACACTCCTTGAGGGCCCATCCTGTGCAGCATCTCCCCAGCCAGCACCTCCTGCAAAGGGGGGGCTCCTTTTCCAGCAGGAAAAGGCAGGAGCAATCCTGAGGTTCAGTCAGAGCAGCTGTACCCAAGCAGGGCCCTGCTTGAACGAGTAGGGGCTGAAGAATCTTTTTTTCTTTCCCCTTGAAGGAGAAGCTAAATAGGATTTTTTTTGGTGTTTTCATCTTGAAGCTACATGTGCATGTGCTGAACTTGGAGCATCCAAGCCCTCGTGCAGGAGTCAGTGGGACTGAATGTGCTTGGTTGGGGCTGAGCACACGCATAAGAATTTACGAGGTTGGGATGTATTTTGTCCCGGTTGCTAAGTGGGATGGACATTATGGATTTGTGTCCATGATTTATGCTATCCTGCTGCTCTTGGTTGCTTTTTTTTTTCCTCATTTCTGCTCTTCTTTTTTCCCATTTCTGCTTATCTGCTCTTGCACACAGAAAGCAAGATCATTTTTGGGAGAGCGTGCGTGTGTGTAAGTGCAGTGACAGTCTCAAAACTCACACGGGGAGTTCTGTGAAGGCTTTGACAGAAAGGCTTATAAAGAGAGGTTTGTGTTTTCAGCTCCTCGTTTAGAAAGCTGGGTGGAGAGATGTGACCTGACGGGCTTTGATCCACGTGGACATATGGGGAGAGAAAAAAATGTGCCCAGTTGTGTCAGGGACACTTTATTAGGGAAAAAAGGAGAAGTCTTGCCTGGTGCCACAGTGCTGTGCTGTAATGGATTTCTTCAGTGTGTTTTCCAAGTTGAGATAAAATGGCATGATGAAAACTGGGGAAAGGCTTTTGTTCTTTCCATACTGCTTGCTCTGTATTTGACATACAAGCAAGTGTGTGCTCTCCAGCCTGGAGAAGAGGAGACTGAGGGGAGACCTTATAGAATTCTGCAGCTTCTTCTTGAGGAGCAGTGGAGGGGCAGGCACTGATCTCTGTCCTGTGTGACCAGTGACAGGACCCCAGGGAATGGCTGGAGCTGTGTCAGGGGAGGTTTGTGTTGGATCTCAGGGAAAGGTTCTTGCCCCAGAGGGTGGTGGGGCACTGAACAGGTTCCCCAGGGCAGTGGGCACAGCCCCAAGGCTGCCAGAGCTCCAGGAGGGTTTGGACAATGGTGGGACTGTTGGGGTGCCCCATTCAGGGTTTGGACTGATGTTCCTTGTGGATGCCTTCCAGCTCAGGATATTCCGTGATTCTCAGCAGGTGTCTGGCAGGTCATGCTCTCTGACCTCGGGCTACAATGGGTTTGAACTTTAAAGAGCTTCCCTGGAAGCCACATCCACCTTCACCTGCACAGCTCCTGGAGCCTCCCTGCCTGTGCCAGCCTGCCCTGCTGAGGTGTTTGCAGGCCCAGGCTCTGTCCGTGGTGGGACAGACTTGCTGCTGCTGGTGGAGCAGCTCCGTGTGCCGGTGGTTTCCTGGAGCTGTTATTGCTGACAGAGCAATAAACAGGAGGGCAGTTATTCCCTGGAGCCTCCTGTCCTGTCCTGGTGTTGGGGCAGTGCCCAAAGCTGCAGAGCTGGAGCCTTGGGTGGCTTGGAGGGGACACGGGTTTGGCTTTCCTGCAGTTCCCTTGGCAGGGGAATAGTGCTCCTGTATGTTTTTAAAGTAGGACCTACACGTTGGCTGGAGGCATTGCCAGCAGAGGGAGCAGGAGTTAGTTCCTCCCATCTGCACTGTCCAGAACTATGAAATACCATCTTTAATAATTTAGATATACAAATAAACAAATAAGCTCTTAAATCATTAAAGAACAGCTGTCTAACAGGGTAGCAAAAAACCAGGCTAGTCAAAGCCATGTTGAAAAATTAAGCACAGTGTTTGGCTGAACCTTTACCAGAATTTCCCATGACAAAATGTCAGGCAAGGAAGCAGAGCCTCTCCTTCCATGGCAGCGCTGCTGGTGCTGTGACATTCCTCTAATGCAGGAAAACCTCTGGGTGAGGTTGCCACCTAATTTCTGACCTGCACGTGGATTAACATAGTCCTCCTGCTCCCCAGGGACTTCTGCAGAAGGTGAGAATGGTCACTGAGGGCACATTCCTCTATTTCCATGGATATTCCCATTTGGCTGTAAATATTATTGATGCTTCATAACTCACAGAATGACCAAATCAATGAGCACTTTTCTCTCTTTGGAACATAACTTGCTCATTTAGGCTGAAGGTGGCTTTCCTCATGAGCAGAAAATGATAACCCCGGGTTTTATATGCAGAGCATCAGCAGTAGATGTCTGACAGAGGTGTAGTTGAAATGTGCAGATTTACAATATGCTGAACAAATTCAATCTGTGCTTGGTAAAATGAGACTCCTGTGGCTGCCTGGAGCACCTGGTAACAGCAATAAAGCCGTGCCTTGGATTGCCCTGTGGTACCAGCTGGATTTTATTCCATCCTGCTGTGAGGGTGGTGACACCAGGACAGGTACCCCACAGGGAAAGTGTTCAGTGGGTAGAGGCATCTCCATGGAGAAATGGGGCTGCTCTAACATGTGGGGAGCAGGAGCTGGGGGACGAATCTCTGTGCTTGCTTCTCTGGGGACGGTGACACCCCGAAGGGGCTGTTGGCTGAGCTCCCCAGGGGAGTCCTGCCTGGCCCATCACACCCTCCAGCTTTAGCAAAGTCCTGCTTTTCCCATGTTCCAGCCTCCTGACTCATTTTGGCTGAAGAAGCCTCAGCTCTTGCCCACATGGCTTTGCCAGTGGATGCTACGAGGGCACAGGAGGGGGATGATGGGGAGCCACCGGTGTCCGTGTGTGGGTTGTCCCTTTTGGGACTGGAAAAGGGGCTGAAGGTGGCAGGTGCCCAGACGTGCTGCAGCTCTTGCAAAGGCCAAGCCAGCGGTCTGGCACAGCCTTTACACTCACGATCCCGCTCAGCCTGGCACTTAGGACAGGCTTAACGAGGAACCTGAGCTCATGCTGAGCACGTGCTTAAATCTGAGCACCAGCAAGGCACAGGAGCCTTCCCGGCTGGAGCCACAGGGCTGCGAGTGCAGCACAGCAGAGAGTGGAAATGTCACCTTCCTCTTCCAAAGCTATTTGCATTTCCCGTGCTGGCAGCACATCCGACAGCTCCAAGAGGCCCTGGCTCTGCCAGGACAGCAGCCCCTCAGGGCTGGGCAGCTGGGGGAGATGCAGGAGCTGATTTGGTTTTTCAGGGGAGGTGAAGCTCTGCTGCAGGGCCCCCGCTCTGCTTCCCTAAAAACGCTTTGCAGGATCCCCTGGGAGAAAATCCCAGCTGTGCACTGAGCACATTAAAAAAACCTGAAAAGCAAAATTGAAACTGGAAGGAGAGCTCAAGCAAAAGGGTGCCTGTGGGGTGTCTGATGGGGAGGGGATCTTATCACCCTAAGAAAATTGGGGTTTGAGGCTCTGCAGAGAAATGGAGAAAGGAATTGGACTCGATGATCCTTGTGGGCCCTTCTAACTCAGGATATTCTATGATTCTGTGATTGTATGAGGTTTACTGTGTCAGGTTTCTCAGGGAGCAGCGGGTTTGGGAAGCACAGAAGTGTTTGTAGCTGGGCTGTGGCACATGAATTTAAGGCAAATCCTGCCCCCATTGTGGCAGGATTTGAATTGAGGCAGATGGAGCACCTGCTTTTATGTTAAATATAGGACAGTTGCTGCTGCCTGCTTGCTGTTCATGTGGGAAGTTGCTCAGAGCCTCATAGCTGCATGTGGTCACTCACTGAGGTGAAATCTTGGTGGATAAGGGGAAGTGGAGCACTGGGAATGATGCCCAGTTCATGGGCAAACCCTCAGCATCCCCTCAGCTCTCACGTTGCTGTGGGAGCTTCAGCCCCTCCTCTGTGGGGCTGCACAGGGAGCACCCATGGCACGGGGAGACCCTTCAGGATGCTGCTGCTGCCCCGAGGAGCAGAGCCCACCCTGCCTTCCTGAGGGGCAGGGAGCACAAAGGCTTGGATAAGCCTTGCACACCACGATGCAGGGACATTTGGAAAGCTCTTTGCCCTCCTGTGCTCCTCTTCCTCTGCTGGCAGGCATGGGAGGTGTCCGTGCCCCTGCCCACACGTCCCCCTGTGCCCAGGCAGAGCCCACCTCCTCCAGTGCCACGGGCAGGTGCTCTTTGGCACCGAGAAAACAGGCACGAAGGTAGTGGCAGTGAAAATCCTCCTGCACAAAAGCCCTTTTGTTCATCCAGTGAATTCCAAGAGCTTTTCTCCAGTTTTGATTCCAGCGAACTCCCACTGCAAGCAGACAGGCTGGAGGGCTGGAAACAAAGCAGCAACCAAATGAAAAGTCCCTCATAAAAAAAAAAATCCCCACGAGGGGCTGGAGGCTCTTGACAAACAGCTTCCCCAGCCTGCAATTCCTGTGGATTTCCTAATTTGAGATAAGCAGCAAAGAAAACAGGCTCTGGGATGGGGAGGCAGCGAAGCCGGTGGACCTTGGCAGAGGGAAAATACGGGCATGATTTATGGTGTGCCGGGGGCTGGAGGGAGTGCCTGCCCCTTCTCTTGCCCCCGGAGCTCCACTGCTGGGATTTCTCATGGTACCAGGGGCCATGAGGCCCCAGGGGCCTCTGTTTCTCCGTGGGATCTCCACCACCATCACGTCTTTCCCAGAGCAGCGGGAGGATGCGGCCGCCCGAGCGCTGGAGGCACAGGAACACCACGAGGGATGCAACCAGCTCCAGCGACCACGGGGAGCAGAAAACCAAGTCCTTTTGGGCATCTCTTGGACCCCAGTGGGAATCCCCTGAGCCTTGGGCTGCCTCTGGCTCTCCTGTTGTGCAGCCACGGGTGATTTGCAGGCTTTGAGGCTGTTCGAGGTGGCATGGTGGGGACAGAGGAGTGGCAGTGGTGTTCCTCTGTGTGGGATGAGGGGAGGCTTGGGCCACCTGTGAAATCAAGCTGCTGGGTGGAAAAACAGTTAAGCAGAGGAAGTTGAGAAGGAAGAAGAGGCTTTGGTCCCTGTAGGATTTATGTCAGGCTGTTGGAGATGGGAATGTGTGTGGGCAAACCATTGGATTTGGCATTTTGTGGGTTTGCATTTTGCTTTCTGCTTCCATGGTGGTCTCTGGAAGGATCCAGCATCTCTGGAGCATCCAGGCACAGCCCCAGCCTTGGCACAGGCATGTGTTTCCTTGCAGCTAAAGGGGGTCACAGGTGTCTCACAAGCCTGGTGGGGATCAGTGCTGCTTTCCCATCCTTATCTTGAACCACCTCCATGGATTTGGGTGAATATTCTCAGGTGCCAGGGGGGAGCAGAATGGTGGTGTGAGCCCCTGCTGCCTCGTGGCCCCTGTGCAATGTGGGCTGCTCCTTTGGTGGCTGCCAGTGCCCTCATCCATGGAAGTCCTTTGCCTTGGTGGATGTGAGTCGGAGCCCATGGCAAGAGAGGTGTTTTTGTCTGAGTTCATTATTGCACACATCCCCCGTGCCAGGCCGAGGGGACACGCACACAAACAAGGCTTGTGCAACTCTGGGACTTGGGCTTGGTGAGGTCCTTATGGGTCCCTTCCAGGTGGAGATGTTCTGTGACTCTCTGACTGACTCCATGGCCATGGATGGGGTGGGTATTGCTGGAATTGGAGTGTGCAAATCCCAGTGCCCCGTTCCTCCTGTCCACCACCTCGCAGTGCCTGTCCCTGACAGAGCATCCTGCAGCTGGGGTGAGTGAGCAGAGAGCTGAACATTCCTATTTTCACCCACCTGGGAGGTCCTGGCTCCAAGGAGGATGGCTGTGATCCCTGCTGGTGCCGGGGTCAGCCCAGCCCTGGCTGGGTGGAATTCCCTGAGGGCAGGTCCCCAGCCCGGGGGCATCGGGGCCATTCCTGCTGGGGGATGTTGCACTGTCTGCAGGAGGTGCTGCAGTCTGGGAGGAACTGTGCCCTTTCCCCCAGGCCATGGGGGTTGGAGCAGCTGGATGCACACGCCAGATGAGTTCAGCCAAAGTGTTGTAACAAGGTTTTTAATATTCCAGTCTCTTGTACCCTGTGCTGAAAGCTGTAGGCAGGCAGAACGCTCCTACCTACCATCTCCCACTTCCATCAGCACCTCAGGTAGGATGGATTTAGGGCTGCTTTGCATTGCATCTGTTTTCTGAAGGAAAGCTGGCTGATCCAAAGGCTGCCTGGCAGTGCAGGATGCCAGGGGAGGGCTCTATCTGGCCTTGTCACATCTGCAGATACCAGTGTGGTCCTGGCACCAGCCCAGCAGGAACATGAAGGTGGCCCTGTGCTGTACCTGCAGTTCCCCTGATAGATTGGAAGTGAGGCTGCATCTGGGCTGGGAAGGGACATCATCTGGAAAAGCTGTTTGTTGTCACCTGCCTGTTAACATCAGAAGGGAGGATGTGGCTGCTCTTTGCTGATCTGTGAGCGTGAAAACAGGTGCTGAAGGCCCTTTTCCTCTCATATTGGCATTCCCTGCAAGGAAACAGTGGAATGGGGTGCAGGGAACACACAGGGCAGAGCCCAGTTGGGAAGTGAAGTCCAAAGTCCTGGCAATGGAATGTCCAAGCCCTTGTGGGAGCCCACGAAACAGCTCAGTGATGTGGCAGCGACTTCCACAAGACATGAAAGATGATCCTGAACTCCCCAGCCCTCTCCTGTGCAGCTGTTCTGTATCATCCTCTCCATCAGATGACCAGCCTTCGTCTCCAGACTGGCCTTGGGTGCTGGTGTCCCACAAAACCTGCTGGATGGTTGTTCCAGCATGTGATTATCCCGGTGCTCCCTGCAGCTCCTATGAGCTAGAGCTGTGGAGGGGCTCATTTTTCCCTGCTGGGGGATTCCAGGAGGGTACACAACTGCCCCAAAGCTGTATCAGCTCCTCGCCCCCTCCCCAGAGTCCCTGCAGCCCCGCGTTCAGTGCTTGTCATAGCACAGGATCTCATGTCTAACCTCTATCAAAGTGTCTCTTCCGCTTCGCCCTCGCAAGGTCTTCTAAAATTTGAAGGTGCACTCTTATCAGAGTGACAGACAGACTCTCTTAACCAAAATGTGCAGATAAGAAGAAATTGCATCCCTCTGGTTTCTGTGCTGACATGAATAACCCAGCAGCCTGCAGCCCTTTTACGGGGTGTGTTGAGAGGAAAATGGGCAGAGTAAGAGAGATTAGCCTGAGTCAGGAAATTACCTTCAAAATTGAATTACTGAAATACAGAGCTTACTGAAAGGGGGGCAAATAGGTTCTGATATTTGCAGGGTTTGGTGACATTTCTCTGTGTGTCTGCACTGCAGGATCCAGGGATTAGTCTCCTGGAGTCTGTGTTGCAGAGCTTTGTGCTTCGCCTTCTTCCAGCGTTTTGTGCTGTCCAGAGCTTCCTCTCAGAAGTGTCTCCTGCTGGAGGCCAGCCCGAGGCAGGCACGGAGGGCTGACCTTGTGATTTACCTCTCAGCAGAGCTGGAGATCTTTGTCTGGGCCGTGTTTGTGCCTCAGCAGAGCTGACCCATGTCAGCCGCCGCCAGCTGGGAGCTGCTCCTGCAGTAGAGACACAAATAACCCTGGCATTGCTCAACCCCTGCCACCGGTGCACTGGGTGCACCTCCACCGCTCCCTGCTCTGCCCTGCTATTTTGGTTTGGGGCCTCTCCTGCCCTGGGTTTATTACAGGTTGCAGGGTTGAGTCAGAGGAGCAAGTTGGGCCCTGCGACGGAGAAACCCCTGGGCAGGCGCTGGCACGGCCGGGTGCTGGGGCACAGCTGGGGCACAGCTGGGTGCTGGGGCATGTCTGGGGCACAGCTGGGTGCTGGGGCATGTCTGGGGCACAGCTGGGTGCTGGGGCACAGCTGGGTGCTTGGGGCATGGCTGGGTACTGGGACACTGCTGGGTACTGGGGCACAGCTGGATGTGGGGCACATCTGGATGCTGGGGCATGTCTGGGTGCTGGGACATGGACAGATGCTGGGACATGGCTGGATGCTGGGTCATGGCTGGGTGCTGAGGCCCTGCTGGGTGCTGGGACACGGACAGCTGCTGGGCTGTGTCTGGGTGCTGGGGTAGGGCTACCCTTCAGGCAGGACAGTGCCTTACATTCTCAGCACTTTAATGTGGGTGGAAGTGGTATCAAGTAGTTTGGGATCAGCTGGTATGTGGTCACTGGGTGAGCTGTGCCCAGGCCTTGCCTTGCTCTTCTGATCTTCAGGAGCCTTGGGAATCAAAGTGGGCCCTGAATGCAGCATGGTCTACTCGTGTGTTGTGCCAGGGTTTCAGGGTTTCCTACTGTGCTGTTGTTTCTGAAACTTGTTGGCAAAACCCATCACAGGCATAAAAGTGCTCTCCCTCTTGCCTTTCCCTCTTCCTGACCCAAAATGTGGTTCCTGGGGGGAAAAAACGGGAAAACAAATAATGCTTTAAGTCAGACATGGATGTGGCAGTGGCCACCAAATGACCCAGCAGCTCCATGGCACCGAAACGAGAGGAAGAAAGCCTGGAGCTGGAGCCACCTCGCCCGTGGCAGGCTCAGCTCTGTTCCCCAGACAGCCCTGAAACGAGTTGTTAAGGAAACAGATTTCAAATTTGCCGTTTCCAAGGAGTTATTGCAAACAACCACAAGGGAAGACACAGATAAAGGAAGTGTGGGAAACGTCCCTGTCCTGCACAGAGGACATACCACCATCCTTGCTGGAGCATCTCCGTTTGCCTCCAATCCAGTTTCTCGTGGCAGTGATGGAAGAGCAGCCAGTGGCACTTGGCCAGGGAAGCAGCTAAGTTTATTTCAAGGAGACAACTAAAGCACATTATCCACCTCATCCCTTCCCTTGGCCTTTGGTTGAAACTTCAGCAGCTTTTAAGTGTTGTTTGCATATTAAATTCTTTTTCTGTGGCTTCACGAGGGCTTGGAAAACAGATTTTCGGACCCGCTTTTCCATATTATTGATGTTTGTGTGAACACCTGGCTTTTGGTTTCCTCCAGAAATTAGGGCTTGGCTAAAGCTCTGCATTTACAAACTGGATGGTGGGTGCAGCTCCAGCCACTCACCCACCCTGTCACTGGGACCCTGCTTTGAGCATTGTCCAGAGGGATTTTAGGCAGCTTCACCAAAGGGTTTCCAAGGCACACAACCTGGACACAGGGGCAGAAGTGGTGAGAGAACTTCCCTCGTTCCTCCCCATCCCAGTCACCAAGCCCCTGTCACCAACACCCACCTCCCTGTCACCTGCAGTTCTGTCCCATAGACATTTCAGTGGAAAAGCCACGGTCTGGTTCCACACTTGGACTGCCTGTATGGCAGAATTCAAAGGGTTTCAGCCCCTGGGAGGAAGGTGGTGGTGCAGGAATCACTGTGGTCACAGCTGTGGAGATGCCACAACAACCCAAGGGAGGACCTGTGGGGCTGCCTCGGGGAAGTGGCCGCTGGGGCAGATACATTTGTGCTGCTAAAACCACCAGAAGTGGCTGGTTCAAGGAATTTCTCCCCCATTGGTGTTTGTTCTCTTTGAGGACTCGATTCCCATTGCAGCTGGAACAGAGCCAGGTTGTGAGAACGAGTCCAGGTACAGCAGCATGGACCCACTCGTTCAGAATGTGCTTTGTTATCTCTGTGTATTTTCATTTTTAAGCAGCAGCTTGGCTGGGAACCTCAGGAGCCTTTGCTGAGTGGCTGTTGTTTAGTCTGGAGGTGAGGAGTGTTTGCCTGTGGGGACACCAGGAATGCTCACGGGACACCTTCCTGCTCCTGGGATGTCCCCACTTGTGGGATTCCTTGGTGGAAAGACCTGGGCAGGACTAAAGGGTGTTTTCCTTGAGAAGTGGGGAGTGGTGACGAGCTGGTGCTGGGGCAGGTGACTGAGGCCTGGAGGAGATGGGCAAGTCCATCCCCAGCCCTTGGACTCTAAAATGTGCTAAGATGGGTTTGTATAATAACCATAATAATTTGCAAGCATAAATAATGAACCTCTGAGATGATCTTTAATACTTGTTAAAAGTATTTTTCCCCTCTGTGTGAAGCTGATGTTAAATATGAGGTTGCTACATCTTCTACAGCAGCAGCAGCTGCTCCAGGTGACCTTGCTCTGCCTTGGGTATCATTAGCAGCTTTAAAGTTTCTCAATTTTTATGTCCAGGACTGTTCATCAATGAATTTCTCAGAGATTTGGCCGTTTCCACGTGTCCTGCAAAGCTTAAACTTCTCTTTGACAGCATCAGACCTCCCACTGCTTGCTGAAATATGGGCTGGAACTGAGCTATGGGATAAGAGATGCCCTTTTGCACTTAAAGACAAAGCCTTTGCATGAAGAACTCTCTCCTACTGGGCATTTCCAGGGTGTTTGGGACACAAAAAAATTAATCTTTGTTTCTTGGTTTTGCAAGAACCATCTCGGTTTGGGGTTTTGCACCTAAGCCATTCCCACTGCAAAGTGGCACTTCAGGATCAGACAGGACATTGGTTGTGGAGCAGTGGGGTGCAGGGGTTTCCATGAGATGCAGTTTCACTCTTTTTCCATGGAAATCCACCAAACAGTTCCATTTTTTCCCTCATGTTAGAGATGGGGGTTTGCTTACACAGGGAGTACAGCTGATAGGGGAAAACCAGACCATTTGGCTTTCAAAAACTTCCAAGAAATCAGACAAAAAAATCCTTAGGAAAGACAGGAATAGTAAATGAGCCACTTTTATCTCCTGAAAAAGTGGGAGAAAGAGGCATTTCCCGCCTGTGGGATTTTACCAGCAAGTTCTCTGCTAAAGAGTGTTATTTGAAAGGAAACGTTGCTACACGGCTATTGAACACAGCTTTAATAATAAATTGTGGTGAAGACAGAACTAGTTAATATCCTTTGATGGAAATAGGAGCTTTTTGTGGCAAGGAACCATTAACTTTGGGTTGAATCATGAAAAAGTTTTCTGACTGCAGCGAAATGTCAGGAGACAGGGGAATGGGATTTTCCTTCTGAAGTCGAAGTTTGTTTTCTGTTACAGCCTATGTGGGCAGTGAATTCCTCTGTCTTCCCTTTCTTTGTTATTCTCTGTTCTGCTTCCTACCCTTTCCCTGCGAAACTTTGAAGTTTCCTTTTTCAATATTGATATTTAACGGTGCCCTGATTGAGGGGGGTTGATGACATCCATCTCTGTGCTCTGTCAGTGCTGGTGGGAGGAGGTCAATGAGCCCATTGCAAGTGTATTTTTCTCCCCTCCCTGAGGAGTTGGGTTTAAGACCTTCACAGGGAAGTATTTAATGTGTTTTCATTAAGTCAGGGTTTCTTTTTCCTATTAGGATTTTTGTTTTCAGACCTCATTTGGTTCTTAGTGTTGGCTCAGTTGGGCTGGTCTGAGCCGTGCAGGGGTCGCTGCTGGGGCACGGGAGGTTGTGGTGATGCTGCAGCCAACTGCTGGAATTAAAATCATGGGATCATGGAATCATTAAGGTTGGGAAAGCTCTCCAAGATCATCGAGTCCAAACATTAACCCAGCACTGCTAAGCCCACCACTAAACCATGTCCCCAAGTGCCACATCCACTTGAACACTTGGAACACTTCCAGAGGTGGTGATTCCACCACTTCCCTGGACAGCCTGTTCCAGAGCTGACCACCCTTTTGGTGAAGAAATTCTTCCTTAATCTAATCTAAACCTGCCCTGGCACAACCAGAGGCTGTTTTCCTCTCATCCCGAGACTATTCCAGCTGCCTTGAGCAGTGCATTTGCAAGAAAGGACCGAGGCTTTGTAAAGGTGGCAACTTTTCCAGCCCCAGTCGGTTCAATACGTACTGTGGGTAATTTTTCTGCTAAAAGAAAGTAGATTCAAGCTTGTGCTTAACATTGCAGATACTCTGGATGTTTTGCTGAATCCAGACTGGAGGTGTCTCTCAGCATTGCTCCAAGCCAGGCTGGTTTTTTTTTTCCCCTCAATTATTCTTAAAACTTGGCTTTTGAGTCAAGTGCTTGTGGATGTCTCCGTGTGGCAAATTGCAGGGAGAGCTCTCAAAAGAGCTTTAGCTCGAAGGCTCAGGGACCAGCAAGGCTCCAGGGGTTGTTTCCACAGAAAGCTCATGGCTTTTTGGGTGCTGGGGAGCAGATGCACAATCCCAGCTGCTGATCCACCAGCACAGGGAACCTTTTGCAGCAGGAGCCACGTGTAGACTTTGTGCTGTGTGTGATGGCTCACTGGGCCTTTCCTTACTGCAAATCCCAAGGAATTGCAGTGAACCCCCTGCACTGGTGCTCAGACCCTGGTTTGGGCCTCAGGATCAAACCTTGTGCTCTTATTTTGGTGTCTGAGGCACTCAGGGCTTCTGCACAGCTTGGGTGTGGATGGCTGGTGCCTGCCATGGGTGGCCTTTGTGCTGCAGCCTGTCTCTGAAGTGGGGATTTCTTTATTTAATCACCTGCTTTTGTTAGATTTGCAGTCTCCCAAAGCTCAGTTTCTCTGTCAGATGGGGCTGGAATGGGCCAGTGGATTTACACTTACCACAAGGGACACAGACCGTCAGATAAACACGTGGGGCAATTTTCTTCAGGAAACAAAGCCAAAAATAGTAATGAATCATAAAAACGATGTGGAAAATACTGGTTTTCTGGTGGATGGAACAGGTAACATCCAATTTTGTATGTTATTAAGCTGCCTCCACATTCTGAGCTCCTGTGCAGATGATTCTCTCTGCAAACTGCAGTTTAATATGGTGTCATCTCTCAAAGCTGTGGCAAACTGGGGGATTTTATTTTGACAGCGAGACACTTGCTTGGCAGCTCCTATTGAACAGAACTGATCTTGGGACTTCCAATTATTTTTTTTTCCTTGAAGAAAACAACCCTAAACCCTTTAAGCAGCCGTGTTTGGGGAGAAACTCTTTCAAGGGTGTGTGACCTGGACTGTTGAGTTTTGGAGCAGCTTCAGGGGCTCAGCTGAGCCTCTCCTGTGCAATGGAGACCTGGGGGCTGGGATAAGGGGGGATCCCAGTTCCTGCACCCCACTGCAGCCTGCTGGGGTGGCAGCCCTTGCTCTGCTCCGTGTTCCTGGTTTTAAGGCAGTGTCAGGGGTTGCTGATGCTTCCTGCAAACGACTCTTAGCCACCGGCCCCAGAGGCTTGGAGAGATGAGTGCTTTGCATGTTGGAACAAAAGGAGCTCAGAAACTTGGCCTGATCCACTTGGGAGGCTTGGATTTGCCTGATTTCAGCCCAGGATTCATTAAAGAACCCCACGGTGAGTGGAGTCACCACGTTCCCCCTCCTCACCCCGAGCTCATCCCGTTGGTGCTGCAGGTTCCAGTCCCAGATACAGCAATTCCCATTTGCAATCCCTCCTCCCTGTGCCATCGTGAAATCCATGTTCTATTCTTGCTGCTGTTGTCTCTCTCTCTTCTTTCTTGAAAAGAAAACCCCAAAGAATGTTAAACTGTGCCTGCGTCTTGGCAGCTCGAACGCACCGACAGATTGCGCTTCAAAAAAATGGCAAAGTTTCAAAATATTGTATTCTGTGAAGAAGAGACAAGGAAAATAAACTCCCCAAAGTGCAGATTTTATTTCACCAGAAGGCGGAAGGCTTTTAATATTTATTTGGGTTTGGCACTTGGCTACCTAGTTCTGCTGACACCACTTGTGAGCCACGATAAGATTAAACGCTGTACAACCTGTTCTGGTTCCAGTTCAAATTAGGGTAATTTCCAGTAGGTTCGTTTTCACCCTCCCAGAGCTGCCCCAGAGCGGGTTCCTGAGGTTCAGGTGCAGCACATGGGGTGGTGCAAGCAAAGCCACAAAGGGGAAGAAAAGAAAAAAGGCAATAACAGAGTGAATTTGTGCCTGTTTCTCGTTTGATTTTGGTGGTGCCAATGCGATTGTGGCAGAGGGGAGGGCTGGTCCTTGTGCTGTGTCAAAAGGCAGTTGGTGAGTGTTGAGAGGGAGAGCTCAGCTCTGAAGAGGCAGTTCCTGCCTCTGTGGGCACCTGGGTGGATGTTTGTGTCTGGATTTCCACACACAGAATCAGGATGAAGATGCTTTTGTTGTGCCTGTGGTTGTCTCGTTTGCTCGGGGATGCAGGCAGAATGAACTCGGGGGCAGAGAGTTCACTGGGATGGCAGGCTTGGAATATCCACAGAAACAGGGGTTTTGTTTGCCTGCACTGCCAGACCTGTATTTTTGGGATTCCTTTTTTAGCTGCCACACCACCATCCAGAGCACTGTTACCCATTTAGCATCCCGATGGATCCGAGGGGCACTTGGCACAGCTTGGGCAAGGAATGGAATCCAGAGCATCCAGCACAGCAGGGCTTGCTCCTCAGTTGTGCCTTCTGGGTGCCTGTGTAGTTCAACTACGAAAACTAGAAGGAAAAGGGTCACAGGACTGCAGGACTTCCTCCACTGGGTTTTAGCATCATTTTTACTTCCTCACAGACCAGCTTTTACCTCTTGGGAAGACAGGGCTGTTCTTTGTGCTTGTGAGTGACATTGCTGCTTTTATTTTGCCTTTTCTGTGTTAGATTGGAAGTTCCTGGGAGCAGAGAATTAGCTTTTTTTCCAGTTTTGCCCTTTATGTAAATCCACAGCTCTGTTGATTTCTAATCTTGACAGTGAGTGTGCACAGGGGTTTCCAATAAATTCTTTTCCCCTGAGGTGTCAGCTGGGTTCTTCCATGCTGTCCCATCCTGGAATGACTCTTTACCAAAAGGAGTGAGCCTGATCCCATCTTTTGGAGCAGACAAGGAAAAAAAATATAAAAAAAATAATATTAACGGCTGACTAATTGATTCCTAAAGGTCATTTTCCATCCTGGGTGCCTGCACTTTGATCCAGCACCCCTCTGGCACTGGGATTCACAGGCATCTATTGACAGGAGTCTGTGTCAAAAGGAAAAACAGATTGGAACATGGATAGGTGAAGTTTGAGAGGGAGTGTTGGGAATAGAGGGTAAAACTCCTGCTTAAAAGAAAGACAGTAACTGATACAAATTATTAGATTGAAAATGTCAAACACCTAAATTAGATGCCTGTGCCTTTTTGAGGGGGGACCAGGGATTTTCTTACACAGCCAGATGTTTACCTTGGGGTTTTGGTGACATGACTTATGTTCCCAGGTTATTTTATCCCTGGATTCCAAACCCCTTGCTGAAATGTGGCTGTATATGTGCAGTCATAAAAAGGTTCTTGTGTTTGTCTGCTCTCTGCCTGGCTCTGTGTGTGCCTGCTTGGACCCCCTTTACAGGAGAGCTGCAGCTGAACTCCTTGAGAGCTTGAGCTGCATCCAGCTCAGAAAAGCTTGGCTGGTCAGTGTGAACAGAAACAAACACCTTTGAAGCCTGCAAAACTTAATTCTGCTTTATTTTTGCTGGGTTTGCACAACTTTAATGACCAGGAGATGAAACATCCAGTTAAACATCCAGAAAGTCCGGAATCAGAATCTGGACTTTCAGATTCGATTCAAAAAAAAAGATTTTTAATGCTACCAGGGTTTGCAGTTAGGTATCTGTCATGGTTTAAAATCTGAGGAATATTTTAAGGGATCCTGCGTGGGTAGGAGGAGAAATACCTCTCCCTTTGCATTTTCTGCCTTTGCCAGAGCTTTTGCCTGTTTTCTGTACCAAGTTGGCAGCCAGGCCTTGCAGGTCTAAATGAAGACTTACTGAACAAAGGCACTTTATGTTTGAACTCTGTGCCCTGAGTCTACACCATCAGCCTGGCCAGGCATTTATGTTAAATAAGGTCAACAAATATAGACAAGCTGGGTTTTGCAAATTAACCCAAAACAAATCACAACAACAAGGGCAACAACAAAAAAAAGTGCCTTTCTTTAACTCTGCCTCTTTCTTGTTTCACAGGCAAGAAGAGAAACCCTGGGCTGAAAATTCCTAAAGAAGCATTTGAGCAACCACAGACAAGCTCCACGTAAGTCTGCAAACACTAAAGGCAGAATGAGGAGAAAACCACAAAGCCCAGTTGCTTCCAGCCTTTGCTGGAGCCTGCAACTGTCCCAGGCCAGGCTGGATGGGGCCCTGAGCAACCTGGGAGAGTGGAAAGTGTCCCTGCCCATGGCAGGGGGTGGGACTGGATGAGCTTTAAGGTCCCTTCCAACCCAAACCATTCCAGGATTGTGGGATAGTAACTTCACAGCCCTTGTATTTCTCAGGTGCAACCAGGGCATCTCAGCCCCATCACCTGCACCCATCATATCCCTAAATCTCATGTGCTGCTTAATGGTGCAGGAAAAGTCAAAAAGCAGAATGGCCACCCAGTTTTGACTCATGTGGCACTCTGACCACCCAGTTTGCATAACATGCATTTGGTCAAGGCATGAAAATGTGTCCCCTTCTCTACGTCCTCAGCCTTGCAAAAGGAAACCCTCTGTTTTTGAGGCAATCTGTGCAGCTCCAGCCAGCCTGGCTTTCCTTGCTTCCTTGGGAATTCACTTTTTTTAGCCTGTTATCATGTGCTGTGTGGCTGAGGTAATAATTTACACTGGGTTTAGACCTTTATGCCCGTTTAGTCCATTTTTCATACAGGCTGGCAGAGGTTTGCTGCTTGCCAACTGCCTTGCCTTTCACAATGAATCTCTCTGGGTTCCTGCACGGGGAAGTTGGATGTGAGAAATGCTGAGTCCAGCAGTTCCTTCCTGAGCCCTTTTTGGGGTGCCTTTGTGGATCTTGGCTGTATCTGTTGATCCAGGAGACTAAGGCTGCTCAGGACTTCAAGGGCTGCTGGGTGAAGGTGTGAGGGGATGGCTTGGGGGACCATGGGGATTATATTTATTCACTGAGGGAAGATTGATCTTTTTAAGGCACATTTCACATCTTTTCCCTCTTCTTTTCTTCAGGCCACCCAGAGATCTAGACTCCAAAGCCTGCATCTCTATTGGCGAGGAGGTAAGGCTGGGGGACCTTTGGGTGACCATCACTTCAGCCCCCCCCCAAAAAAAGGGTAGATTAATAAATACCAGCTATTAAAAACAACACAGCCCATTTTGCTTGAAATGGAAGGCAGTTGCTGGATAAATAAAAGCTGAGAAGAGCCAGCCTGGGAGCTCTGGGGGCTTGTGAGCCCTGACAACCACCTCCAGCCTAAAATATCTGACTGGCATCTGGTGTTTGTGCTCCTGCAGCAAGGGCTGTGTGTGTGGGACACCAGTGTGGCCCCTTGGCCAGCTGCAGAGGGACCTACTGGCTGGCACTGCTCTGATGAACATGCCCCAAACACTCCCCCTCTGCCTCCCTTGGCATGTGGGTTCCCTTCATATTTTCCACCCTGGAAATTCCTTCCCTGCTGCAACAAGGTGCAGCTAATCCCCTGGAAATAACGATTACAAAGCGAGGGGGTTGCTAACAGAGCGTTTTACTCTCCTCTGCAGTTCCTTTGCTGATTTAAAGCCCTCATCCAAAGTGTTTCCCTTCTCTAATATTGAAGGCCATCTCTCCTCAGGAGTCGAACTCAGGGTAGATCTTCCTGTCCTGGAAGCAAATCCTTCTGACAGCATGGAAGGCAGTCCACCTGACGGTCTGAAAAAAAAATAGCAGGGAAAAAAAACAAAACCCAGGACAGTTATTTTGATAGGAAAAAAAAAGGGCAGAACAGAACCCATAAAAGCACTTCAAAACTGGACAACAAATTTATTAGGTGCAGAAGGTAGGCCTTGGTGTCAGCGAGTTAATTTATGAAGTGAAATGCTAACCCAATAGTGTTTTATAATATATATCTTTGGATTGCTTCTCTTTCATTTTGTATTTTCCCTGGCATGGAGCAGGGGCTGGAAGGTGGAAACAGTGTGAGATGCTTCTGGAGCAAAACTGTGCAGCACGGAGGCAGAGAAAATGCTGCCTGCTGCTAGAGCAAGCAAGGCTCCAAGAAAATCCTTTCTCCCCTGCAGTCCCAGGGATGAGAAAAGGCTCCAGTGCTCCAGAAAGGCTCCGTGCACAGAGGCAGTGCTGGATGGTGCAAAGACAAACACACTCATAAACCCCAGAGCTCAGTGTGTTACAGGCCTGTTCCAGAGGGACTGGCGTGCCATGGCTTGCATTTCCCATGGATCTGCTACTTGTTTATCCAGCCAGGTTCCTTTAGGATGGGCTCCCTCTTCCACCAGCCTTTCTGCACTCACCCTGATCCCGAGGGAAAGCCACTTTTCCCTCCTCTCCCTTAAAACTTTGCTGCTTGTTTGAAGAGAGCGCTCCAGGTGCTTTTTTGGAGAAGGGTCCTCGTGAACAGCAGGAGCAGTGTCAGAGATGCTTAAATCTCTGCTGTCACTCCAAAATGTTAGTCAGGGCTCCTCGTGCACATTCCCACAGTGCATCCCTGCTCCCCGTGGCATCCCCAGCCACTGCAGGCTGCAGGAATTTTTCTGCTGTGCCAGCAAAAAGCCACGTGGGATTATTCCCTGTGAATCAGTTCACTCTCACCCCCTGCCTTCTGGAGGGTGACTGACTGATGTGGTTGTGCCTTCAGCAAACAGAATAGCTGGGTTTAGTGGAAAAGGCATGTTTTAAACATCCAAAAAAAAAAAATAATAAAAATAGAGCGGCTGCACAATATCCCGACAGAAAGGGAGAAGGGCAGGTTGGGATGCAGGGTCCAGAGTCATCCTTTGGGGAAGGCCAGGAGAAAGAGATGAAAGACAAAATAACTCCTCTGTGGTGTGAAAATAGGGCACACTCAGCTGGTATTTGGCCCATCTGCAGGTCTGGAGAAATAAGCTTTTACAGGTTTTAAAAAAACCTGGGAGATATTTCCCAGGGGAAGAGGGTGGAAGGAAAAAGAAATATTAAAATAAGACTGAAGGTGGTTCTCAGGGGAGAAGCTGCTGTGGTGTTTTCCATCCCAGCTCTTAGAGGATGGAGAGGCTGAAAGTGCTGCCAGCTGGAGGTGACTGGGAGGGACAAGACAAGAACATGTAACGATAGGACAAGAGGGAATAGATCCAAACTGAAAGAGAGTAGGTTTGGATTGGATATTAGGGAAAAATTCTTCCCTGTGAGGGTGGGGAGGCCCTGGCACAGGTTGCCCAGAGAAGCTGTGGCTGCCCCATCCCTGGAGGTGTTCAAGGTCAGGCTGGATGGAGCTCTGAGCAACCTGGGCTGGTGGAAGGTGTCCCTGCCCATGGCAGGGGGTGGAACAAGATGATCTTTGAGGTCCCTTCCCACCCAAATCACTCCATAGTTCTGTGACCCTGCGGAACAGCGATTGTGTGTCCTGGGGAGGGGACTCACAGGGTGAGGGGATGTCCCAGGCAGGGCTGGGTTTGGGGGGCATTTCTCCCCTTGCACAGCCATGGCCACCTGCTGTTTTTTCTCCCCCAGAACTTTGAGGTGAAGGCCGATGACCTGGAGCCCATCTCCGAGCTGGGACGAGGTGCGTACGGGGTGGTGGAGAAGATGCGGCACATGCCCAGCGGGCAGATCATGGCAGTGAAGGTAGAGTGAGCCTTTGGGGGGCTTCGTGTCTCTGTTGGGGTGTGTGGGCACAGCTCTCATCTCACTTCTTCTCACACGTGCCTTTGCTGAGATTTACTGCCTTTGCTTTGCTTCTTTCCTCGTGAAACTCTTCTTTCTACAGACATTCTCTAACGGTGTTTTACTCTCTGCAGTTCCTTTGCTGGTTTAAAGCCTTCAGCCAAAGTGTTTCCCTTTGCTAATGTTGAAGGCCATCTCTCCTCAGGAGTCTGACTCAGGGTGGATCTTGCTGTCCTGGATCCTTCTGACGGCATGGAAAAGCAGTCCACCTGATGGTCTGAAAAAATAGCAGTCAAAAAAACCCCCCAGGACAGTTTTGAGCTCGAGGGGTTCAAAGAGTGCTCAGAGAGATTCAGGCCTTTCAGCCAATGGGTGTGTTCTAAAACTATGATGCTCAGTGTGTTTCCAGCACTGCAGTGCATTAATCACTCACCTTCATCCACAATATCCCTGTCTCCCTAGAATTCTCTTTGCCGTGATTTTTTAAACAAACATTTTTTTTTCTGATGTAGCCGTGCCCTCAGACTCAGGGCTCTGCACTTTGTAAAGAAGAGCAAATTCAGTTGCATAAGAGAATTTTCTCCGTCTGGGACTTTTTTTTAGGCTATTTGGAAGGGGAAATTTTTGTTGGGATTTTCACATTTTGCCTGCTGCAGTGGGATCCTGATCCATGGCAGGCCTGTAGGTGCTATTATGAAAAGTTTTCATAACAACAGCTTAGACTCATAAATTTGGAGCTTAGGGAAATGGTCATGGGAAAATTTGTAGTTTGGGTAGGACCAGTTTTTGCTTGGCTGAATTTTCCCTCAAGTTTCCTTTCTGAATAAGAAAAAAAAGAGATGCAGAGTTGGAAGCTGTGAGCAAACTGAGGGAAAACTCTTAGCTCCTCAGCTGTGGATAGACTTTGCTGTGGGTGCTGGGTGGGACATTCCTCAGGGCCTCTGTGCTCTGCATTTGGTCTTCTTGTTTGCTTTGTTGGTCACCAAAGTGCAAAAGATGCCTGTGAGTGTGATGGAAGATCTGAACAGGGTATGGCAGGAGCATTCAGGCTGCCTGTGATGCTGAACAGTTTAATTCTGTGCCATTACTGGCCCCGAGGGGCTTTGGCCAGGGAGCCTGGAATCTGTGTGTGACCCATGCTGGACTGTGTCATGCCCTGTTGTGGCGTTTCCCAGCTGAGGGTCTCCAGGTATATCCCATAAATGACATTTCTTCCTGGGAGACTGGGAAATGCCCATTTTCCATGCTCTGGTGCAGGGCTGGAGCCCTGCTGTAACAGATGTCCACTGCAGCTCCAAAATCACAGCTTTCCACCACCCTACAGTCTGATCTCCTGCTCCTGCCTCCTCTGCCAACACTCATTTCTTTTGGCCGTTGCAAAGAGAGGTGTTTGCAGGGAAGAGGGAGGATCCCCGTGCTCCTGCCGTGGGTGCTGGGCTTGTGAAGTGCCTGTGTGATAACAGGGGGCCCAGGGGGTGTGCTGGAAGGGTCAGGGGGGGTGTGAGGGCCCCGTGGCCAGCCCCGGTGTGGCTGTGGCACCCAGGTGCTGGCAGTCACCACTGACACTCCCTGTTTTCCAGCGGATCCGAGCCACGGTGAACAGCCAGGAGCAGAAGAGGTTGTTGATGGACCTGGATATCTCCATGAGGACGGTGGATTGTCCCTTCACTGTCACCTTTTACGGGGCACTTTTCCGAGAGGTACGGAATCCTGGGGCTGAGCCCTGCTGCCCCTTCTCCCAGGCTCTGAATTCCCATCCCTCCAGGTGCCAGGGGTTTAATGTCCATCTAAACACAGGACTTGGTACAATATGGATTTGCTCAGTCCTGGCCCAGGATCTGTCACATACAGTGAGTTTTAGTGCTGGGGGCATCCGGGCACCGAGGCCACCAGCCCACAGCCTGGTCCTCTGGTGTTAATATTGCCCTGGCTTGGGATGAGAAAGTCACAGGGAGGGAAAATGTGGAAAGCTCTGAGAAGCAGGATTTATTGAAGAGCTTTAAGCGTAACCCTGCAGAGCTGAACTTTTCCTGGCTGGGCATTAGGAGCCTGAGTTCCGATAACTTTCTGGGCTCCTAAATCACCAGGACTCTGCTTTGGGAAAAAGACAGCAAAAAACACACCCTAAATGGTAGGGAATGTGGACAGCACCTAATTCCAGCTGGAGAGGAGGGAAAGGAAAGCCCAGCAGAGTTTTGCTGAATGAGTTTTAAAAGACAGGGAAGAAGCAAACAGGTCAGCAAAGGGCAAGTGCCAAAGAGCTTTGCACAGGACAGGAAGGGAAAGAAAGAAAGGAAAACCTGCACAGGACAGGAAAGGAAAGCAAGGAAGGAAAGGAGGCTTGGTTCCAGTAGGCAGATATCTGCTTGCTTTTTTTCCAGGGAGACGTGTGGATTTGCATGGAGCTGATGGATACCTCACTGGACAAATTCTACAAACATGTCATTGACAAAGGCCTGACAATTCCCGAGGACATCCTGGGGAAAATCGCCGTCTCTGTGAGTATTAGCAGGGTGAGGAGGGGAGGGAAAGGGGGTTTTTCTTCTGAGCCAAGTCCTACATGACCCAAGCTCCCTGCTCTGTTTGCACCAGGAAGAGCATGGTCCATGGGCCACAGCCCATGTGGCCATTCCCAGCTGGCTTCCAGGATCAGGTCTGAGATGATGTTATTTATAAGCTGTAAATAATCCAAAAAGTGCTTGTACATGGAATGAAAAAACGACACAGCATGAAATGTGGGGAGGGTCCTGTAGCTCCTTTGCCTTCTCATTAGGGTCCTGGGACATCCCTGGGCACCCACCCTCACCTTGGGCTGCTGGGAGGGTGCAGGACTTGTGGGAAACCCTCCAGGCAGGTCTGATGGGGTGAAGCCAGATGTCATTTCCTCCTCCCCAAGGTGCTGCCAGCCGTGATTGACTCTGCATTTGTTGTTTCAGATTGTAAAAGCACTAGAACATCTCCACAGTAAGCTCTCCGTGATCCACCGAGGTGAGTGCCAGGCACACAGCCCTGGCCATGCTGGGGTCTGTCTGTCTGTCTGTCTGCCCTGCTCTCAGCCTGGCAAGGGCTCCCAAAACACCCCAGATAAAATGGGCCTTTGACAGCAAAACTGTTCCCCGGCATCTCATGACTTGCAGCAAAACCCAGTCAGAGGAAATGGCTGCTGGAAACTGCCTGCTGGTCCCAGCTTTTCCCTGAGGTGGAGAAGTGAGCTCCAGCCTGGTTGTGCTGGTTGCCCCGTTTCCCTAAATCCGTGGTCTGCTTCAGCACCTCTGTGAAATTCAGCCATTCTCCTCCTGAGCTTGGTGAGCTTTGGACCAGGCTTTGCCAAGGTTTCTCCCCCAGTTCTGTGCTGATGTGCAGGGAGAGGCATCTCCGTGCCAGAGTGATGCCTCATGCAGTGATCTACCCATCCTCTCCCCTTCCCTGAGCACTGGTGGAGCAGAGCAGTTTGATAGCTAAAATAGCCTCCAGTGAAATCATAAATACCCTCCTTAAGCTCTTCTGACATTTTCCCCTCTAGAGCATCTCACAGATGCCATGAACACACTTGGAAAGAAGCAAATTTGAAGTTGCTGCTTGACACCTTTATTTTTCAAAGGGTCATTTTCAGTTTGTCACGAGGAGGAAAAAGCCCTCCCTGGAGTGTGTGAGTGCCTGGGAAGGAGCATCTGAAGCAGCAGAGTTGAGCTGGAGCAGGCAGCCACACTGGGTACATTCTGCCTGTGGCTGGGAGTTGAGTTTCTGCCCTCTCTGTATCATTTACAGGAGGTGGAAAGTGCTGCTTGTGTTTCTGTTTACTTGTTTGATTTCCACTGAAAAATTGTCTTATTTCAGCCTAGTAACAGATGGGTGAGGATCTCATACCTGAGGGTTTTGATTGCAGAATGCTGATAAGAGAGCAGATGTTAATGAGCTGTAAACCACCCAGTTCTAATAAGCAGGACTCAAAAGCAGCTTCTGGCCTCCTTCAGATGGTGTTTCAGCCTTGTATTAAATAGCTTCTCACATGCAGACAGAGGAGAAGAGACCTGGGGTTTCTAGGTGGCAGCAGGGAAAGGATTGCTCCCTTTGGAGTCACCTCTGCTGTGTTGGGATTTCATTTGGGATTATCCTCATGGAGCAATTGTCTGCTGTGCAGGAAAGCAACTCCTTGCTCTCCTGGATATCACTTCCTGGCATCTTTCTGTGCCTTTATTTCCCTTTCTGATGGGGATTATAACGTGCTGCAAGTGTGAACACACCAGGGGTTGTGAGGCCGTGATGGGAAGCAGATAAATCTGGCAGTAATAAATAGATGAGACACTGGCCTGATTTCCATAAGGTGTGGAGCACCCACACACCTGCTGCTGCTCACGCTGCCACCAGGCCTGGGATCCTCAAAATCAGAGCCCATTTCTGAAATCTTGGTCCTTGTCTTAGTTACAGCTCCCTCCTTCCTTGCACCCCCTGCTCCCTTTCACCCTTTCCTGCCCACTCCTCATGCTTCCTCCATGGTTTTTTCCTTTGCTGGCACGAGGCCAGATCTGTGGGGACTTGCCAGAGCTGCAGCCCTTTGCAGACATCTCACAGAGATGCTCCCAGCCCTGTGGAGCTACTCCAATGTCTGTGGCCTTCCCATATGCAGTGGGATGTGATGGTTCCGTGCAGGGTCACCTCCTGCTTCCCCAAACTGGAGAGGGGAGCCTGCAAGTGAAAGGACACTGTCAGGACACGTGACAGGCCTGTGGGGTTGTCACCTGAACGCATGACAGGCCCATGGGGTTGTCACCTGAACGCGTGACAGGCTCGTGGGGTTGTCACCTGAACGTGCAGCCAGCTGGGTTGTGTCGTGTCCAAGGCTCGGGGCTCTGCACGGGCTCCTTGGGTGCCCTCTGCTGATAGGAAGCTCTTCAGCTGTTTTTGGCTTGGCCAGGCACCCACGTGTGACAGTGACTGTGGTCTGTGTTCCTTCTTGCAGATGTAAAGCCCTCTAACGTGTTGATCAATACGCAGGGGCAGGTGAAAATGTGCGATTTCGGCATTAGCGGTTACCTCGTCGACTCGGTTGCTAAAACCATGGATGCAGGATGCAAACCCTACATGGCTGTAAGTTGAGCCGTGGAGAAGCTGCGTGGGGAGCAGCCAAAGGAACCTGAGCTCGGGGGGAAGGATCAGCCTCTGGCATGTGCCCTGGGAACTCCTTTGGGAAGATGTATCCCTTGTAAAGGGGCAGAGTGGGAGTCGGATCTCGTGGGTCTCCTGGGCACAGCTTCCTGCTGCCTTCTCTCCTCCCTGTGACCTTGGGAAATGCTCTGGAATTGCTCCTTCTTGTGTGTTTGCCTCATGGGGACAATAGTACTTGGCATCTGGGAGGAAAAACAGTCCCCAGGGATTGGGTCCCTCAGGCTACGGGATTCACCCTTTGTGGGGAACTTGCACGGGGTGAAAACAGTCCTGGAGAACTGAGGCTTGTCACCCCTCCGTGCCAGCTGTGCCAGGTCACCTCCACCATGCCAGTCCCTGGTGCAGGTGCCACCTGCTTCTGGTGACCCGTTTCACTGCCTGCCCTTACTGGTGAGGATGGGAGGCCAGGTTTGGCTCCACAACAACCAAGAGAGCAGCCTGGTGTTGTGGGCTGAGGGGTCCTGTGCTAAGAGCCCCCCTAAAAGCCCCCGCTGAGGTTGGTGAGCCCTGGGTGTGGGCATGGCACTGGGACCATCCCTGTTCCTCACCCACCTCTGTCTCTCTTCACAGCCTGAGAGAATCAACCCGGAGCTGAACCAGAAGGGGTACAGCGTCAAATCCGACATCTGGAGCCTGGGCATCACCATGGTAGGGTGACCCCACAGCCCTGCTGGCACCGGTGGCACCGGTTCCTTGGGAAGGTGGCGGGCTGGGAATGGGAATACAGTTCCGGTGGGACAAGGGAATGTGCTGCAGGGTTGAAGGGAAGGAGGATGGAGATGCTTTGTGAGCTCCTTGCTGCCACAGCTGCCAGGAGATGGCAGCATGGACTAAGGCACAGGCGTCTGGCGCCTGGAGCAGGTTGGATTCCAAGCACAAAGACGCCCTCCCAGCACTCAGCAATTAGCAGAGTCCCCCTCAGGAGAGCAGGGATGGAGGTGTCTCCCATGCAGTGTTTAGGGGGAATCCATCTGCTCACAAAGTCGTTTTACAGCACAGTTACCCTGTGCTGCGTGGGGCTGGTTTTAACTTCTTCTTTCCTGGGTGATGTCGGACATAGGGGTAACAGGGAATTGAGTATGGATCCATGTGGATCTCCTCTGGCCTCTCCCTTTTGCTAGGGGAGGTTAAGCAAGATGTTATGGCCAGGGTTGTGAGGAAATCATAGAGTGGTTTGGGTTGGAAGGGACCTTAAAGCTGCTTTTGTTCCACTCCCTGCCATGGGCAGGGACACCTTCCACCAGCCCAGGTTGCTCCAAGCCCTGTCCAACGTGGCCTTGGACACTTCCAGGGATGGGGCAGCCACAGCTTCTCTGGGCAACCTGTGCCAGGGCCTCCCCACCCTCATAGGGGAGAATTTCCTCCTAACTTCTAATTTATATCTCTCCTCTTTTAGTTTAAAACTGTTCCCCCTTGTCCTATCACTGTCTGCCCATGTAAAAAGTCACTCTTCCTCCTGTTTGTGAGCCACCTTTAGGCACTGAAAGGGGCTCTATGGTCTCCCTGGAGCCTTCCCATCTCCAGGCTGAACAATCCCAGATCTTTCAGCCCATCTCCATAGCAGAAGTGATCCAGCCCTCCAATTTGTGTGGAACCTAAAAAAACCCCACACCCCAGGGTGGGGCACACGGGAGTCCAAAATCCGTGGGGCGGGCGGGCTGTGGGGTGTCCAGTGCCAGTCCTGAGGTGTGGGCCGTGCCTCCCCAGATCGAGCTGGCCATCCTGCGCTTTCCCTACGACTCCTGGGGGACGCCCTTCCAGCAGCTCAAGCAGGTGGTGGAGGAGCCGTCGCCGCAGCTCCCAGCGGAGAAGTTCTCAGCGGAGTTCGTCGATTTTACCTCGCAATGGTAAAACACCTCCCCGGCCTCTGCCGTGCTGGGGGAGGCTGGGGGACACACCTGCCCAGTGGCATCCTGCGCCCCTGTCCCCACAGGCAGCTCCTGGGGGCACAAACCCGGGTTTTGGGCAGAATGTGCCCTCGCTGGGCCCGGTGGGTGCCTGGCACTGTGTGGGCAGAGCAGTGGTGATGGTGGCTGTGAGGGTCTGCCTGCCTGAGGTGGTGAGGAACAGGCTCGGTCCGTTTTGGGGAGGAGGAAGGGGTTTAGGAGGCTCTGGTTGCCCCCCCAGCAGCAGCACAGGGTTCCTGTGTGCACAGGCAGGTGCAGACAGGGGGCTCCTCCAGCCCCCTCATGTCCCTGCGGCTGGAAGGGGGAGCAGGATACGGAATGGCCGCCTCCTCCTGCTTCCACTCGCAGGGGGCACAGCTCTGAGGGCAGAGTTTGCCCCGTGGTGGCCCCTGTCAGACTCTGCCCCACTCCCAAGGCCCTCCAGCTGCTGCTCCTCTGCTTTCCACAGGACTCGGCGCTGGAAGCAGCGGGAGAGTTTGGCTGCGGCGCAGGAATGGGGCTGGAGCAGACGCTGCTGTCTGGAGCTGTGAGGGCCGTGCAGAGCTCCGGCTCTGCAGCGCCCGGGGAGGCTCAGAGCTGCCCTCAGCCCGTGGTTCACAGAGCTGGCAGCTGCCCCGCAGCTCCTGACTGCCGCTCCCTCCAGCTCCCTGGAACCGCCGGGGAGGCGGCTGGATTTTCCAGGCGCTGCAGTGCCACGCGCCGCCTGCCAAGTTGGCAGGTGGATGGTGGGTTTGTGTGGTGGCCAAGAAAGGACGGCACATCGACAAATACAGAAATGTGAGACTGTTCCCCAGTGCCAGGGTCGGGGCCAGAGCCCGGCCGGCTCTGCCGTGACCCAGGAAGGGGATTAGCAGCCGCTCCTGCCCGGGGACTCTCAGTGCCGGCGTTGGGATTCCTGGGAGTCGTGTCCAAACATGTTTTCATGTCCCTGTGGTTCAGCTCCTCGCCTCCCCACCAACCCGTGCTGGGGAATGCCTGCCATGCCCACACTGCTCTGTGTCTGGAGAGGTGGGAGCTGCCTTGGAAACCCCCCCCCAAAAATGCCCACCTTTCTCGCAAGGCCCACGCTGAGGTTTTGGACCAGCTGCTGTCCTCCCATGCTGGTTGTTATTGCCAAGCTGCCTGTTTGTGCCAGGCAGGCTGTTCCTCACTGAGTGATTTGCTCTTGCAAGCCCAGTGTCCTGCAGCTCAAGCTGTGGCTGGTTTAGGAGTTACATCCACGGCCACTTTGGGGAGCATGTGGCGATTCCTCTCTTTGCAAATCCTGCCCTTCAGGATCACTGAAGATCTGTCAACGCCAGCATTGTGGCATGGACTCAGAACAGGGAGTTTGGCTGCAGATTGCACTAGTTTTGCGTTGCTGGAATCTGAGAATTTCTTCTGTCACCAAACCAGGTCACATCCACTCAGTGTATCAAGCCTGGCTTGGTTCTGTGTCTAATCCATCTGCTGCCTGGGGCAGTGAAGTCTGATCACCTGTATCCACTGCAGGAAGGTTCCTGGGATGTCTGAGTCAGGATCAGATCCCAGTATGACTCTTAATTCCTGAAAATTTACATCGATTTCAGTAATTTGTCACCAGATTTCCTGGTATTAATAACCTAGGAGCAAGGCTTTTATTCACAGAGGGTCTAAATTAAGAGGATTATACCAAATCTGGGCACACCTAACCTTGAAATTCACCTTGTCATCTTGGCTGGGGCTGCTGTGGAGCTCAGAGGATGTGACACATCCCGTTACCTTCAGCTCGGCGGTGTTGGCACGTATCGGCCCTCGGTTCCTCTGTCCATTCACAACATGACACTGAACACGAGCCCTCTACACACAGCAAGCAGGAAATATCTATTCAGTGTGTGTCCCCTGCTTCCTCTGGGCTCCTGCAAATCCCAGCAGAGGAGCGACTTATCATCGCCGAGGTTCTCACTTTTGTTTTGCTCAGTGTGACACCTTTTCCCCGCCACCGCCGTGTACGTGTGTGAAGATCTTTTCAAGTTGCTCCAAGTGTCTTTCCCCTAAATACACTGCCAGGAAGTGAGTAGAGATTACGTCCTGTCTTTTTAAAAAAAGCTATTTTCTGCTGGAGGGAAACCAAAATAGCTCCCAGCTACAACCCTCCAGAGCCATCTGTTGTAGGAGAGGAGAAAAAAAGGATGTCCCATGGAACCGTCCCCGCTGATAACGGCACGGGGATAAACAAACAGTTGTACACGTGCTTTGGAGCCACTCAGTCACTGCTCCCAGTCAGAGGTTGCAGGCTGTATCCATTCCCTTAGTCACTGGCCTACTGCAGGGCACCCAAAAACCCAGTTGTGCCTGACCACCAGCAACAGGCAGTGTCTTAACTGGTGCTTGTGGTGTCTCCAGGTCCTGTTTGACCCTGAGCTCAAAGCACTTGTGTACCCAGCCCTGTGTTGATTGATCTGACTGGCCTTGATCATGTTGGCTGAGGTGTCTTCAAGGTTTAAGTTTGCTCAGCACGGATGAGTAGCTGAACTTATTCTCCAGGGGCTTGAAACCTTGCTTTTTTCATGGTATAAATTTATGGCTTAAATTGCAGACAGAATGTAACTTTTAATCTTTTCTTCTTTTTCTTTTTCTCCACTAAAGCTTGAAGAAGAATTCCAAAGAACGGCCAACATACCCAGAGCTTATGGTGAGTGTGGCTGCATCAAGCAGTGTGTTGGTTCAGAGCTGCAGTGGGTTACAGTGAGATGCTGAAGGCAAAGATTCCAGTAATGATGAGGATTTGGGATGCTTAGCATCTCCTTTTTCATAACAGACGTGAGAATTGTGACACTTCAGGGTCCTGTGAGGGTGACTGCCAGTCAGAGATGCTCTTTGAAATCTCATTCAGGTGCTTTTCCAGTCACATCAAGGGAGAAAAATTGGTAAAAGCAGGTAATAGATTTGCTAAGGGAAAAGAACGAGGCTGTGAAGAATCAGTGAGGACAAAATCCTCCTCTTGGGTTTGTGTGATGGATTCAGACACCTCAGTGTGCCCTGGATGCTCCACATGGGCTGCAGGAGCTGAGTGCCCTGGGCTTTACTGCTATGGTGCCTTGGAGAGGAGACTTTTTGGACAGAGTAGTTCCTGGATGTTGGGGACAGAGACGAGTCTGTGACTAATAATTCCGGTTATTGAATTTTATCTGCTGCTTAGAGACTGTTTGCTGGGAGCACGTCTGGGACAGAGGAATAACTGAGGAAGAAAAGGCCAATAAAGTCTGGGGATGGGGCAGGGCAGGGCAGGGCAGGGCAGGGCTCTGGGTGAGCTCTCAGAGCAGACACTGAGGTCTGCTCAGCCACTGCTCTGGGCTGCAGCTGGCAAGAACAGGTTCTTTTGGGCAGACTTTTCTGCTAGGGCTCCACAGCTTCATGGCCTCTCTCTTCTGATTCTCTGGTATTGATCCTGGTGCTCCTAAAAGCTGGCAACAAGCAGGAGAGTTTAGGAAGTCGGTGTTTCACTCCTGTAGGCATCTAGTCCTTTTTCTCACTCTCACCTGATTCACAGCTTGCTAAAAGCAGGAAGGTGCCTAACTTTGTTATTTCTGAAGATCCTGACCCAAATGCTTGCTTGTCCCTACATTCCCACCCCTTACTGGTGCCACTGGGAAGATCTTCTGGGTTAAGGCTGGCAACTGCTGCAGAAGTTCCTCAGGTGTTGGTATCCCTCGAGCTGTAATTCTTGGGACAAGCCATCTGGAGGATCAGTGTCATTGTCACCTCACGCTGTCTGCTCAGAGGGGTGAAGGTGCCAGGGTTTAGGGTGCTCTGGCTGCAGGTCGTGCTGGAAATCCACGTACCTCTTGAACCTGAGTTGTGAGCAATGAATAATTCCCGTGGCATTTCGTGCTGGGCCCTGTAATTCAATTAGACTATATATAGCTCTGATTGACACACAGTTTGCCCAAGTACTGGTTTCAAACAAAGGGAGGCCCGAGGTTTATGACTTTTTTTTTAAAAAAAAAAAAAACACCCTTTTTTTGGTATATTATTGAATAAATACATATATTTATTTTAAGCAAATTTCTCAACTTTGCCAAATGGCCTTTTATCAAAAAGGTTCACCGAAGCAGCTCCGTCTGTTGCAGCATTAATTCCCACTGGCAAGCGAGTGCATTTCTATTGAATTAGGTTCTTGGATCACCTCTCTGGAGTATCTCAATGCTGTGGTATTTTATGGCTGACATGAATGTTGTGAGGTCCTGTGGTTGAGGGTTGCTGTTTTGTTGGGGGTTTTTTTCTCTCTCTTATGGCATTAAGTTGCGGTACTGGATTGGACTTGTCATTTAGACCAAGACTGCTCCCTTGCTTTCCTGTGGAATTGAGGTTTCTCATGGAAAATATGACTCTGTGCTATCTTGAGCATCAGGAAAACTGATATGGGTGCTTAATTTCATTTTCAAACCCACTTCCCCAGGTGAAGTGGAGCGTGAAACTACTGCAGGGCCGGTGGTCTGCACATGGCGTGGAGCACATCCCGCCTGGCACGGGGGGCTCTGTGCTCTGGCCAGGCTCAGGCACTGCAGAGGGGCTGGGTTCACTGGGACACGGGGCTGCAGGTCACTGCTGCCACCCCTGTCACACTTGGGGTTGCTTCCAGGCTGTGGTAGCTCTGCTTTGGGTGTGACTTCACTGGGCTGTGAAAGCAGCGGCATCAGGCTGGGATAATAACACGGCAGGTCATTTAGGTCACCTCTCCCACAGTTATTCAGGACGCTTCAATTCCTGTGACTGTCTGACCTAGGGAGACCTTAAATTTTGCCTGGATCCTTGCCTCAACCCATTTCAGCCCTGTTTCCCACATAATTGTGCTTCCTCTTCCTTTCTGGTGTGTCTTTGGGTCGCTTCCCATCTCCTCAGAGCTGCCTCGATAACTTTCCACTCAAGCCCACCTTGGAAAATCTCTTTTCTTTGCCCTTCTCACTGCCATAAACAATCATTGAAACAGCTAGTGCTTGGGGACTGAGATGAGGGGGGGCAGCTTGAAAAAAAAAACAACAAACCCCTGGAAATCCCAGATTGTCTTTAAAAACCTGTCTTGAAATGAGAGGGTCTGGATTCAAACTGAGCTCCTCCAACCTTGCACAGAGAGGTCACTGTGAGCCCTGCAGGGCCCTGGCTGGTTTTTGGTTCTCTCTGACACTCTCCGTACAAATAAATCCACTTCTCTGCCAGGACAGTGGGTGTCAAGCAGCGTTTTGGGGATTTCAGGTGGGAGTGGGCTGATCTCAGCTGATGTGTTGCAGCCCCCGGTACCAAAGGGAATCGCTGGTGCTGGTTGAGAGGGGCTTCTGTTGCTGTTAGGGGGTGTTTGGTTGTGTTTTCCCTCCTTACACGTATTTTTCCATTCGTGCTGAAATGTAGGCAAGATTTTCTGGCAGGATGTCTCCCCATGTTGGTCAGGATTAAGTAGTTAAACATACAAGTGCGGATGGTTTTCCAGTCGGGATGGCTTTCCTGTGCGGTGGCTGGGGTAACGTAGCCATGTCCTGCTGCAAATGGGAGCAATTCAGGGAAGAAATGAGACTCAGAAGTCACCAGAGGGTAAATACACAGATAGATCAGGAAGCTGAGGGAAAACCCACTGCAGTCAACCTTCCTGCAAGGTTTTCCTTGCTCCTGCTGGAGCTGGTGGGATGGGTAACCACCGCCTTGGGAGGAGCAGCAGAGCTCCGAGGGGCACGATGTGCCAGAGATGGAGGCACTGTTTTAGCACTGAGAGCAGCCCAGCTCAGCCCTCCCAGCCAGGCCAGGGTTTAGAAGGAATCCATGAGGGCAGCACAGCTCTGCAGCTTTCCTGGAGTGGCCCCTGGGGCTCCCCGACTTGCCTCAGCTGCAAACATGGAAAGCCCAGTATTATGGTGCTGATGCCAAACCCTTTTTCACTGTCTAGAGGGTCGTCTGAAAAGGTTTTTGGTTCGATCCTCAGCGTCGTGAATAATAAACTTTGCTGTTTTCTCTCTCTTTTCTTTCCCAGCAACATCCTTTCTTCACCCTGCACGAATCCAAAGAGACAGACGTCGCCTCTTTTGTCAAGCTCATCCTGGGAGACTGAGAACTGGACTTGTAAATGAATTGCCCTTCTGTGGACTGGTGGGTGCAGGGGAGGGGCGCGTGGCAGGACTTGTCATGGAAGCACCAACAGAAAGTCGCCGTGTTTTTGTTTTGTTTTGTTTTTTTATTCTGAGAAACCCCCACCTCGCCGAAGTTTTTTAAAGGGTTCTTTGGTATCCATAGTGACATAGAACGAGCTGGTTAGTGAAATGAATTTTAATAAGGTTGGTAACCTTAAAACAAAAACAAAACAACAAAAAAAAAAAGAATTTAAAAGAGTGATTTACATATTTAATGACAGTCGAAGTCCCTCTTCCTAACTTGCTCCTCATCCCCCTTCCCTTCCCCGTGAACCAGAATTTGCTTTGTCATGGTAATAGGTGCTATGGTAGTCATGAAGTTGTATGTAGATTTATATTTTGTCCCTTCCATTATTTTAATATTTATGTTAAGTGCTTGATGGAATAGATTTCTGTTTTATATGAGGATGAGTGCGTGGTGACGATGATGATGCTAAATGAGGCCACAGCAAGCAGCAGTCGTAGGGCTTCGCTGGGGGAAAAGGTGTCAGAGGAAAAGAGGAAGAAGAGGAGAAGTGTCTCTGTTGTGCAAAATATTTAATGTGCATCGTAAAAGGAATTTATAAGCAAGACTTGCAGCTGCTCGAGCTGCTCTCACAGAGTGTGAGGTATAAGAAAGGGAGGTCCCGGGGCCCCTTCTCTGGACACCGCGCTCCGAGCCCAGCCTGGGGGGCACTGCCAGCCCCCAGCTGGGACAGCCCCTGCCCCATGTCCCAGGGCCTCACAGTGGGCAGGTTATGGGGTCTGGAGTGGGAATCGCTGGGATGGTGTCTGGGACAAAAGCCCCAGAGGGAAGGAGGTTGTCAGATGAGTTGCACAAAGGTGAGGAGGGGGCTGCGTGGTCAGTGCCCGCCTGCCCGCGGGCCCAGCAGCGTTGCAGTGCCCGAGGCTCCCTTGGGCTGGGGATGAGCTGCTTTGGGCCTAAAAGGGAGTTCCTCTCTCCTTCTCCAGATGGGACAGGATCACAGGATGCATGGCATGACGCCTGTGAAAAATGGGATACTTTAGAGTTGGTTTCTAGGGCCCTTGGCACTGTGTGGGCAGCAATCCCTCCGTGCTTGCCCACACTTTGGGAGTGCTGGTGCTCCCCAGGAGCCCGTGCTGGCACGTGGTTTGGGCTGTGTCCAGCTCTGGCTGGGATGCTGAAGGCAGCAGGAGCACTGGGCTCTGGCATGGGCTGCAGGTGTGTCCTGTGGGAGCTGCAGCCTGGAAACCATGCAGGGACACCACAGCCCACCCCTACCAGGGCCTCGTTGCTGTTGGAGAAAAGCTGCCAACCAAGGGCAGGAGAACAGGGGCTGTCGGGGTGGGAAGGGAGACACAGATCACTCAGCCTTTGGGTCACACAGTTACTGTCCAGAGAGGGGGGGACTGTGCACTGTGAGGTGTTGTGGGGCTGGAGCGAGGCTGCTCCAGCTTAACGCTGTTGGACTGAGCCACACCCGCCCAGCTGCCTCCCCTGGCCAGGAGGGCCTTGGCCTCCTTCTCCCAGCCCTGTGAAGGGCACTGCCTGTGCCTCCTGCCCCTCCACATGCTTCCCATCCCCATCCATCGCTTTGGCACAGCCTGTCAGAGTCAAACCCCAGCTAGAAACTAGCCTTGCTCTGCAGTATTCGTTGTGCAGGAGGTGACTCAGCCTGAGGTCCAGCTCTTGCTCTCCTGGTTTAGCAGCTCCAGACTCCGCTGGTGCGGGCTGGGCTTCCGGAACAGTCTGAGCGTATTTTGGGAAGCGGTCCCTTGGAAGGGCTGATGGGGAGAGCAGAATTTTAAGAGCAGGGGTTCCCCAACGGTGGCACCTCTGGTGCTGGGGACACGCCAACGCTTTGGAAGGCGCACACAGACACCGCCAGTGCCTGGGCTGCCACTGCCACCGGCACGGCCGTGGCTGGCACTGCCCACGGGGGTGGCTGTGAACCCGAAAACGGGGCAGCTCCGCACGGGAAGAGATAGGAGAGCTTTGCTCACGGGGGTTTATCAACCCTTGTGCCCCTCAGGGGGGGCTCTAAGAGGGCTTGCAGGGATTGGGGTGCAGCTCACAGGTCGTGCAGACTTTGGGGGAGGAGGTTCCCCTCCCTCGGTCACGCCGAGCTCCACATCCCGCTCCGTGCCGAGGGGAACCTTTCAGGTTGTGTTTTGTGGCGGGTGAAACACGAGGATGTTTTACTTCACAGTGTAATTTTAAGAGGCCTCGCATGGCTCGTAATCTGCCCTCTCATATTCCATGGTGTGTCTGTGTGTGTGTTTTCTCTCTCTCACTTTCTCAGAGTCGCAGAGCTGTTTTGATTGATTGTCCTCAGCTGCAGCTAAAAGTCCAGCCAGCCAGTTTATAGACGTGGTTCCAGCATCAATTCTCGCTTTGAAAAACATGACATTTAAAACCACCCTTTGGTTTTCCTACATATGGATCTGATGCTTTTGTTAAAGATTGTTTTTGCCGCTTTTCTCCTGGAATATAAGTCTCATTTGGACACCGCATCTCCTTGACCTCAGAGCACCTTTATTTCAGTGCCATTGTAATTGACAGGTTGAATTTATGAGATACTGTCAAAGTTCAGTATTAATAGCAGATATTAATGTCACCAGCGTTTTCCAATAGAAAATTAATGTCAGTGTTGTCTGCAGCTAGTAACCCTCTAAAAGGATTCCTACATGCCTCCACACTGCATGCTGAGTGCTTGCTTTTATGCTTTTTGCTCTTACAGTGCTTGGGCCCTCTAATCCCTTTGTTTTAATGACATTTCAATAGGGCAGGCAACAAATCACTTCCCTTCCCTGCTCATTCTCCATGACTTTGTTCCTTTAAAAGTCGTTTGCGTCAGCCCAGAGTAAGTGTGGATCCGTGTGAGGATGAAAACAGTGATCTGAGGGATCACCACTGTGGAGGGGAGAATGCAGAGGCTGTTGGTCTGTCCATGCATCCCTCGTGGCATGTGTGGACACAAAGCTTGGCCTGACCCAGGCATTTCTTAGAGAGAAGCCTGAGCTGGTGGCCTTGGCTCAGGGAGGAGAGCCAGAGACTCCTGTGTGCTTAAAAGCTCTGCAAAAACACTGGGCTGCAGGATGAAAGTCAGACTCTTCTCTCTTTGAGTTGATTGTAACTTCTGTGGAGATGAAAAGCCTTTGGTCACTGCCCAGATCTTTGCTTGGCTGTAACACAAGCACAGCTTTGCCTTGGACAGATATGGTTGCTGGGACATTAAGCCTGTCCCAAGCCCTGAACAGCCAAGGTGTTGAGGCTTAAAGCTGTTCTTCAGAAAGCTCTTTTGTGTTCACACAGCACAGGACTGTGGGCAGCCTGTTGGAGTGCCCTGAACTGGGATTTTTAAAGACACGGGTCTCATGCCATAAACCTGAAAGAACCCAAACTCCACCAGGGAGCAGGGAGGGGAGCAAAGTTGCTGGAGCTCAGCACTGAGCTGTGACTTGGACCAGCCGTGGATGGATTCCAGCACAGGGAGCCTTTTGCAGGGCAGGGAGGGTCTCTCTGCTCTGCCACAGGTTATTGGGCTGCAGGAAATAGGCACAGCCCATCCCTGGGTATCCCTGGGCATGATATTCATCCTCTTCTTTCCCCCCCACCTTACAGCTCTTGATGTTCCTGCAATCTCCTGAATGTTTGAGGCCTTGCCATCGCTACAGCTCTGAAGTGTCACTGGCAGGAAAGCTGTTTTCTGGGTCTCCAAGAGCCCACTGGCCCCTTAAATCTGAAAGAGGGCATTTTCTGGTTACTGTTTTTAAACACCAGGTACATGCTGCTGCAGTGGGTGCAATGCCCGTCTCTTCTGGAGTTTTTTCCAGGTGTACAAACCCTTACACAGATATCTCTGTACTGTATTTCTGTGTTTTCCCTGGCTTGTGTCAGGTTTACTGGTGAGGAAGGAGGCAGCTCTGACTTGTTGAAGAGGTGGAACACCATTTCTGGAGGCAGGTGGCCTCCCCTGTGTGATGGAGGAGGCAGTTGATGGGTCACTACTCAGAAAAAGCTCTCAAGAAAGATTTGCAGTTGATCTCCCTGTCGATCAGCACGTGCTGTCGGGTCAGTGCTGCTGCTCCTTGGTGGGAAGGGGCTGCCAGCCCCTTTGCCCAGGCAGGGAGCAGTGCCTGGTGCTGAGGGCAGACCCCAGCATGCACAGCCTTAGCTGGGATTTCTCCATGCTTGCTACAAGCCAAGTGTGTACCTGCACATTTCCCTTCTTCCCTGGACATTCTGGAAGAGGAAATCCCGCTCGGCCAACAGAGCATTGCTTTAGTGGCTGGTCTGATGTAGTTCAGACAAGGTTCCCACCAGCTCCCTTGTTTAATAGACCTCTTTTTTTATTAAAAACAACCCCCAAACTCCTCTCTCAGAAAAGCCAGCCAAGATGCTCTTTTTTTTTTTTTTTTTCTCTCTTCCATCTTGTTCCTCTTAGAGGAACTCTGGGAGCCCGTCTTGGTGCTTTCACTCTTCCACATGCCAAAGATTGCTACATCCCTCTTAGTTACTCTCCTGCCAAACCAGATCTTATAGTCTTGCCTCAAAAATCATGCACTTCCCTGCTCCTTGGGGTTCCTTTTGTTGCTGTTGCTTTTGCATTGAATTTCCTCATGTTTATTGACATGTCTATTGTTGAGCTTCCTGGACACATGCAGCTCTCTTTTTCGGATACAGGGAAAGACAAATAGTTGCCTTCACTGCTCTGCCCCTGCTGTTGGGGAAATACTGTTAGTGATATGATTCCTACAGATGGGATGGGTCTCATTTAGAGCTCGGAGGGTGTAAACTGGCATTGCTCCATTGGCTTGGCTGGACTAAGGCCAGTTTTGTCCAGCTGAGAATCTGTCCTTAATGTCTAAACAGTTATTACACACTAATAAAGATTAATGATTGTAAATCCCCACGGATTATACATAAAATGGCAAGTTTTACTCATTAATCTTTATTGCCATGTTATGGCTGTTTATGTTAGAGGAGTCGCCTCTCTCTGCTCTGAACATGCACTGAGGAGGTGGGGGGTGAGCATGGGGGAGATGGAGGGTGGACAGAGCAGACCAGATGTCCACATGTTTTACAGTCTGTGTCCTCCCTCCAGGTTCCTTGTTTCCTTGAAAGCCGTTAACCAGCAGCAAAGGATGTATCCCAGAGCTTTGTCTGCCTTGCTGGCCTCTGCCTGGGCTATAAAATCCAGATTGTTTCTGGTGAGAAGGGATCAGATCTCCTAATTAATATTTCAGCTCAGCCTTTACTGGAGCAGATGGAGAATATGAAATTTGACGTGTGCTCTGGCAGTGCTGGGAGATTCTCTCTCCCGGACCGTGGCTGGAGGAGATGCTTTCTGGGCAGTGACAGGTTGAAAGGACACTGCTCCTTCACATAACCCCACACCATGGAAACAGTGGATTTTGTTAGTAAACAGGGCCAGAAAAAGCTCATTGAATCTCAGTTTTTAGGTGTTTGCAGATGCATATAGACACAGCCAGGAGCTGGTGGTGCCAGTCTGGACACAAAGGCCCATGTGCTGTATAAATGACAGGGAGTCTAAAAGAGTGCAGTAAATTTAGTGATGGATTTAATGGCATAGGGACAAAATGAGTCCTCTGATAGGCAGCTGTGCCAATTCACCCTGCCAGGGGAAAGTCAGGAGCAAAAAGAGAGGACAGGACACAGCCACAGATTCCATCGAGTGCACAGCCTGCTGAGAGCAGCCCTTCTCTCCCCATGTACTCCTTCAGGCTCAGATCTGGGGGCAGTGAGTTTGCTCACAAGTCCCAGGTTGTCACTTCATCCCCAACTCCAGCAAGGGAAGTGAAACCTAAAACACAAAAAGAAACCCACAGGGAAAAAACCCACAAGTGAACCAAGACATGTTGCTGCTGCGTGGCCTCGTGCGTCGCTGCTTCCCCTGCTGAGCTCCCACTTAAACCATGGAAAAAGCACAGGAGAGGCCTCTGGAGCTGAGAGAGAAATGGCTAAACATTTTAAGGTGGTCTCTGACAAGCCTAATGCTGGAAATATCTAATTTCCAGGCCACCAGGACGAGTGAATCCTTGAGGGGCCTGCGCAGCCGGCAGTGCCGTTCCAGCGGGAGCACTTGGGACTGCAGGATGTTTATGACGTGGCCTCCTTTAGTGCCCCCCTGGGTTGCTCAAAAGCCCTTTGCCTCCATCCACACCTGACTCAGTCTCAGTCACCTTCATGGCTTATGTTTTACTGTCGGGGGTTTTACTGGCAGCCTCTTTTCTCGGCGGTTGGTCAGAGCGAAGGGAAGGGAAAGGAAAGGGGCCTCCAGCCAGCTCGGCTTTGGGAGAGGAAGGAGCTGCCTGTGCTCTCCAGTCCCTGCTTGAGGGGAAGCCACAAGCCAGGAACACGCTACCCCACAGGTATCCAGCTGAAGCAAGAGCTTCTCCCTTCGTGTTTCGCTGCCATTCCGTTAAAAATCCCTGTGGGAAAGCGGAGCAGCCCCGGAGCTGCGGCAGCGTCGCTCCAGGGCGGCTCATCCCTGCCAGCAGCCGGGATGGGCTGCCTTTCCTTCCTCGAAAGGCTCTTGGTTTTCTCTAAATGATGGGGCAGGAGTCCAGCTGGGGCTGTGAGGTACCGCGAGGATAAGCTGGGAAGAGCTTGGAAGCGCCTTAAATGCTCTGGAAGTAGGGATGGAAATCTCAAAAGATCAGACGCCTTTCGGCGATTTCCAGAGCTACACGGCTTTAGCCAGACCTGAAAACCCTTCCTAGAAGTTTTATTTCAGGGTATTTTGATCTGTTACTTTCGCTTTTGGGCTTAGCTAAATCCAGGAAACTCGGAATGGTGTAATTCTTGAATGAAGACTAAACACACCCCAAGCGTTATTGAACCGATCAGGAAAGTTTCTGTTTGGTTTATCTTACAGGAATAATTCAGGCCAGCTCAGATTCAGTCTGGTTTTACCCCAGATAATTATTACTTTTGAGAAAATAAGAGAGCAGACCATGGTCTTTCCAAAAGGCTGTGACCCATCAAACAGTGCCAGAAGGTGGATGGAGATAAGTGCTGCAGGGAGAGGGGGCCAATGTCTGAGGGCTGGAAGGAGCAGCCTGGCTGCAGGAATGTCCATGGCCTCCAAAAACACACAGAGAGACAGCTTCCCCAGAGGTTGTGTGATGGAGGTATCGGGGTCTGCCACGTCTCGGGTTTTTTCCCTCTAGGAAAGAACATTCAGCCATCTCGGAGTGTCCTGGAACAATATCCAAAAGCCTTCAGTGTTTCTCAGCTCAGTCCTGTGGGGTTTTTTTTCAGGATGGATGCTGTGAAAAGCCAGGAAGGGCCAGGTGTCCTTGATTTACGCAGCCAGAGTGGAGAGATGTAGATTAAGTGCCTCATGAGAGCCAAAAAGGTGTGTTTGAAGATGAATTACAGTCTCTGTCGTAGCCGCTCAGCCAGGATCAAATTTTCCCATGTACAGGTGCAGCTGCAGAGCTCTCCGTCCATGTTTAGCCCAAATTTAGTCATGAGTCTTGCATATAAACACCCACAGCACGGACTGTGCCTTCTGGGGGGCTTCTGGCAGGTTGGGGTTCAAAACAGAGTATCACCAAAACCAGGATTTGACTCCAGATATTCCCTTTATAATCTGTGTGTAAAGTGAATTTCCAGAGCTCGGCCACTGTGACTCGAGCAGTTTGTGCTTGGTGAGAGTTGTCCCTGGGCCAGGGGAAACAGTCACAACATACCAGATAGTTGGGATTTTGCATTTATTTTTTAATAGCAGTACATCAAGGGGAAGCTGCTAAATGTAGTTTCTTGTAAGCTGGAAATGAGTTGCAGTAAAACTTGTAAAAACCCAAACCTCTAAAAACGTCCAAAATTTTCAATTTAAGGAATTACAGTTTTATTGGCAAAGATCCATGTTTAGCATCAATGTATGGAATTTCTAGAGTTTCTGTCTTGAGGTGTGAAATCTGCTTTTTCTCGAGATGGTGGGAAATTTGTAACAAGGGTATTTCTACATAATTTTGGCTAGAAAAAAAACCCAAAATATGAGCACAATGGAAAAGCAACCACTGCCCAGTGGTCTCTGGTATTGAAGAGGGCACAGGGAAAGCACCTGTGTGTTCTGAACATGTTAGAAAGGAGAACACTTTCCAACCTGCTGTAATGCAAGTCCTTATTTGACTTTATTTTTAGGATTTTTTTTACAGTACCATCATTTGTTTTCTAACTGTGAAAGTCTCTGCTTTTCCTTACATGTGGAAGGCTGATTTTTCTTTCTCATGTTCTTAGTATTTATTATTTATCCATTTCTGGTACTATCCAAGAGGTGCTGAAGGTGTCTCCCAGCCTGCCCTTGAGCCATATGGAATCCCTGTAGTATCTCCTAACAGCTGGGATGGCAGTAATGGCTAATTATTATTTCAAATTATATTTGTAGCAATTTAGATTTATTTTTTTTTTTAGCGCCCTGGTTTGCTCTAGAATTAGAGATGGGGATAAGGAGTCTTTTTAAAAAAAATGTATTTTAAACATCTTGGAGGCTTCTGGAGAAACCTGCTCACTTTAGTTCTTAGTAGGAGAAGCACCAGTTGGGTGCACCAGTTGAGAGGGGATTGACTCACACCAGGGTTCAGTTTAGCTGGTGAAATGCTCTGTGTCACATCACTAACCAAAATCACACTGGAATTCTGAGAAAACAATCATTTTCCACCTGAAAATTAAAGTCTGGTTTGTGAAGTGCTTGGTTCATCCAAGTCCCACACCAGGCTTTTCTCTGTCGAGTTTGCCTTCAGCCCTGGAGAGGGGGGCTCAGGTGGCCAGGATTGCTTCGAGGCAGGGCTGGGAGTCACCCAGGCACCCTCTGGCCAAGTGTCAGCTCTGGGATGGAGGACACAAATCCTACAGAAATGATGGAGCAACTACTGAGCAGCTTCTTGCTCTGCAAGAGACGTCTAGGGGAAATCCTGTGTGAGTGTGACCTGGCTGAGAGAAGCAGGACTGGGGGCTCAAAACCATCACTTCTTGTTCTTTTTATCCCCCTTCTCCCCTCTGAAAGGTGCTCTGCTGCTTCAGAAGCCTCCTCAGCCTTTCTGATAAAGAATAGTAGAATCACAGAACCACAGAATCGTTTAGGTTGGAAAAGACCTTTCAGATCATCGAGTCCGGCCACAAACTCAGCACTGCCAAGGCCACCACTAAACCATGTCCCCAAGTGCCACATCTACATGTTTTTTAAATCCCTCTGGGGACAGTGACTCAACCCCTTCCCTGGGCAGCCTGGACGCTGTGGTGCATCTGTTTTCAGACAGCTTGCATTGGTTTTCTGGTTTGTTTTTTCTTCCCCCTGTGTATAAGAAACGTTGGGTAGCAGAATGTGGAATTCATTAGAAGTTCATAAAGCAGGGACCTCAGAAGGATGTGGGTATAAATGCTTTTCAGGCATCCGAGGTGAACTTTAAATGGAGCTTTGGCCCTCATTTGCTTTCTGCTTTTCAAAAACCATTTATGAGAAAGTGGAGCTGTCAAAGCCATGCATGAACTTTGCCTTCTTGCAAATAACTTGTCTCAAAGTAAATTGTCAAAATGCACAAGAAACTTGTCTCAAAGTAAATCCAGTAGCTCTACAAAGCTGGAAAAGTATGTGCATTAGAGAGAGAGTGTGTGTGTGTGTGTGCATGTGGTGTGTGTAGGGGGGGTGCAGGGAGTAACTCCACCATTTTGGAGGCTTAAAAAAAAAAACCATAATGCAATTGCTTTTAAAAAAAAAGGCAACGTAAAAATATTTATTTCTTGGCAGAAGTACATCAGACCACATCTCCCGTCCTTCTTTTAATTGCCTCGTGTTTGTTTTTGTTGTCTTAAGTCTTTGCTGGCCCCGTTTCCTCTGCAGTGCTTGTCACTGCTCAGAGCCTGTCACCTCACACAACCCCTCTGGCAGCCAGGGAGCGCAGGGCACGGGGCCCTTCACAGCTCTGGGGCTCCTCAGGAGCATCACTAGGGGTCACATCGGTGGCAGGAACAGCAGAGGTGGTGTCAGATGAGAAGGCATCCAGTGCATCATGGGCGATTTTCAGTTTTTAGCCTCGTGGAGGAAACTCCTTCCTTGTGAGACTCAAAACTGTCGTGTCCTAACGCAAACCCCGTCTCGGGGAGGGTGGGTTGGCGCAGAGATAGCAAACTTGGAGAGTGTTATTTAAAAGAAATGAGGTGCTGACCTCTTTGTGAGATGGCACACAGGGGGCTGTCAGTGCTGGGGAAGGTCTCCAGGGGCTTTGCCCAGGGTTTGGAGCAGGGCAGAGCCAGCACTGCCCCGTGCTGGGATGGACCATCACCCCGAGCTCCTGTCCCTGTCCTCAGCCAGGTGCAATTTCATCAGGCAGATACTGCAAACTTCAGGGTCCTGCCTGTGCTCTAGAGTCCTTCAGTGGTCACCTGGCCTTCACCCCCACTCCATCTGGCTCCATCTCAAACCCTTCTCTTGACCTGTGTTGTCTTCATCCATCTCAGCTCTGTTCCTGAGGATGAGCAGTAATAGGAGACTGACAGTAGGACCACGTGTGTAATGTTTGATGGGCTTCTGCTTCATGTTGTTGTTTCACTGAGATGCTTTTAGGATCCATATTGTACTGGATTAAGGATATTGGAACAATTGAACTGCTATTCTTTAACCTTCACTGCCCCAGATCCTTTCTCCCCACCTTCTTCACTTAAAAAGAAATTAGATTGGGAAAATATATTTGACTTGGGAAAAAAAACCAACAAACAAAACACCACCAAACCTTGCTGATGGAATAAGTTAATCATCTTTACTACACTTTGGTTTTATTTCTCAGGATATCCAAAGGTTTTTCACTGCTGCTGAGAGAGGGGACAGGACACCTTTTTGAAACTTCAACCACTGTAACCGTTTTCCAGATGTGTGTGAGTGTGTGTGTGTGTGTGTGTGTGTGTGTGTAAAACTCAGCACTGTGTGTGCGTGTGTTCTGCTGAATATTGTGTGCATCTATGAAATGCTTCAAACAACTGCCTGGAAGTCAAAACCAACCACCTCTTTCCAGTCATATGTTTGCCGTGACTTTTCATAACCACACTTGAAACTAGTGGTCTTGGATGAAATATTCAAAGAGCAGGGCATCTTTATAGCAATGGTATGTCAGTCAAATTACGAGAAATGTACACAAAAATAAATAAATGAAATTTAAAAGTAACCTGCTGTCGGCCTACCTGTGTTTTTCCCAGGGGGAAGTTGTTGGGGGGGGACACACTTTGTGCTGCCTTTTTTTTTTTTTTTTAAGGATCATCTTACTTGTAACAGCTTATCATACATTACTGAGAGCTCAGGAATGCTGAGGCTGCTCCACAGGGGTAATTGTGAGCGTTGCTGCCGATGGTTTTCCTCTCCACGCTCCGGCTGGCGGGAGCAGGCGCAGCCACATCCCGTCCATCCCACATCAAAGGCTCGGCCCCGGCTCCCGCCGCCGCGCTGGCAGGGCCTTGGTGGGGCCAGAGCAGCGGCTTCCTGCCCCCCACCCCCCCAAAAAGCTGCTTTCCAGCATGGATAGAGGGCAGCAAGGGGCTGCAAGGGGTCACAACCTGGCATCACCCGGGGGGTGGGGGCACCCAGCCGTGCTGTTGGGGTTGGAGGCTCAGCACCTTGCAGCGACGTGGCCGAAGGGTTTTGTGCAGCTGTTGGGCTGGAAAACAGATGTGGTGCTTTGCTCCGTGTTTCACCGGCTCCTGGATCCAGCCCTGGATTCCACCGCCAGCCCCATCACTGTTATCTGCAGTTAAGCCTCTCGTTGCTTTAAAGGTTGACTGTTTGCCTTTGCCGTGATGCAAAGCCAATGCTCACCCTTAATTTATTAATCTGAGTCAAACAGCGTTTTGCTTGAGTAAAGCATCCTGGCCCGGGTCACGCCGAAACACGAATCGCTGTTTCCCTCTTTCTCCTGTAAATAAAATTAGCCTTCCATTTATATTAGAACTGCTGAAAACAATATCCCAGCTCCCTCTGCTGATCCTGCAGTCCCAGCTAGGGCGAAAGCACCGATGTGCTGTGGACAGCAATAGCCCAGTTAACAGAATAATTTCTAGGGGCACAGGTAAGGAGTCAGCTTTTATCCCTGCACGAAGCACAGTGGCCTGAGCTGAACGCTTTGGGATTGCAGGGGGAATGTTGCCCTGCGTCAGCAATGGGAATGCTGGGGATACAGAGAGTGCCATAAAAATGTCTGAAGAGAAGAGCTGCGAGAAGGCACAGACCCGTTTCTGAGAATCCTGAACAAAACAGCTGCTGAAGTTTTCTCTGCGCTGCGGGATGTGAGTGTGTGTTCTGTTTAAAAGGGAGAAATTAAGAGCCGTACTTTTATTTTATCAAATCAAATTACCCCTGTGTGTTCAGAATATTTATGCATTGGTACTTTTTTTTAATTTTATTTTATTAAGGCTTTATCTCACTGTAATCAATTCCAAATACAAACCTATTTTTATCGCTGCAGCGCAGCAGTAATTTATAAGATGTAGACGGAACGCACACGAGATGCCAAAAGCAATTTTATGGAGCCTCTTTTGTTGTCATCTACAATGCATCAGCTCTTGCCTTCAGCCTCCCATCAATTTTAAAAGCCCCAAGATGAAAAAAAAAAAAAAATAAAAAGGAGTAAGTACAGTGAAGCAGCTGCCAACCCCTGCGATAGTCTGAGATACATGTGCACCTTGGGGAGGGAGTTTGATGGAACAGGGCACAATAATGTGAACTGTACTGTGCTTTGTAATGCAATTATTTGAGTTGAGAAAATGGCAGATCGTGTTCCCTCTGTCTCCCTTGCCTACTATTTCATATATATGTGCAGAGTGTGAAATGGTGAAATAATGTCCTGCATTATTTCACATATACACAACCAACGTCACACTGACGTGAGGAAAAGAAGAAGGGGGAAAGTTGAGGTCCTGGTGACTGAGCAGAACTGCCCTTAATGGTCTCTTTTCTCCTGTCTTTTGGGATCCCCCTGGGTGGGCAGTAATATTTGCTTCCAAAATGCAGATATGCCAGGTGGAGCACTCCAAAATCCCCATCCCAGTTTTCGCACCAGTGGTGAGCACTCGCTCCTTCCAGCAGGTTCTCTGTGCCCCTGAGGAGCACCTGCAGTAGCAGCTCCCATGGACAGAGTGGTTGGGATTCATGGTTAGGGTTCTTCAAACTGTGTCTGATGTTGCCAGTGCAGACATCACTGCTGCTCTCCCAGACTGCCCTGGTGTTTCCTGCTCCAAAGCCACATGTTGCCACTCCGACACACTTGGTCACAGTTCTGCCTCTCTGGCTTTCTGGGGCTGGAAGTGCACAGAGTGATGCTGGAAGTATTATAATAGTGACAGGACAAGGGGGAATGGTTTAAAACTGACAGAGGGCAGGGTTAGATTAGATATTGGGAAGAAATCCTTCCCTGTGAGGGTGGGGAGGCCCTGGCACAGGTTGCCCAGAGAAGCTGTGGCTGCCCCTGGATCCCTGGAAGTGTCCAAGGCCAGGTTGGATGGGGCTTGGAGCAAGCTGGGCTAGTGGAAGGTGTCCCTGCCCATGGCAGGGGGTGGAACTGGATGAGCTTTAAGGTCCCTTCCAGCCCAGCCCATTCTGTGATTCTATAAATCTCTGAATGCATTGCAAATTTTTTGAAGAATACCCACTGCACCTAGAGGTGATGTAATTATCAGTGTTAAAGATACAGGTGTTTAATTCTGTGTCATTTCCTCGCTGAATCCGACTGATATGAGACAAACAGATAACTTGGCAATACTTCCACTCTCAAAGCACATCCCATTTTGATACCCAACCAATTGGTTTTAGCACATGCATGTTAAGAGGTCTCTTCCAACACGCTTCTATTCTAGGTATTGAAAATGTAGTGGCAGAACATTTAACAAATTATTAATGGCAAACATTACTAAGCCATCTTTGTTGTTTGCCTACTGCTTTCATATTGGAGGGCTTTTGGGAAATAATAAAAGAAGCCCTTTTGCAGGAATCATTACTGAAGCATTTTGCATGCAGATTACTTCAGGCTTCAGCACTGCGGCTCTCGGCGAGGTCAGGAGATGAAGGCCAAGAGTTGTTGATTGAGATCAGATGGCTGGTGGTGAGAAGGAATCTAGATGACTTAACTGGAGGGATTAAACTCCAGTCTTTTGGCTTCCATTTGGCTGTTTATAAACTCCCCGGCCGGGCCAGCGCGCTGGGCCGTGCTCCCCTCGGCGTGTGATGTGAGCGGGGCGCTTTGGAGCATCAGCCAGTCCCTCCCTGGGAGCAGCCCAGACGTTCTGGGTGAGAAAGGCAAAGACAGTGGAACTGAAAGCTAAAATTAGTCCCTGAAGTGCTGGTCCACACACCTCCAGCTCGGCCTCTGCCGCTGGAGCCGAGCCGGGAGCGCTGTCCAGCCCGGCCAGCACCTGTGCTCTGGTGGATTCGGATGCCCTTGGGCAGAGCCAGCGTTCCCAAGAGACCCAGCCTTGTTTCCCTGCCCTGCCCAGGTCTCTGCCATCAAAACACAGATGATGTCCCCATGGCTGGTGCTTCTCTGCAGGGTGAGGAACCACTGGACACGAGGGGAAGAGAGTTTTGTTATCAGCAATTCCCGTTTGAAGCCTCACCCATTAGATTTATCCCCACGGGAGCAGATGGAGCTCGTTCTTCTTTCTCCCCGAGCCTAACCTTTAATTTTACAACACTGATTGAAACCAAGAGTGGAAATAAAAAGTCAGAGGCTGCTCTGTTTTCCTTCCCCTCCCTTCCATTATCTTCTTTCTTTTCCATCCATCCTCATTTCACATGCCTCTCAGATTGCGTCCCCCTGGTTTTCCAGTTATTTATTGACCCAGACCTAATTCCTTATTTCCAGAAATGTGTCATGAATCCTGCCTTTGAGTCATTTGCTTTTTGCTTTCCAGGCTCACCTCTTTGACCACGTTTTCCTGTAAGAGATAAGGATACAGGGTTTGTGGAGTAATCTCAGCAGGACGCCTGGGTTTCATTCATGGATCTGTTGCCACTGGCTCATTATGGAAAATTAGGAGAGTTATTTCACCTTTCAGTGCCTCACCTCAGTGTTACCATCTGTAAAACAAGGCTAATAATTGTTATCTCTTCCTTGCAGGAGAACTGGGGAGCTTTGCTAATGACCATCTGCTAAATGTTCTCAGAGCCTCACATGAACATTTCTACTGAAGTGCAAATTATTATTAGAAACCAGGGATTGTTACTGGATTGATATCAAATCATTGTCGACAGCTTCTCTGCAGGGAAAACTTAGGCACAGCCAACAAGAACAAGCTGCATGTTTTGAAGTTGTGCAGTTGATTATATTGGCTTTCATCTTCTGGTAAGAGGATCCTCTGCCATCTGAACTCTCTGATCTCTGGGAACACAATTCATGCAATCAATCTGGAGGAAAATAAACCTCTGCAGACAAAAACATAAAGTATCCACCTGAGATCATATGAAGATGGAAGATGTTAATTAATTCCCAGCCCCCAGTCCTTAACTCTTGCAAGCCCAGCGTTTCTCTGGCCCAGCAGGCAGTGCTTAAGGGAAGGATGTAACTCATCCATGACCCAGGCTCGGTGTTGCAGAGTCTCCTGGGCTAAATTATAATTGGAACCATGCAAATATTTGACAGTGAAATTGGTGCCACTGAAGGGACCGTCTGGGGGATGTGTGTTGACCTCGTGGTCTCATGTGGAGGTTGGAGGTGCCAGGACAGATTTCAGCTGTGGCTCCTTCCCAGTGGTTGTGGTTTAACCCCAGCTGGCAGCTCAGCCCCTCACAGCCCCTCGCTCCCCTCATGGAGGGGTGGGGAGAGAACCAGGGGAAAACTTACAGGCTGAGATAAAGATTTTAATGGTTAAAGAAAAAGCCACACACACCAGCAAAGCAAACCAAGGAATTAATTTCCCCACTGCCCATGGCAGGCAGGTGCTCAGCCATCCCCAGGAAAACAGGGCTCCATCATGGGTCAGGGGGAAAACAAACACACCAAACATCACTCCAAACATCTCCCTTTCCTCCTTTTCCCCACACCTTTGCACACTGAGCCTGATGTTACACAGTCTGGGATATCCCTGGGGTCAGTTGGGGTCAGCTGTCCTGGCTGTGTCCCCTCTCCCAGCTCTCAGCCTCCTCACCGGTGGGGTGAGGAGCAGAAAAAGCCTTGACTCTGTGCAAGCACAGCTGAGCAGCAATGAAAACATCCCCCTGTTATCAACACTGTGCTGAGCACAAACCCAAACACAGCCCTGTAGTAGCTACTGTGAAGAAAATTAACCCTATCCCAGGCAGAACCAGCCCACCACGTGAGCCAGGGTGGGCTGAGGGACATCCCTGTGCTGCTCCTGAGCCTGACCCAGTGTGTGTCCTCCTTAGGTCAGCCCTGAGCTGCCCACCCAGTGCTGGGTTTAGCTGCAGACTGAACCCACAGTTTAGCACATGCAGACACAGAAGCAACCCCTGGGTCACCATTGGTGGGTGCCCTGTGTGCCCAAGGCCCCAGAGAGCTCCTCTGGAGACGTTACAGGGAACCACTGCCTGGAGTCCCTTTAGCACATGGGCTCATCTGCTGTTTTTTTCCCTGAGCTGGAAATCGTGAGGGAGGATTGCTGGAGGCTACAACCCATTACTGGGGGTTCGATAGGAACTGATCAATGGGGACAGACAGAGGTGGGGCCGCGGGTAATTACAGGGAGATCAAGTTGTGAGGACCAGAGAGCTCAGGCCTGTGACACCAAAGCTGACAACACACAACTGGAGAGGCTCAGCAACTGCCCTGAGTCTTCCCCCTCCAACACCATTATGAGCCATTATGGTCACTGTCTTAGTTTGCTGGGTTTAAATAAAATAAATGTGGTTTAATGATGCTGCTCCAACATCACCATCAGTGCTGCACTCACACAGCCCTTCCCAAAACAACACTGTGAGGGGAGGAAAACGGGTGAGTCTGAGCTTTTGGGAGCTGCAAGGGGAATATTGATGTCCCTGGTGTGATTATCTGCAGAGCACTGGGACCCTGGAGACAGGACTCCAGGTTCTCTGGTGCAGCACAGAGCGTATTAAAAATGGGGGGGGGGAAGAAAAAAAACAGCCCAGTAATTTTTTAATTAAAAAAGGATAATAACGTCCTGTGTGAAAATTTTAAAAATCGTTTAAAAATGGACTTGTAAAATAATACGTGCCTTTTGGCTATTTCCTCAAATATATAACTTTGCTCACATGGCTCTCATTAAGACACCAGAAAATGCTGTAAACTGGCATTTATGAGCTCGACATAGGAAATTTCTCCATTTTTATTTTGAATTTATAAACCTGCTCCAAGATTTACTGAAAGATATGAAACTTTACTTTGGAAGTGGAATGATTTCTGAGCAAAACAGTCTTCTTTTGGTAAAAACTCCCATCTGTTCAAATCTTGACGTGTTCTTCAGGCAAATGTGATTTTTTTTTTTTCCTACAGATATTAAAAAAACCCACCCCAAATCTGGCTAAGAACACAGTCACTAATACTTAGAATGTTAATATTTCATAACATTGTATTTTTTAAGATAAAACTACTTAAAATACATGGCAGCATAAACACAGTCCCTCTCATCTCTGCAGAGCCAGGGAGTGCTGCTGTGGATCCCTGTGTGTATTTTACACTGGTGGCAGGGAAATTTTACTCTGAAAATAAACAAAAAACAGGGTTTTCATCGACATTAACATCTTTTTTACACCGAGGTTTGAATAACAACACCCCAAATTGTTAGTAACTCATATCCCCAGGCATGTCATCAGATGGAAACTTCCCTGTTTCCTCCAAGCTCACCTCTCCGGACACAGACCGAGCTCTGAAATTTGAAGTCGAACGGACTAATTAACTTCGTATAAAGATAAAACAAGGGTCGTTGCCCATCATTCCTGAATAACTGAGGGATTTGGAAGCAGCAGGTTGAAGAGCAGCCTGCGAGTGTGATTTCAGCAGCTCTTTTCCGAGCAGGCTGCAGGTGGCAATACATTTATTCCTGTTGTTTCAGGAGAGCGAGAGCTCTCCCTGAAATCCCCGGGATCCGAGCGGAGGATGTTGCTCTCGAAGAAGAAATGCTCCAGGAGGGAAATCTGATAAGTGTAATTGCAGGGAACGGGTCAGGAGGAGACCAAATAGGTTTCCTTTCGGTGGGAAGGGCTCGTTTCTAAAGGCAGCTGCAGTGGTTTGTCCGTGTCCGTGTTTGTGTGGTGCTGGGAGTCGGGGAGAGAAGTCATCTGGAAGAGGAACAGCATCCCCCGAGCTGGGCAGAGCTCTGGGGCACATCAGGGGATATCTTGGAAGCAGAAAAGATGAAATGAGGCGTCTTTAATTCTCCTTCCCTGAACTCATTGTGCTGTTGTTCCCCCAGGAGCACGAATCCAGACTTGCAGCTCTCCCTCCTTCCTTAAGGAGATTAACCAGAGTAAAACTCAGATTAATTAGGTGATGATTTATAACATCCCTAAGTGCCTTAGAGAGCCCTCACGGTGTCCATCCAGCAATCCCACTTGTCTAGGTGCTCTAGCAGAGGTTTGCTCATAACTAAAGGCATCTGTGAGGGGTTTTTCCACGGGGGGTCACTGAGGGGAGGCAGCCTGGCAGAGCAGCCAGGGAACACAGGAGGGGAGAAAAATCCCTTTCCACGTGGAGAAATGCTTCTGAAAACAGAGCAGCTTTGCCAGGAGGGCAGGGAAAGGTGAGGTGAGGGCTCTGATGTCACACCGGAGTCAGGTCAGAGCTCACTTGTCTGAGCCACGTGGGGTCTGTCCTGAGATGCAAAACAAAAGGCTGTGTGAGGCTCAGGCTCTGGGGGTTCTTCACATCAGCCCTGCTGCCCGAGGAGGGAGTGGTGCTTTCTGCCTCTTTGTAAGGGCTCCGAATCTTTTAATCTCTATTAAGTACCTCCTCTGGAAAGTGGCCCTTATTTGCTATGCCGTGGGAACAGGATTGTTATTAAATGGTCCCAGGGAGTAATTGCCTTAAAATAATACTGCAGAGCACTCCCCGTGCTCTTGCTCTGTGGCTCCAATAACAGGTTGATCAGCCCTGAATGATGCCACTACTAATTCACCAAATGGAGCACCCACAAGAGCCAGCCCGAAAAGGCTCTTTCTGACAGGAAAGAATGCCCTGTTTCACTGAAAAAGCAACAGTATTTTAATCAAACCATTCCCTGATGAAGCAGCCTGATGACACAACCTCCTCTGAATCCAGTTGCTACGCCAGAGCTGTGGCCCTGGTGCGTCACTGCACGTGCAGAAATTCATGAGAGCATCCACTGCACGTGGCTGACACACCAAGTGACAGTCTGGTGGCAGCTGGTGCCTGGCCAAGGAGAAGTGTCAGCCTCTCCCTGCTTTCTCCACCTCATCCTGCTCTTTTGTTTGGGTTTCCATTGCCCCTGAGTGGTGATCTGCCCTCACAGAATTGCCTGGGTTGGAAGGGACCTTAAAGCTCATCTTGTTCCACCCCCTGCCATGGGCAGGGACACCTTCCACTAGCCCAGGTTGCTCCAACCTGGCCTTGGAGCCTTCCAGGGCTGGCGCAGCCACAGCTTCTCTGGGCAACCTGTGCCAGGGCCTCCCCACCCTCACTGGGACGAATTTTTCCTAATATCCAATCTAAACCTACTCTGGCAGTGTGAAGCCATTCTCCCTTGTCCTGTCACTATGTGCTCTTGTCCTGAACCCTTCTGAGCACAGAAACCTGCTCATTAACACCAAGATTTTAACCAGGGGCTGGACCCTGGGACGCACCAACAGCCTCTGACCTTTGGGAGCTTCCAGACTGAACAACAGTCAGGGTGTGTTTGCTGGGGAAACCAGTTACAGATGGGCTGGAATTTTTTTCCAGGTATTTCTGTTGTTGGTGCTGACACCGGGAGGATGGAGGGGACACACCCAGGGGTGCAGCAGGACCCTCTCCCAATGTAGGTGCTGCCTCTCTGCCCCAAGCCCGTCCCAGCAAAGGGCTCTGCCCACTCTGAGCCCCGAGCAGGGCAAAAGGGCAAACCCAGCCATACCTTTGGCTTATCAGTGACAGAACAAATTGATACCAGACTTTTAAGAGGGCGGGGAAACGTCTCTCCATAAAAAGAATCTAAATTTACCATCGTGTTAACAATTCTGTAAGAGTTTTTGGCAACTCTTAATGGAAATTTCAGGAGCAGATGGAAATATTTGGAAACGTATAGAACACATGAGCCTGCAACATCCATTTTTATTTTCTCATTGGGAGTGTGGAGTGGTTTCAGGTTGCCTTTAAATTTTTTTTTTCTTTCTCTCTTCTGGATGCTAAGAAAAGCAAGAGGGGAAGCAGGCGATGATGGATACGGGCAGGAGGGTTTTTTTTTTGCTATTGCTCTCTTAATTCCCCTGTGTTGTCTGCGAGAGACTCAAGAGAAAGTGGCACCACCACAAATAACCCGGACCCAGGTTATTTGGGAGCTTGGCAGGAATGGGAGGGCACCTGCTCGCCTGGCTCAACGAGCCAATTAACCTTTTCCAACTTAAATTGAGGTGGATAACCTATGTCTACCTCCCAGGCAGCATGTGAGCTTTAATTAATGAGCTTAAAAAGGCCTCAGGGTTCTCTGATGGAAGATAATGTCAAAGTCTGCAGAATGGGTTTTACTACCCCTGATGGGCAATGCCCTAGGTCACAGCCCCCCTGGGAGAGGAAAACACACATTGAAAAGGTGGATCAAATGTTTCCAACCCCTGTTGCCCACAGAGCAAGAAAAGCTTTTGCTTTTTAGGTGCTATAACCCATCCTTGAGCATGAAATTTGGTGCTGTAGCAGAGGAATCAATAGCGGTCGTAGACACTTCTATATATAAAATCTGGGGAAAAAAGCTCTCAGTTGCCAAGTTTCTGGACCTCTGCTGATCAGGAATGATCAGGAATGAAGGAATATGGTGTTTGTCCATCTCTCCTACGTCTTAGCAGCCCAAGGGCCAGTGCACTGGCTTCACTGCTGGCCTGCTCTGGTGGACCAGCCCCTGCAGTTTTTCACGTGGGGAAGGAACTCGTGTGGAAACCGAGGCGTTTTCTGAGGTGTTTACATTGTCCCGCTTCCACCGGATCTCAGCAGCTCTCGGAATATCCATCCCTAAAGCCTCGTGGGGCTGGTGGTCGAGGCATTTGTTGTGCTTGGCCGGGGCCTGAGCAGAGCCCCGGCGCCGGCAGCGGCTCCGGCAGCGATCGCAGCTCCAGGAGCTCCAGGAGCTCCATGACACTGCAGGCTCTGGGAAACGAGGGCACCTTTCCCTCAAAGCCTGAGGGAACGAGGCTGGGTGATGACAGAGGGGCTTCTCTCACACCCAGCTGAGCAGCCAATGGAGAAATCGGGTCTCAGCCCCCTCAGTGTCTCGCAGCAGCATTTACAGTTCTCCCATTTCCCTGGTCTGACCACGGGGCAATGTAGAAATCGCTGCCTTTTCTGGGCACTGTTGTCACCCCCTGGCAGCAAACACTTTGCCCCACCGTGACAGGGGCATCATGCAGGTCCTCCAGCAGCCTGCGGTGGTGGGACAGCCGTCCCTGCTGCCCCTTGCTCCCCTCTGGTGCAGTTTAACACTTCTGGGGGGAGCACTCAGCCCATCCCCTCTCTGCTTTCGCCGCACAAGCTCTTTTTCCATAGTGGGATTAATGCAAGGGATTCGGGTTAAATTTTCTCGTGTGTTGGCTGCCATACAGGACCACATCTGCCCAGACCTGCAGAAGTCATTCAGGTCCTAAATCCTCTTCGTTGTATCACTTCCTAGTGATTTCTGTGACGAAGGAACTCTGGCTTGAAGAGCTTTGCAGGCTTGTGCCCCTGCCCAGCACTGCAGGAGGGTGACACTGGTTTGGTCCTGACACCTCTGCACTGGCTCACAGCAGTGGGTGCTGAGCCACAGCGTCTTCAGGGGGTGACTTCTCCCTGGAAATGTTCCCCTTGGTACCTTGTAAAGCACAATTTGCAGTGAATAACTGTGGGTTCTTCCTTCCTAGTTGCAGTGTGATCCCCTGTGTGACATGGAAGCTGTTATGATAATTCCTTTTTTGTTGACGAGTAGTGAATCATGGTATTGCAATACCTGATAAATATGCAGAACACACTTGCAACTGCTCTGAGGCAGGTTTAAACCACATGCTCACACAACTTTACCAGATTTCATGTACTTATATTCATCCCAAATGATAAGAAAAAACCGAACAAACAAATTCCAAACTGTTTTATTCAAAGCAATCATCAAATATAAAAATCCATCTACTGAATTTAATAATATTCTATGGGTAGAGAATAATATGTCCATGAAACCATTTGATTGCAAACATATTATAAAACCACTCTGTCTTGTTTGCAAACCACATTTTATCTCCCAAACACTTGATGTGAAGCCACCTGAAGATAAATCTGAAACCAACCCAAATTTATTTTATTCACAAGCTCGAGGCACCCAGGTGGAACATTAATAATAAAAAACAGTTGGGTTTTTAAAAATTAATCCTTTTTAGTCAGCTAAGGAAGGAGTGTTGGTTGTTCATAATGCAGACAAATGCCTTGCCTACACGTGTGATTTGTGCACTGACAATGCACAAAAGCCAAAATGGCAGATTTTAAGGCTCTCCATGTGTTGGGATTTTTTCTTCCTTGCTAAGAGGTGCTGCTTCCCACAGCACGGGGCCAGCTCAGGAGTGCTCCCCAGCCTGGCCCAAGGCAGAGGGGACAAAAAAGCAAATGAAAAAAAACCAACCAAACACAATTTCCCCCCTTCCGTGGAAGTGTGGAAAGCTCTGACCTGCTGGAGGGATGGATGCAGCCTGTTAAACACCCTCCAGGTAGTAGGGTAAGATGAGCCTCCCCAGGCTGGGGAAAATGATGCTGGGTGCTGAGTGTTTGACAAAAAACTGGCTCGAGTTACACCAAACCGTTTCCTCCTCATCAGTCAAAATTACCCTTTCCTTCCTCCTCCTCCTCTCCCTCCTGAAACACAAGAAGATGAAAAGAAGGAGGGAGGGGGACGAGAGAAAGGAAATCAGGACAGCTTAGAAAGTGCAGTTGTTTCTCCTGGAGGAGCTCAGATGACTCTGCTGTCTGCCCCGTTCATCCAGCACGAGGTTATTTGGGAAGTGCTGGGAGCTGAAACCTTCCCGAGGACTTCACATCTGGCCTTTGCAGCAGGAAGCTCTGGGAACACTTTGGGGAAGAACAGACTTAACTGCCATCACGATGGATGGATGATGTGTCTGATGTAAAATGGGGCAAACTGGACCCAGCTGGTGCCGTGGTGGGTCTGGCTGAGGATGGCACAGGGCAGGGAGGGACCGGTCCACGAGTGAGGATGCTCCTGTGGGAGTTCCAGGGATGCTGCACAGCGTCCTGGACACACAGACCCTTCCAGGAGCCCTTTCTGCAGCAATGCAGGAGATCCCAGAGCACTTCAAATAAAACTACTCATGGCTTTTTGTTCTGGCGTAACTCCCTCACATCCAAGCAAACCCATGGGCATTCCAACCAAAATCCGTATTTTATTTCTCCGTATTTTCATATTTTTTAGAGAAAGCACCAAAGAACACGCAGTGCAGCAAGAACTTGCAATTAGGGCATCTGCAGTGGGTTTGGGAGATGTTCTTTCACACACCCCATCCCTGGTTTGTGGTCCACCGTGCCCAGGGCAGAGCTCTCCATGCCCTGATCCAATCCTGGCTCTCCACACCAACAATTTCTCACCCCACGTTGTTCAGTGCTGAGCCCCAGGAGCACCACCACGGCAAGACTTATAAAACTCTTGCTTTATTTCCTCTTTTTTAATTTCCCTGGAGGCCGAAGAGTTTATGAACACACGCTGTAGGTGCATTTTACAGGCTCTGCATCTCCCCAGCGAGCGCTGGGCTGGCGGGGGGAGCGCCCCAGAGCACGCCCGGTGGGTTTTCCATTGCCCAGGATAATTCGAACTGGCACGAAGGAATTCCTTAAAACACCACAGGCAATCAGCTCTGCCCAGGCACACGAGTGTGGAGGTTGAGCCAGCAAAACAAACCAGACCTAACTCAGTGTTTTGGCTGTGACTTATTAAAAATGACATTACTTAAAACACTGTCTGGCAAGGGCGTAACCGAGACCAACCGGCTCGGCTGGGAGTGATCCTCCAGCAGGCTGCAGAAATTAAGGTGCTCTGGGGTTTGCAGTGCAGCATCCCTGACACAGGGATGAAAGCCTGACCCATGGAGAAAAGGGGATTGCAGCAGGAGATGCTCACTTCCACGTCTTGGTCTAGGAAAATGTGCGGAGGGGTTTAAGAAACCCCTCAAGTGGGTGGTGAAACATTTGCCCACCGCTGAGCCCCTTGCACTGAGTGATAGGATCCTGGCTTTTCTCACCCCAATGCAATTCCAGCACTTCCTGGCACTGCCCTTTTGCTCCAGGACTGATCCTGCCATGCAGAGGTGGCCCAAAAGGAGAATTCCCATGGAATCTTGGAGCTGCCCAGAGAGCAGCATAAAAACAAGGAGCTGTGTTATCCCTCCCTTCGGCAGGAAGGGCAGGGCTGCCAGAGGCTTGTGGGCACAAATTACTGTCCTGGCTGGAAGCAAAACTCCTTTTTCCCAGCTGCTGGGCAGAAGTGGGTTTTGGAGGATTTTTCCAAGATGCTCCTGAGCCACCTGTGCCTGCAGACAGGCGTGTGCTGGGTGCTCATGGCTGAGGGAGGGCAGGGATGGGCTCCCCCAGCAGAGCTCCCCAGTGACTCACCAGCACCTCAGAGCCAGATCCCCTCAGCTGTTCCATTTGATAGCACTTTGACTCCAAGGCAGCTCTGCTGCTTTGCCCCAGTCCCTGACCTGGCCCCTTTCAGGGGTTTTACTTTCGTTTGTTTGTGGAAAATCTGTGAGCAGATAAAAATTTCCCTAAATTTCTTGGCTTGCTTGGTAAACTCCCTTTATTGATTGATTTATTTGTGTTTACTGTGGTGATGGACAGAATCCATTCCCATTGCAGGCAGGATGGCTGTGACCCACCCCAGGCAAGCTGGGGATTTTTCTTTTCCTTGCTCCAGCGGATGCCTGAGCCCTTTCCTCACAAACACCAACTGGGGAAAAATGCAAGATTCAGCTTCACCTCTCCCTCATGTGACAGGCTGGGCAGGGACACCCATGGCTATTGCTAATTCATGTAAAGATCTACATGAATAACCATGGAAAATATTTGGCATCGCTCAGCCCCACATATGACACAATTAAATATATCTCACAATTATGCTTTGTCTAAAATTATAGCCCCTTAAATACCCTGCATAGCCCTCACAGCTGGTCTATCTAAATTTAGGGATTCCCTGTGAGTAGCGTGGTGGGATCACGCACTATTGTCGGAGGGGACGTGGTCAGGTCAACCTGTGGCCACAACTGAGGCCATTTGCTTTTTAAAATCCCTTTGTGAACCTCCCCAGCTGTTTGAAGGCAGCACCACAGTGCAGGTGTTGCACAGCCCCTGGCACAGCACAGGGATGGGGCTGTGGCTCCTGTTCATCCCAGGGCTGGGCAGCACCATCCCACACATCCCACCACCCCCGGGCACAGCTCTGCCCCTGCCCAGCGGCCTCGGGGAAGGAAAGAGCTCTTTCAACTTCTCATTTCCCAGTGGGGCTTTATTTTTCTTTCCACCACCTCTTGACCCTGGACGTGGAAATAACGTCCACAGAGCTGAGAAAGTTCTCAGCATCTTCTTTCCTTCCTGCAGACATCAAAAGGGGATTGTGGGCTCCATCACATCTGACATCATGGCCTGTTTTGATCCTGTAAGCCTAGGAGACATAAATCTTCTTCCTCTTTCTTTCTCTGTTTGGGTGTCGATTCTTTCCTGTGTTCTGAAGTTTCTCAGGAGAAAATGTAAACGGGTTTATAAGCTGGTTTCTGTCCACGGATTATTTTTTTTTTGGTGATTCTTGTCATTGCTGATAGTTGGAAAATGTACTGACAGGGTTTGGAAAGGACCAGAACAGGGTGCAGAAGGGACAGTAGGAATTTTAACTTGCCAGCAAACAGACCTGTTTCAGTAAACCCACTGCTGTGCTGCTGCACTGGGGAGATGCCTCCAGCAGTTTGCTAATGCTGGGAATGGTGGTGCTGAGTTTTCAGTGTGGCCAGGCAGGGAAGGAAGCAGAACCAGGCTCCTCAAATAATCCCTTTTGTGGACATCCCTGGGATTGATTGGGGAAGCCTCACTAAAACTGGAAGTGCAGGCCAAAAAAAAAATTAAAAACCCAATATTTCTAATTTTACTACAAGCCATGAGCTTGGACACCTTATTTCCATGGAGCCTCACAGCTGCCTGGTTTGGCCTGGTGCTTCTTCCAACACCCCCTGGCTGATGGAGCAGAAACAATACTCTGGGGTCTTCTCAAGTGAGAAGCATTTGGGCCAAGGGCTGTTTTACTCCATGTTTAAGGTGTCTAACATCTTAAGCCTCTGCCTGGGAGCTTCTTTCCCAGGAGGATCTGCTCCTGCCCCTGCCTGACTCAGGCTTCTCAATCAGAACGTCCTTCACATCTTGGTGGATGTTGGAGGACCCAGAGGGAGGTGGGAAGGTGAGAAAAAAGTGAAGTACAAAGAGCAGGAGTGAACAGGGTCAGATCTGGAGATGCCAGAGCATTTCCTAGAGCACTGAGCTGCTCCTTGAGAAAGGCAGCACCACCTGTGTGACCAACAGCTTCACCTCCTGCCTGCTTGTCCTCAGCATCCCACGGCAAGAGCAGTGACTCCTGCCTGGACAAGCTCCATCAGGACAATACCAATGTATTTCTGATGTGGTTTTAATCTGCTGGAGAAGCTACCAAATATATTAGGAAGGAATTTCTATTTCCCACATGCGTGTCTATGAACTCACTTTGCAGACAGGCCAAGGAGTGTGGACTATGGACTGCCTGGAGCTGCTCATCATCATCATCATTGAATCAGAGGATCAGTTGGGTTGGAAAAGATAGTTAACATCATCAAGTGCAACTGTCCCCTCCTCACTGCCAAGGCCACCACTAACCCATGTCCCCAAGTGCCACATCCACACTTTAAATCCCTTCACCAGTGCCCTGGGCATCCTCCTGCCAGGGGCAGCGTGCTCAGCTCGGCCTCCAGCCCAGCTGTCCAGGCAGGGACACACAAACTGCACGCAGCCATTCCCCCTGGGAACACCTGGGATCGTGTGGTGTGTCCCTGTCCCAGCTCCCTGCCGTGCCTCAGCCTCCCACCCCCGTGGAGGTGAGTGGGCATCACCCTCAGGGGCCCTTCCCCGGGCTGGTTTTAACGAGGCACAATCAGAACGCAGAAATGTCAGTGATTTACTGCCAGGAGCGTGGAAAAGGGATAAAAAAAAAAATAAATTAAAAAAAGCAGGAATGGGGGAAGGGGGGAGAGGGAAGGTCATTCCAGTTTCTTCCTGCTCACAGCTTTGGGATGCAGGATATGGCTGAATGGCAGCCTCCACGCTGCATTTATTTTTAAGCCACTGATATCTCTCGGAGTGACCTCGCCGTGCATGAGCAACAGCAGCCAAGAAGCTGTTTTTTTCCGGCCCTTTCGACGTCAGATTGCTTCCTTTGACACCTCTGAGAGCCAAAAAATGGGAAGCATTCTCTTCCCAAGGTGACTGGATTTTTTTTTTCCCCTGTGGTACTGCTGCTGGGTCTCTCTCTCAGGCTCGGGGGGGTATGGGGGGCTGGCGAGGTGTGAATGGCACTGCCCTGGGGACACAGCCCCTGGGTGAAAGCTGGAGGTCACTGCTTTAGGGCAGAGGTGCCCAGATTATGCATTCCCTGGGAAAAAAAATTGCCTGGGCTGGAGCAAGAGTTGGGGCAACTTCACCTCCATTAAAAGACTCTGGAATGCACTTGGAGCTTTTTTTTTTCCCTTTTTTTTTCCTTTTTAGGGCAGCTGGGGCTTTCCAGGATATCCCAGCTCACATCTCTGTAACCTGTTTACTGTAATATTAGGTTTGGTGTCTCAAGTTCATTCACAACTGAGTGCAAACAACTGAGAGCTGCTCCAGGCACGAGAGGCTCTGAGACACCAGGAAAAGGCTTCACCCTCACTTTTGGAAAGCACAGATAATTGTAAGCACCCTCACAGGAAAACAACACTGAAATCTCCCAGGGTTTATCTGGGACTCTGCAGTGGAGCTGGGGGGTGATTGAGCAAGTTTCTTGCTTGGTGCCTCAGTTTACCCATCCCTGACCCACAGCTTTGCACTGAGCTCCTGACTGCTGCACCCCACGGCATCAGTGTGGGGGGGATGTCTGTGGGACTGCAAACTGCAAGAGAGGTTTTTATTAAAAGAAAAGGTGGAATGGGTTCAGCTCAAGCAGCAGGTGCAGGTCCCAGCTGCATCTTATTTCCTCATAATTAGGGACTGCTCTCTGGGCAGCCTGGAAGGTGTCCCTGCACATGGCAGGGGGTGGGATGAGATGAGCTTTAAGGTCCCCCCAATCCAAACCATTCCATGATTTCTCTGAAAATCCCTTGGAAATCAACAGGAAGAGCCTGGCTGGAGAAGACCCTCCTGTGAGTAAATGAACCCGCAAAATGCTGCTCTGCACAGATCCCCAGGCTTGCTGTGAGGCTGGAAAAAGGGGGAAACACCAGGCTGGGATGAGGTGGGCTCTGCTCTCTCCCTGCCCTGCCTCCAGCACTTCAGAGCCACCAGGCACAAAAAATCTGCCCGAGAGGGATCCTTCAAAGGCGCTTCTTCCTGCGTCACTCATCAAGGAGAGGGCACCAGGGCTCAGATAGGGATTTCTGAGCTCAGAAATGTCCGAAGGAAGTGATGGACACGGAGGAAATTCTTGCGACGGCCGAGGAGGAAGCGGGAGATGTGAAAACACACGATGTATTTTCCTCCCACAGGCTGCGCACTCTGTTTTTATTATCATAAACCCGGCCCGGAGGATGTCAGCTTGTTTATTTATTTGTTTAAATGAGGTTTCTCTCCTTGTTCAAACATTCCCATGTTGGCAGCTGCTGCGCTCCCAAGCCCGTGTCCCGGTTCCCGTCTCCCCTCCCGTAAAGGAGGGACGTGTGTCAGCCCAGGCAGCGTCCTGGGCAAGTGGGAGATGCTGAAGGCAGGGAGGGAGGTGGGTGTCCTTCCCCCAGGGCATCAAAGGCTGCAGCAGGAACCCCTCGGGGTGCTGACACCACCGTGTCCTCGTGCACGGCACCGCAGCCTCCCCGGGCTCATGGATTCCCTCCCTTGGAGTATAATTAGGAATCTCCAGTTTTTTGGCCTGTCCCCCTGAGTCAGCGTCCCCACAGGCACATCTGCTTCCTCACCACCAGCAGTGTGCAGAGCAGCTCCAGCAGGTCTGGGCTGGAGGTGGATGGCACCACTGTCCCGTTTTCTGTCCGTTTGGAGCACTGTCCAGGATGATTTCTATGGAAAATCCCACCGCAGCAGCAGGAGCCTCTGTGCACACCTGGCTCCTGAGGGCTTTCCAAGGGCTGGTGGTGCCCACAGAGGGTCTCATGGTGGTGGTGACCCCTTCCACCCTGAGCTCCCCCAACGCTTGGGGCTGGTTCCCAGTGAGGCTGGAGGATGCCAGGAATCCCACATGGACCCAAAGAACCCGGGCCAGACAGCAGCACACCCAGGCCTCGCTCTCACCACCACAGAGATGAGTTTATTTGCCACCTCACAAGGTCAGCCAGCCCAAGACCCTTGGCTGGGGGGCTTCTCCCCTGGCCAAGGTGCCCTGGCCCCTCGTGGCAGGGGGTACCCCCGGCTGATCCCAGCCTCTCCCGCGGGTCACAGCGGCAGGAAGCCGCCTCGGGAGATGCACCTGGGAGGAGAAGCACTTTGCTGGAGGAAGAAAACAGGATCTAACATATAAACAACATCCTCAATGGCTCAGCAAGTGAATTGCTCTTTCCAGAGCCTGTTTTCGAGCCATTGTTGTGGCCCCCGTGGCCCCCCCTCGGCTACAAAGTACCATTAAACCATGAGAGTCAGAGCCACCAGAGCCCTGGGGATGGTGCTGTCCCACTCCTTCTTCCAGTGTACATCCCTGGATGGACCCAGCGAGGGCAAGTGCTGCAGAGGTGGAGGGTAAGGATAATTCCTGGCTCTGTTCCAGGGCGTGTTTGTGGCTCAAATGCACGTATGAGATGGGATTCCCACCTCCCAGGCCCTGCATAATTAGTCCAAAGCTTATCAGGGGCTGCAAGGTCCCAGCGAGCAAATGGGACAGAGCATCTCTTGGGACAAGGCAAAGGCTTTCCCAAGGAGTCACTTCCAGAGAGGTCCCTCCACAGGACTCCTCAGCACGAAGACAGATGTTCTGGATAATGAACTTTTATTTTGCATGCAGGTGGTAGAACCTCCTGATGCCTCTGGAATGGACCATCCTCTATTCTGGCCTCCTTGGTCATGGCACTAAGCAGAGCATCCTGCAAAGCCCCTGATTTTGACTCTCTTGACTGGAAACAATTTTAATTCATTTATTTGTTTTTCATCACTTATTCCTTCCTTCCCTCCTGTAAAGCACGGATAACTGAGGACAACAGTCCTGGCAGCCAGTGAGCCAGATTGATGCTGTTTTCCACAGGGATCCCACTGGGGCAGCTGGGAGGGCTGAGCACATGGGGCAGGTGAACATCCTCCCCTCCCACACCCTGCCACTTCCAGCAGGTGTTATCCCAGAGTTATTTGCAGCATTTCTTCTGCCAGATTAGGAGAGGCCCCCTGAGCTCCCTCCAGCACCACCCTGCACCCAATGCCCTGGTTTTTGCCAAGGTTTCTGTGTGGGAGCCTCTCCACATCACTCTGTGGCCCTGTGGACCATCCTTGGCTCCTGCTGAAGCCACCTCCTGCCCTGTCTGTGTCCCCATCACATCCACGTCTCTCCAGGGGACTTCAGACAGAAGTTGGACATGAACTCATCCCCACAGGTCCCCCTCCCTCCATCCCCAGCTCACATGCTCCTTTCTTTCTGCCTAGAAATATCAACCAATGCTGGTTTCTTCCATTTCTCCTTTTCCCCTTTTCCTCTGTTTTCCTCTCTGGTTTCTTCCATTTCTCCTTTCCCCCTTTTCCTCCGTTTTCCTTCCTTTCCCCAAACCCCTGCCACCTCCAAGGAGACCCCATTCCACCCTGGCCTTGCTCTGGGCAGCAAAGGGGTCCCACCTGCAGCATCCCACCTTCCCACGGGATGAACCCCAACCCCACCAGCCCACGGGGTGCCCCGGGGCGCATCCCGAAGGGTTAAGCTGCTCCCCAGCACAGGAAACCCGGAGCCCCAGCCAGATTCCCAGGGAGGAAACATTCCGTTTACTGCGGGAGAAAAGGTAAGCGAAGTGTTAACGCCGAGCAGAGGTCAGCGGCGTATCCTGCCGCAAACTTCCTGAGTAACCTCGGAGGAGAAAACAACAACCCCGGGTACGGGACGGGGTGGGTTTGTTTTTAACTCCGATCACCTTGGACCTACTTTGTGGCCGGGGCTGGTGGCTGCCCACACACCGCCCTGCCTGAGCACCAGCTCCTCCTGCTGCTCCAGCGCTGCCCCGGGGGGTTTTCAGTGTTTCTCCCGTGTGAATGGATGTGGTTTTATGCCCTGGACTGGAGTGGGAGGGAGGAGAAAAGAGAAGCAAAATGCAGCTCTGGAGGTTTGAGATGCTCTGGCAGGTGGGAGCAGGAGTGGAGCAGCTCCACAGCAGAGCTCAACAGAAGGAAAATCCACCAAAACTTTCTGCATTGTCTTTTTTTTTGCTTCTGTCTCTCAGGACACAGAACAAAGAGGGATGGAGGATAACTGTGGGAACAGACTGACACTTGGGGAAACCACCAGTGGGACTAAAACTACTGCATAGCCTTCCCCAGCCTGCCAAAGGGAGCACAAGTGGCTCTGCTGCTTTTTCCAGCCTTGATCTGAGTTAAAAGCAGGGCTTTTACAGTAGCTGGTGTTCCTGCAAAGGAAAAACCCTAACCTTTAAAGGTAGAAAATGTCCAAGATGCTCTGCCAAAAATGATGTTTAGATAGAAATGACTCATGGGTTTAAAAGCTGAAGTGTGATGCAACAAATTTTATTTACATACGTGCACGGGAGCAGTGGCAGGTCATGACCAGTGTGTGAAATCTCATTCAGTCCAGGATCACTGTGAGCTTCCTTAGCAAATATTGGGTAGAAAGAGGAGACTCCTAGAGGTTGAAAACCTCCTCTTTTTTAGAACACGGACCAAACACTCAAAAAGCTCAGATCTCACTTTGGGCATCTGCTCATTGCTGCAGGAGAAACATCCCAGGTGGGTTTTTACGGATGGCCGGGATGCCAATATGTGCAGCCCCATGGACACAGCAGGTGGGAAACTCCAGGGTGTCCTCCTGCCCTCCACAGCCTTGTCCTCCTGTCCTCTTGCATTTGCCTTCCCTTCTTTCCCCTTCCCTGGGAGGGTGGGGAGGCCCTGGCACAGGTTGCCCAGAGAAGCTGTGGCTGCTCCATCCCTGGAGTTGTCCAAGGCCAGGTTGGACGGGGCTTGGAGCAACCTGGGCTAGTGAGAGGTGTCCCTGCCTGTGGCAGGGGGGTAGAACAAGATGATATTTAAGGTTCCTTCCAACCCAAACCATTCTGGGATTCTGCAGATCATTGTACGCCTGTACCTCAGATGGAAAGTCCAAAGATCCCAGGGCCTGGGTACCCTTGAAGAGGCTTAAAGAGACTTTCAGGCTTCCCAACACTTACTGACACCAGCGATGGCCACGTTCAACAGATCGGACTCAGTCTGGATTCCTTCTTTTCCCTTTCCTTGGGGTTCAGCCCAAAGGACCTGTTTCACAGCCACCACCCCCGGGCTTCCCGTGCTGAGTATTTTGCTTCGGAGGGTCTGACAGGAGGAGGAGGAGGAGGAGAAGGAGGAGGATGCCCACCCTGGAGCCCCGGGGCAGCAGAGCAGTCGGGGGGAGCGGGATCGATGCCGTGATTGGTTCTGCTGAACTGGAGTCCTCTGATCCCCGGGGTGGTGACAGAAAATGCCAATTAGGATGCGGTCGACATTGTCTCATATAAATGTTTCCAATTATATTTTGCTGTCAGCAAATGCTGGTGTGAAACCAGTTTTCATCCCTCATATGGCCACCACGAGGAGGTTGGGAAATGCGCTGGAGGCTTCCCCCAGACGGATCCGTTATCCTGGTTACCCGGCACGGGGGCAGCATCTTTCCTTTGGGCAGTGGGATGGACAATTTTGTGTTGGAAAGGCCCAGCCCAGAGGTCTGAGGTTCCCACAGGACCCACTGACCAGTGCACCCACTTCTCATCTGCTGGAAGTGCTGTTTGTTGCCTCTTCGAGTCTTATTTTTTGTATAATTTCAGTGATGATAAAGTGCTGAGTCACGGGATCCAAGAAATACTGTGCAAAATAGCCTCGAGGGACTCCTATTTGTTAAGATGTCTGGGATGCTTCCTATTAAATAATAACGAAATGCTGCAATAATAACTTGGCAGCTCTCTGCCTCCGTCAGGCTGATGCTCAGTGTGAGTTTGCCTTCCTAAAATCCCGTTAAGCATCTCCACAAGCTGCAGGATAGGAAGGAAGAACACTTCGCTCTTGACTTTTGCCTGAATAAGTTCTTGTAATGAGCAACTTGAAGAGGTGGGGAAGATGAGAAACACCTCTTTGAATCCTGTTACTGGCAGCAGTGTGGGTTGTTGCACGCTGGATTTCCGGATAGAGCAGGGACAGGTCATGGATTCTGCACAGCTGGGTCTTGGCAGGTTTCACCAGATGTGTAGGGATGGGCACTAGTGGCTTGTTTCACCTCATGGGGAAGGATTGTGAAACAATCTGATTTTAAAAAATCAAAAGAAAAACCAGAAGAATTATTGTCAGCATCTCCTTTACATCCCAATTCCACGATCTCCCTTCACAGGGAGCCTTCAGCAATGAAATGTTTTAGTTCATGTGTAGTGTCAAAGCCTTCAATAAGTTTCCATGGCTGTATCTGTGGGTATTTTTTTTATTTTCATTATTTATTAAAGAGATGTGCCTGCTGAGTTTATCAGAGCAGCTCTCCTGGCCTAGGTGGCACCGGTTGTCTCTGTAAGAGGTCCCTGCACACAGAGCAGACTCTTCAAACACTGCAGGGCTGAGAAATCTTCCCCAAATACTACAGTTTTTCCCCCTGAATTCAGGATGGTAGAGGTTGAACCAGAAGAAAAATCAAATACATTGTACTGACTCTAATATATGGGGGGGTGTTTAATGAGAAATGTCATAGAGAGGGTTTGTTAAAATGTTTTTTGCTTGAATTACAACTGCACTTTGTGAATCTTCTGAACAATGTGATCTGAAGTTGCAGAACTTCAATCTCCTGGTGTTTCAGCCTGTGGGGGTTTTTTTTGCCACATATTCTTCTCTGCTGCTTTTCCTCAATTTGCTCCTTAAAACTTCAGGGATTTCCAGGTTCCCTTTGAGGTCACCTGTGTTAGTGCAACACAGATCTCTCCTCTAACAGGAAAATAGGAGAGGTTGTTTTTGCTCATCCTGTACAGTGAAGGCTCAAAACACATGTAAGACAACTCTGTAAATAGTGGGAGGATTTGTAAACTATGGGAGAAGGAAAACTGACCCTGGATGCAGCGTGGAAGGTTTTTAACCATCAGTGCAAGAGGGACTGGAGGAATCTGTAGAAGAGGCAAATCAACCAAATGTTAAAGATGGAGCTGAATCCCTCTGGAAATGTGTGTTGTTCAGTGGTGAGGAGCTTATGGATGCAATGCCCAGTGCTTGGCTTCACAGCTGGCCCAGAGATGGTTCTAAAATAAATACAGTAATTTACTCTGGCCTGAACTGGGCTGCAATATGGTGCAGGGGAATTTAGCACTGATTTAAAGTGATTAGGGTTTTTTTTTTTTCCCCATGAGTTCGTGTCTGTCTTTTTATATTATCTGGAGGATCAGTGTGGAGTCCCGAGTCAGGAAAACAGTTTGCTTCAATCCATCCCTTTGCTTTGACTTCAGAGTGATCCATGCATGTGCTTAACATTAAGGCTCTGCTTACAGCCTGTCCTGAATAATATGCTATAGTGTATTTTGAGAACTCATTTTTACTTTTTATTACAATAATAACTTCTACAGTGACACGAATTCCAACGCGGAGCGCTGAGAAATAACATACCCTTCCAAATGGTTTTCCTCTTTGCACTGTTATTAGAATACATATTAGCAGAGCAGCCTGTTACAAGACAAAGCACTTTCCAGAAGGTCTATTTTTCTCAGCCTCATGGCAGCACAGCAGCTACTTTGTAGTCCAAGATTAATTATATTACTGAGTCTGCTTCTGCAAATCGTAGTCAAATGGGCCATTAAAGGAGAGGGATAGCAGGGACCCCTGCTAGGGCAGTGCTGCTGAAGGGCCCAGCTCTTGGAGGTGCTGAGCTCCTGGAGCTTAGGTTGGCTTTTCTTTCCCTGTTTCCTTTTCAGATTTCATGCTGGAATTCCACGAAATGATGTGTTTGAAAAGCTGTCCTGCTGCGATTCTGACAGGATATTGCCTTGCTCCAGGAGCAGAACTACCACAGGTACTAAGCCTGGGATTATAATGAACAGCCACTCGTGGGGGATGTGGAGAGGTCTAATAATTCCCTCTGTGCTTGCTGGTAATTACCACGAGAGCCCTAAATAGCACCGTCAGACACAACACAAACCCTGCCCGTGAGCCTTGGTGGGGAGATGGGAAAAGCCCCAGACTATTAGTCAGTGCCATAAAACCAGGGAAGGTGGAAAAAATTCCAAGGGCAACACTGGGACAACACTCTCAGGCACATTGTGGGATTATTGGGGTGTCCTGTGCAGGGCCAGGAGCTGGACTTGATGATCCTTGTGGGTCCCTTCCAACTCAGGATATTCTAAGAAATGTAGGTCCATCCTGTTACTCCTCCTGCTGCTGGGAAGTTTGTTGTGGGATGGGGAAAGTGGTGGCTCGTGTGCGTGTGTGTGTGTGAGGAGGAAAAAGGAAGGACCACGTAGCCAAGGCTGCTCCTCTTCCATCACTTCAGCTCTGCACCCTGACATTCACCTTGCAGGCGATTCCTGTTGATTCACAGCAGCTTTTAGGCCAAATTTGCTGTAGTCATGGTGAAAAAAAAATAATAGTAGATTTCTTTAAGTGTAAGCTAAGAGGAAAAATCAAATATTTACTTTCAGGCTGATGTTTTCTCTCACAGTTACCAGTGCTCTGACAACCTGAGCCACGTCTCCCGGGCAGGAAGGAGGTGATAAGTTCTGGCTTACTCACACTCCCCTCTCAGTGTCTTCAGGGCAGAGGAATGATGACAAGATCTGCACTTAAAATTAAGCTGCAGAAAGCAAAACAAAACTCAAACTCAGCTAATTTTATCCGTGGTTTGAAAAAGAAACAACAAGCCGAAAAAAGCCAGTGGAAAAAAAAAACAACAACAACAAAATCAATGGGAGAAATGAGCAATATCTACCAAATAAAATCACTCACTCGCTCCTCTTATTAGTCAGGAGAGGAATAAACTTTTAGATGCCCACACAGTAAAACAGATCCTTAAGTATAGTTAGAAAACGAGGAGTCAAGATTCCTGCTTGAGCTTGAGCTATTCTGTATTTTCTTGGGAAACAGCACGTTGGTGCAAAATGTGCCCCCAGGATCTGGAAACAGGGGTGGTGATTTAAACCAGTCCTTTACTGCAAAGCACAGAAGAGGAGGAGTAATTGAGCCAATTTGCTGCCTGGGTGGGTGTGCAGTTGTTTGTGCCACATCTCTGCACCACCGAGGGGTTTGGGAACCCACCGAGACTCCCCTTGGCACCTGAGGGGATGAGCAGGAGGTGCCTTCCTGCCAAACTTGTCTCACTTTCCCAAAAGCAGGGATATTTCTGGGCTGGAAAGAGCAGGGTGTTGGAGAGGAGGAGCAGGTTGTGGTGCAGCAGGTCGGTGAGGGGGGTTCCTGCCCCCAAGGAATGCTCACGGGAATGGTTTCGCTTTGCAACAGAAACTCCTGGGCAGTTTTTCCATGGCAATGGTTTCACAGGGAGGCAACTCTGGTGGACCACCCTGGCTCCATCAGCATCCCTGCTGCATGCTAGAGACCCTGATCCCATCAGGACCCCATTAGTGCTGTTCCCCTTCCCCGTGTCAGATGTCAGCCCACAGCTGGGCATTTTCCAGAGTCCATTTTCCGTGGGGGGGTGGGGGCTGAAAGTGCTCCCACATTGCCTCAAGTCTGAATTTCACTCATTTCCACCTCAAAGGCGCCGTTCTTGAGGGAGCAAAGATCTTCCCTGCCCTGTTGCTTTATGGATTTTGGCAGGTGCCTGCTGGCTGGACAGTGGAGAAGCCGTTTGGGCCTCTCCAGATATATTTTGTCGGTGCAACTTAAGCAGAACGTTTGATGTGCTGGGCTGAGAGGTCACCCAAGGAATGCCAGTGTTTGTCATCAGGAATTCGGGCCAAGTCCTACTCACCTCTGAAAATAATGCCTTTGAAGTCGGGAGGAACACTCACAAGCACGAGGGGGAACTTTTGGGCAGTAGAACATAAAGGTGAATTTCGCGCCACGACCTTTTATTCCTTTTCTTTTTAATTTGTTTTCCTACGGAAGTTTTTTCCTCCCTCCTTTCCCTCCTTTCCCTGAATTTGACACCAGCATTGGTCAGGCAAAAAGTCAAACGCCCAAGAATCGTTGGAAAACTGGTCCCAGGGAGTTCAAAGGGCTGGGAAATGTGATTTCTTGGCCGAATGCTGAATATAACCTGAGTTTATGCAATTCATCCTTCAGGGGGCTGGGAAGGTGCTGAAAGCACAGCTTTGTTTTCTGGGATAAAATTACAAAAGATACCGAGAAATACAACAAACAGAGAAAAAGTCCTCAGGAAAAGTTGGCAGAGCCTTTGTAAAGACGGTAACAGATGCCCCCAAAGAGGAAATTACAACATGTGGCAGCTGTGTTTTTTTGGTTAAGCAACTTTTTGTAAAAGTTCAAAGCATCTGGGGAAAGTAACTACTAACAGCGTGCGACAGATTTATGGAGGCCACACATGGCAATATTTTTGTACAAAATTAGTGAAAAAAACCGATTATATCCCTCGATGAAGAGATTAATTCCTGCAAGTTTGCATTCTTTGAAGAGCAATCATATTTTGACTTTGTGAACTGGAAGAACTGAGTAATTTCTTGGATTAACTGATCACGAGAGTTGTAATCCATAATAAAAGTCCAGGCGAGGCTGCCAGGCTTTGTTTCTCCGAGGATTTGGGTAATGAGTTGATTTGACATTAACAGAATGCATCCCAGACTGCAACCCCGTGCCCTGGATCTAAAGGGTGGATTCGGGAAGATGAGGCAGTTAATCAAAGCCTTCAACATGTTTTTTTAATATGGGGGAAATTATTGTTTGTATGAGTTGCTGGATTGATAAATTTGGGAGAAAGGTTTTGCATAAATCCATGGTGCGTGGCATGAGCACTGCCTGGACTTAGGTAGCCATCCTCCTGTGTGATATATATATATATATAAATATATATTAGCCCCTAGAAATGTCCTATGTAGCCATGAAAAGGACAGTTTGCAGCTGTTCCCACTGCAGGTTTGTGTTTATTCTCCCTTTTTACAGCACTGTTGTGGTTTTGTGATTTGTGTTTTGGTGAGAGCCAGAAGAGACCCTGGCCATCTGCTGCCAGATTCAGCTTTGTAAATGCTTTGTTTAGAGGTAATAAAGCCCTAAATTGAATTTCTAAATAAAAAGTTACTGTTCCTGGAGCTCGGGGGAGGCTCTGGGTACCTGCAGTGGTGGCAGCACGAGGTGTTTCCCTGGCTGGTTCCCTCCCCATCCAGCGGCTCCTGCTCCTCCGGTGCTGGCACGTGCTGCAAACCAGATCAGGGAAATGATGCTCCTTAAAATTAAACCAAATGTTATTTTGCTGCTGGGTTCTTTTGCAGCCAGATCAATCCCCAGTCTGGTCGGTGGTGCAATCCATGGCCAGCTGTGCTGGCACGGGAGGGAGCCTGGGAAGGGGTGGTGGGAGAGCCAGCAGACACTGCTGGGGAGAGGAGAGAGAGGACTCAGTGTCATCCCTGAGCTCTCAGAGTGTGAAATCATGGTCTGGGGCACCTCCAGCGGGTTTGGGTTTTGCTGTCTTTCACCTCCTTCCAAGTCTGCCCCAAGTGCTTGGTGGTGACACTGGAACAGCCACGAGCAAATCCATGAAAACACGCCCGGATCCTCCTGCGACTGTTATGGCCCAGCAGGGCCGTCCCTGCAGAGCACAGCCAGCTCATCACATGCATGTCCTTTCAGATCTTCTGTGAGGCTTTGGATTTTCATCCCAAAACCTTTGGTGCTCCCAGACTGATTAACTCTTCTGCAGACGAGCAGCACGAGGCGGGGCAAGAAACCCTGCAGTGTGTGGAGGGATGAGGGGATGCTGAACGTGCTTTCTCACCCTGCCCTGGTGTGTGCTGGCCATCCCTGCTGTGTACTGGCCATCCCTGGTCTGTACTGGCCATTTTTGGTGTGTGTTTGCCATCCCTGGTATGTTCTGGCCATCCCTGGTGTGTGTTTGGCATCTCTGGTATGTTCTGGCCATCCCTGGTGAGTGTTTGCCATCCCTGGTGTGTGTTTGCCATCTCTGGTGTTTCCTGGCCATCCCTGGTGTGTGTTTGCCATCCCTGGTGTGTGTTTGCCATCCCTGGTGTGTATTTGCCATCTCTGGTGTGTATTTGCCACCCCAGGTGTTTCCTGGCCATTCCTGAAGGTCATTACTCCACAGTTCCCCAAATGTGCTGTTGGCTGGGGCCACTCTGATCCCCCCATCCGTGTGCACACAGGTGCTCCCACACGGAGAGGCACTTCCAGAAGGGAAGGAGAGGCCGAGGAAGCCGCAGTCACGCGAGCTGCATGTGGTTTATGGAGCAAGTGCCAACATCTCTCACTCTCACTGTCCCAGTCTTGCTCCGAGGGCAACCTGATCTGCCTTTAATCTGCTCTGACCACAGGACAAATGGTTTAAATAAAAACCCTGCCTGACTGAGTCACTCCAGCTCTGGCTTTTATATGGTTTACTCTGCCTGAGTAACGAAATTAATGTAAGAGAAACATTTTTGTTGTGTGGTAACTAAAGAGAAAAAAAAAAAAAAGAGAAAGAAGTAGAGAAATTTGGGTGGGATGTTTGTGCGTGATGAAAAGGGAAATCAGGGAAAAGATAGGAGTCACTTTTCTTGGAACAGCAGGTAAAAGTAGCAGCAGATAAACAGCTGTCACAGAGAGGATGAGGGCCCTGCTGTAGCAGATGAGTTATTTTCAGAGAGCAAACATCCATGGAGGCACGGGGGTCCCTCCCTCTACCTGGGCAAGGAGAGGCAGGGGCTGAGTGAGGATGGTGTTGCAGGAAAGAGGAGGACCAAGAGAAATGCCCTGTGGTCTTTGTGGGAGCTGATGCAGCTCCCTTTGCCACCTGGCTCCCAGGGGACTGCCATGGGTGTGTGGTGGGGGGAATAGAGGACTTTGCCTCTCCCTGTGGGGAGATGGCCACAGGGATGTCACCTGGTTTGCTGGGGGGGATCTGCCAGAGCCAGTCCCTGCCCCTGCTCGGGCTGTGATTTGCAATAAAATGTCCTGTGAGACCCTGCTCTGACTGCTCACCAGCACCTACATCTTGTCCAGGTCTGGTTGTCACCAAAAAACCTCCCTCGGAGCTGTGCAATCAATCTTGGTCGGGGAGTCAAAGCACTTATGTCTCATCACCCTGAGCCCCGTGGGAATGTGGGAATCTGAGCTCAGCTGAGGGCTGTTAAAGGATGAAGCTGAAATCCTGGCAGTGTGGCTTTCACACATCCCAAGCCAACAGTGCCCATAGGACAATCTCTGCCTTTTTAATTCTTTTTTTTTTTTTAATGGCAACACTTCCAATGATTTTTGGTGAGCTTTAGGCCATGTAAGGTAATATCCTGCTGGTGGTGAGAAGAACAAGAAATTTCCACTGATTTTTTGGACTGTAGAGGAGTATTCACATGGAGCAATACTCCTGCAAGGGAAGATTTGGGGTGCTGGACCAGAGCATCCTGTCCATGGACACCTGGCTCCTTCCTGCTGCCAAGAGTCCACACCTTGGAGAGATGATCTTCAAACCATCTCCTGGACTTGCAGCTCTGGACATCCTCCCTGATTCCCTGAAAAAGAGCTCAGGGTGTGAAACCTGAGTCCTCATCACCTTTTTCTTGGGACGTGTGTTTGCACAGTATTTTTAGGGTGAATTCTCTGTTGTGTTTCATCAAAATCCTGGTGTGTCGTGTCCAGGACACACTCCTAATGCCTGGCAGATCCACTTTGAAGTGGGAATGTTGATGCTTTTACAGCAAGCAGTGCAAGAAGAAGAAGAATGTTCCCTTTGATGTTTATTAGTTGTGAGCATTGCTGGCCCCTTTTGGAGCTGATTCCGTGCACGGTCCCCTTTAAGAATCGGAAATGCATTTTCCCAACATTTCGAGTGTTATGAAATGCAGCATTTGGTGGGAAAGAGAGAGACAAATGGGAAAAATATGGCACTTCTTTTCATTCTCTGGGAGCAGATACAGCCAGAAAAAAACGGACTGTGTGTGCAAACTGGAAATGCTGAGCTGTGACTCTCCAACGTTTGCAGCTCCGTGTCAGGAAAGAGGCTCTCCCTGATTTTTCAGCTCCTGCAGGGCTGAAAGGCCACGCTTTGCAGACATGGGACACACTTATGGATATGTCTTTTGCAGCGTTTTTGGGGTCACAAACAAAACAAAGTCAGCAAAGATCCCCATGTACTTCCCTTTATTGTCTTTGGGTTACGTTTTTGAAGGTGAGTCAGTGTTTATCGATATAAAAATATAAGAAACAATGCAGTAGCAGGGTGCTATATTTTCCCATGTGTTCATTGTCCCTGCACTTGCTGCAAAATCCCTGTGATAAGGAATTAATGAGTGCACACCTGCTTTCCTCGCAGAACCTGGGGTTTATTTTTAAATGTTAAGTGGTGTCTGAAAGTGGTTGCAGAGGCAAAACAACAAACTGTGTCCTGGCAGGTGGGAAGGGGGAGATGTTTGCTGAGCAAAGGGAGTGCTGGTGTTGCAGAGGCTTCACGTGGCACCCAGAAAATTCAGGCTGGCTCTGACTGTCTGGTCTGTGCTGAGACTTCTTCTGAGCCTTGTGTTGTTTGTCCCTGTTCAGCAGCAATCCAGGTGTGCAAATTTGGGATACACCTCCCCAGAGAGCTGAAGCAGGGTGGGTATTAATGTTTCCTTCACCTGTAAGACAGGAAACATCATCCCACGTTGCTCCATGCAGTATTTAAGTGTTACAGAAAACACCACTCTGCTTTGCAGGGCTTATTTTCTCCATCTATTACTTATTTCCTCACTCATTGACTGCTCCAGCAGCCCGAGACGCTGAAATCCTGCAGCCAGATTTCTAATTTGAGAAACTCTTCGCTGTTACTACGAGATCAGACGGGCTTTGAGCAACTCCCCTTCCCTCTGCTGCTCCTCAGACCTGCTGGAAGCACATGCCCTGTTTTGCAAGATCGTGTTTACACCCTGCAGACACGCAGGGAAATGGTCATTTGCAGAGCAAGAGCCACACCAGCGAGTCCAAAAATAGCTGGAGGAGGGAGCAGAGGAGAGAGAGAGAAGTGGTGGAGTCTCGAAATTTGTCCACCAGTGGGAAAAACAAACTCTCTGCCTACGGGGGCTGTGTGGCAGACAGATAACCCAAGCTGGAGGAGGTCATTTGGAAGAGAATGGCAAAGCTAAAAGGTGACATTAGTTCTCTTTTGGAGCAATTTTGTAGCACCTGTAACCTGGGAATTCTATCAGCTTGCCAGGGGTGAAAAATCCATCAGGAGAGACAAGGCAAAAGGCTGTGAGCAGGATCTGTCAGCCTTTGGTAAATGGGAGGTCCTTCATTTAATTCCGAGTTCCCTCCCGGTGCAAGGAGTGATCACACACCTTCTTTGGGGGTGGTTTGGTTTGTGTTTTTGCTTTGGCAGGCAATGGAGCCATGGAGCCTGAACACAGGCAGAGCAGAAAGCAAAAACTCCCCACGCTGCTCACAGATGGATTTAACAGCCCTCCTCTTACTCACGTGCAAGTGTTCGTGTGGAGAGGAGCCAAATTTGTGACAAATTTCACTCGTTTCTGGCCAAACAGGGGTCCTCTCCAGGGACATGAGATTTGGGGGTGAACAGCTTTCATCAGATTTGCACAGCAGACCCGGAGTCAGAGGCATAAATAACAACTTGAGGTATCAGAGGGGCTTCTCTAGAGACCTGCTGAGGGTCTCCAGCCCCAATTCCCACTGGCTCCAATGGAGAGAGGCAAGAGGGGCTTGTGCTGCTGCTGACCATAGATCTCTGGTGAGGAGCAGGCTGGTCTCAGCTCCATGGAAACCCATGAGATATTGGGGTTTTTGGTACTTTGCAGGACTGGGGTGTCTGATGGGACCTACAGCCTTGATCTGAGTGGAAAACAAGAAGCACCTGTTTGGTGGAACAATTTTTATCTCAGAATAATTTCCCACATATGTGGGAATACAAAAAAAAATACTCACTTTTTTTTGCTATTATTTTAGCAAGCATACCAGGTGCCTGGAGTTTTCAGGGATGTATTTTCCACTCCTGGAGAGTGTGCTTGAATTTCTCATGCCCAGAGGTGTCCTGAGGGCAGAAATGATGATGCCTCTGGTGCACTGTGGCATCAGAGCTGGGTGCTGACGTTAGGATGTCACCCAGCAACATGACAATATCAGAATTTGGAGCACCAGGGCTCCCATCTCAAACAATAATGAGCTTGTGTTTGTGGAACTACCCTAAGTTTTAATATAAAGCAGCAAATATGGGGCGCAGTGGCAGAATAATCTCAAAACAGGATGTTCTTAAAGTTTCCATCGAGTATCGGCTGCTCTTTAATGAGTCACCAGAGGGACATCGAAGAAAGTTGCTAATTATGAGCACATCATAAAAATGTAAACACTGTGTCCCAGTTTTTTCGTGGCAACACCTTTCTGTGGATGAGAGAGTGAGCCTGGATTGGCTAATGAGTGGAAAAATCATGGGATTTTTCTCGAGCAGCTCACGAAGAGGCATCTGCAGTTATAAAATCAACCATTTCCTTTGGAAAAAGAGTGGAAATATTTGACAAAAATACCTTCAAGATTGGTTGTTTGCTTTGGTTTTTGTTTTTTTTTTTTGTTAATAATCAAGATCTGCAGTTTTTGAAAAGGAAATCTTAAATCAAGACGTCTTTATTGAAAACCATTGGTACTTTTCAGCATTTTATGATGCCTGAAATCTTCATTCCAACTTCTTTTGTTTGCTGGTTCTGCCTTTTAAAAGGGTTCTGTGAGTCTCTGGGTGATTAAGGCAGATAATGAGCTCCACTCGAGTTTGTGCTGGGAAATAAGAAGAGAAGCAGGGAAGGTGCCTGAGGCATTTCAGACCAACGATTTGAGCTGGTTTCTGATTTAGGTTTCTTCATTTTTGGAGATCCAGGCTGACCTCTCTCAGGCCTGGTTTTCAGAAATGCTTGAAAAGCTTGGAAAAATGAAGGTGCCCAGGGCTCCTTTAAAACACCTGAAATTACATCTTGTTGGGCACAAAACTCAAATTGTAATTCCCTCTCATTTATCAGCCTGAAGGAACTGAGAATCTAACATGTCTTTTATAAATTATTTAAAACTATTTTGCCTTTTTGGTTGTTGGTGTTTTTTTTGTTTGTTTGTTTGTTTGTTTGTTTGAGGTAGAATATATTAAAACAATTGAGAAGGAAGAAAAAAGGTTGCTGAAACATGTTTTTCCTTTCTTATTAAAGCTATGGGGAGGGTTGACACCTATTTATGGAATCAAAGAGATGTGGAATGTGGCAAACCCTCCCAAATCCTGGTGCCATAACACAGGGGTGGCAGCTCCTGCCAAGTGGGCACTACTTGCTGTCCTTGTGTCCATCACCACTGGGACTATTTGACATGGAAATCAGGACAGCTGAAAGCACAGCTTCACTGGAAGCTTTCCAGTCAAGACTTTTGAGGCAAAGTCTCCCTCTTGCCAGTGTGGGAGAAATCTAAGATTCGGAGCTGATTGCATTTCCAAGAAACGAAACAGGGAAACTTGGACAGGGCTGCAGAGTAGGTGCACTGGAGTTCACCCCATGCAGCCTCTCCACTGGCCTGGTTTCCAGCTCCAAGGTGCTCTAGTGAGGTGCCAAAGTGCCAGCTGGAAATCAGGCAGCTGGGGGTCTGGAAATGAGACAAAATGGGGCTTGGTTTGTGTTCTTCGAAGCCACAAGGCTGAACGGGGGAACGTGGGATCCGTTTTCCCTGCCCCTGTTCCCTGCCTGGCTCTTCCTGAGACTCAAACAAAAGGGCAAGGAGGCCACTGCAGAGTAAATGAGGCCCTTAATTTACCATAAAGGAAGAGGACTGGCTGTTAAGGTTTTATCGGATTACAATAAAGGCTCTTTGCACTCGGGAGACTGTGGTTGGATTCCCGGCACCGCTGGCAGGGCTGGAAATCGTAACCACAGATTATAGTAATAAGCTTTCAAATTTCCATATTCCAGCCAAGGGTGCTGCTCCCCAGCATGGTCAGGATCTGCAGCATCCTCCTGGGCAGGACCTTCAGCCAGGCCCCGGGTCCTGGGGGCATCACTGGTCGAGGTGAGGATCCAGCCTGGGACTGCTGAGACCTTTTCAGCTGTGCCATGGGAACAGGAGCAAGGCCAACGCTGTGTTATCAACTTAATGACCCAGCAAGAGATTAAAAATGAGATACCTTCTTCATTATGCCTTTAGACTGCAGCTTTTCAGTTCAGGAACCTCCTCCCTCCCTCCCAGACCCCTCCCAGCAGAGGTGAAGCAAAGCAGATTGTGGCAAGAAAACTTTCCCCTCCCTGAACAAACCTTGCTGGGTATTTTTTTCCAGGCTTGAATTTCATTAGGGAAATAATTTTATTAATATTACACATCTTCTTTCAGCCTAGGGAGTGTTGGCATTTTGTTTGCCAGCTACCAGAGGGACCATGTCCAAAGTAGGCATTTAACTCTTTAAATAATGAGCAATGAGAAGCCAAAGGCAAAGAGGTGAAGATTTTATTCTTCCCTGTGAGGGTGGGGAGGCCCTGGAATGGATTTCCCAGAGAACTGTGGCTGCCCCTGGATCCCTGGAAGTGTCCAAGGACAGGCTGGACAGGGATTGGAGCAACCTGGGCTAGTGGAAGGTGTCCCTGCCCATGGCAGGGAGTGGAATGAGATGAGCTTTCAGGTCCCTTCCAACCCAAACTATTCCATGATTCTATCAGTGTCCTGGAAAAATTATTCTAATTAATAATTAATAATAATTAATAATTAATATTCTAATTCTAATTAATCCAGCCTCCTTGGCTGGATGCACATAACAAGGATGCAGCTTTTGGAGGGAAATGCTTTCTCCTGGGTCTGTATCACACACATCCAACAACATGGGAAAGCATCACATCCATAATGGGATGTGGACCAGTCCATAAACTTTCTTTGTTTTTTCATCATTTGACTCCTTGGAGTTTTGAACCCAAGCTGGATGTGTGATGGAAAATGTCCATCTGATGGGGCTTCTCACAGGACCAACCCTGCATCCTCCAGAGCCAGCACAGCCTTCAGCCCTTTGTTACAAACCACACTCTGCGCAAAGCTCCAAAGTCAAATTTTCCACAGAAAGAATCCAGAAAATGTTTTCTGTAGATAAAACCATTTATTTTTGTTAAGGCCCTCTTACTTTTCTTCCTATAATATAATATATTTAATCTAAAAAAAAAAAAAATTAGAGAAAATATAACAAAACCAAAAAAATTCAAAACAAAATCCGGCTCGAAAAGGAAACTCTAAACATTTTGTTCTGAAATAGTCAAAACAGAATATTTTGACATTGTCAGAATTTTTTCCCTCAGGTTCTCTTCCAAAACAAAATTCCAGAGGAAAAAAAAAAACAAAAACCAAAACCCAACATTTCATTAAGATTTCTATTTAACTTCCACTTCAACCTTGCAAAATCTGAGAGAATAGGGGTTTTCTGTAGCAATTTTTGCAGTCAGCACTTCCACACACAAACATGCAAAGCAAATGACCAGGTATTTTGTCTTGGTAGGTGCTTTTATGGCTTTGTGTATAAATAAGCTGGATAGAAATTAACCAGATTGGAAACTAAAATCAGTTTTCATTGAATTCAGCTACTGCTGCAGCAGGAAAATAGATGGAGTGGCTGATCAGATTAATATTAATGAGCATAATTGTCTCCCTGTTTGAAGAATGGCATCTTGGTAATGTTAATATTCTTGTTAACCAGGGAAGGTCGTGGAACAGATTTACACCTGGGTGGAGATGCAATGGAATTTATGGAAATAACAATTAAACAAGGGTCTTGAATTTCAACATGAAAACATGCATATGTATTATTTTATTCCGTATAATAAATAAATATAAGTAAATATACATATATATATACTATATTTATTTTTTTTTTCCCCCAGTGGGGACTCTTCCTTGAGACGTTGGTCAGTGTTTGGCCTCCCTGAAGGCAGCCCTTAAAGGACTTTGCAAGATCTGCAGAACTTTTCCAGGAATGGCTCCATAAGCTGCCTTCTATTATTGCACACATTAGGGTTGAAAAGGGAGCTTTGCCAGAGGCAGGCTCACAATATTGCAAAAAATTCCACCCAATGAGTGGCGGGCTATAAGAAAAACAATATTGATGTATTTTCCCCTATTTGTGGTTTCTTTTGTCCGCAGAGTGTTTTTTGTCTCTCGGTGACGTCAAAGCAAAATTCTCCTGCAAAATGACAGCTGGAAAATAACCCTGAGAAGATATTGGATTTCCTACCTAGTAATTAACTAACTTGGCCTTAATGGAACGTATTATATATTTTTACCGAGTCTACAGAAGATTAGTCAAACAAAAGTATTATTTTTCTTTGTTTTGATCGCAATGCTCGAGGCAGAGGCAAAGCTTAAGACTTCACAGGGAAGTGTTTTTGTATTCCTGAAGTATCCATGTGCCCAAACATGTCACAGGATCTTCACTGGAGGTGGCACAACGCTGTGTGTCACCGGGACAGGACAGTGACAACGCCTGCACTCAGGGGACATGGATCTCATCCTTTAAAAAAGCAATTCACCTTCTTCTAAGAGAAATTATCCCGTATTTCCTGACTCCTTCCCTCACCTGTGGACAGAACCTCCGCTGGTTATTTCACTCCGAGATTCCCAAAAACAGGCAAAGGGAAAAATGTTCCTCAGCAGGAGTTGGGAACCTTTGACCAGCCCTTTTCCCACATTTAGGTGTGAAGCTGTTGTGGTCACCAGAGCTGAGTAATTAATTCAGATCACTTTGGTTCCTTATTTCTGTAAAATGGGCACGTTGTGAAGTACAATATTTTATGAAACATTGCTGTTCATGGCTTTCTAAAGGAGAAGAGTCACCTGGTTTTCACAGAACTCCCCGTGTCTTTAAAGACTCGCAGGAGGAAAAATGCAAATTTCAGCATATGGGCCCTCAGAAGGAGCAGGTTTTACTGAGATTGTTTAGGAGAAACTCAAACAACAAAGGATGTTTTTCCTCCCTCTATAAAACAGCTTTTTTTCATGCCTTTATGCCATTAGGAGTGGGTAAGAACTGAGACTCAAAGCTGGATTCTGAAAGCTCTCTCCATAAAATGAGACTTTGCCATCCTTTGTTCCGGGCTCCTCAAAACAGACTTTTGGTTTCTTGAACAAGATTTAGTTTCCCAGGGAGATGCTTTTTTGTGATTTCGGTGGAGCACCAATGTGTTTTAATAAAATTCAATAAGGTGCATATATATGTCAGGGAAGATTTAATGTTGATAGTGGCATTTTGCTTTGGAGATTCCGTTATCCCTGGGTGGAAAAGACGTGAAGGTTGCCGAGCACAGGAATGAAAAGGGAAAAAGAAGAAAAAAAAAATCAGCTTTATCCAGCCAAAGTGGAAATCAGGTGAATGGATAAGAAGATATTTTAGCCCCAGGAGAGACTGTACGTGTGTTCTGCACCACAGAGGGGCCTTCCTGTCTGACAGACAACGGGGTTTTGAGCTCTGTGAAACCAGTGTTGCTCACACAGCAGCAAAAGCAGATGTTCACCCCGTCAGAGAGCGGAGCTGACGTTCTCTCCTAGCGTTTGAAAACCTCCTGTCTTTGAAACCACAGACCCGGAACAGGATCAGTTCAGTTCTCACTTCGGGCACCTGCTGCAGGAGGAATGTCCCAGGTGGGATTTTATGGATGGCCGGGATCTCAATATGTGCAGCCCCATGGACACAGCAGGTGGGAAACTCCAGGGTGTCCTCCTGTCCCCCACAGCCTTGTCCTCCTGTCCCCTGGCATTTGCCTTCCCTTCTTTCCCCTTCCCTGGGAGGGTGGGGAGGCCCTGGCACAGGTTGCCCAGAGAAGCTGTGGCTGCCCCTTCCCTGGAGTTGTCCAAGGCCAGGTTGGATGGGGCTTGGAGCAACCTGGGCTAGTGAGAGGTGTCCCTGCCCATGGGAGGTGGTTGGAATGAGATGAGCTTTAAAATCCTTTCCAACTCAAACCCTTCCATGATTCTATGATGTAACACAGTATTGGTGAGTGCTGCCTGTTGCCTCTGCATCTGGAAAAGGGAGGTCTCCTCTCCCCAGGTGTTGAGCGACAGCTTCTTTCTGGTCAACCTGGAAAATGTACACTCGGATTTCAAGGGAGAGGAAATATTAAGTGTTTTCTCCTCAACCTTGGCATTATCTCTTTAGCAGGCAGGCCTCTCTCCCTCTGAAAAATTATTATTACAATAATTTCCCGTTGTGTTGAATCAAACTTTATCTTGAACTCTGCTTCCCCATTCTAATAATAATGACGGGCTGTTCAGAGTGTGGCTTCAGGAGTGATTCATTCCCTCAATACCACTGATTGGGACTTTACAGGACTTCAAAGGTAGGCAGCAATTTGGCTTTTTAACACGTTGGAGATAACATTTCTTTTGCTTTGGGATGAGCTCATTATGGGCTGTAGGACCAGGACATGATTATTTGCAGACACGTGGAGCTGATAGCAAAGGAGAGATGAGGCAGAGTAATAGGTTGGGCAAGAACTCATTAAATGTCGAGGCAGAACAATGGGCTCTTCCAGCCTTTAACTCCTTAGATTCATCTGGATCTTTCAATCTCAGCATCCTCCAGCCACTGGAGACTAAAACAACAATGGGCTGAATGCAGCAAGAAAGGCAGGCAATTATTTCACTTCAGTAAGAATTTAATGGATTTCTCAGCGTCGGAGGCAGATAACGGCGCGGGGACTAAAGTGGGTCGCTGAGATCCTGACGTCAGAGACCCAAATGTGAGTGAGTAACTGCCCCCCTTTGGAGGCTGGCAATGATTTTATCCCAAAAGTTCCAACACCAGCACTCTTTTGGAGGGTCTGTGCTTCAGCTTTGGACCTACCTAGAGATGCTCCACTCCTGGGAGAGCTGGGCTGCTCACATTTAACACCTCAGTGTAGACTCAGGAGGGTGACTGTGCCTTATATTCATATTCATACAAAGGATGGCAAAGTCTCATTTTATGGAGAAAGCTTTCAGAATCCAGGTTTGAGTCTCAGTTCTTATCCACTCCTAATGGCATAAAGGCACGAAAAAAAGCTGTTTTATAGAGGGAGGAAAAACATCCTTTTGCACTTAGAGCTTGGGTTACTGGGTGAGTCTCCACTCAGGGAAGGTGAGATGATGAAGAACTGCACACACTTTACAGCCCTCCAAACCCTGAATACTCAGTTAACAGTTCTCTGCTTTATAGAGGATGAAACTCAGAGCCGAATCCTGAATCCCTGCACTGGGAACCCTCAAGACTAGAGGGAGATCTTGAGGAGGGCACACTTACAGCAGAGGTGTTTGAGGGATGGCTTTGACCTGGGAATAACCCCCAGCCTTCCCCTGGGGTGGAGGAGCAGCAGAGGTGATGATGCTCCAAAAGGCAGTGGCACATCCCCGCTCCCCACAGCCTCAGCTGCAGGTTGCACACCCACACCAGCCAAGAGGGGGATTTTTTCTTTTTGTCTCTGCTGTTTCTTGCAGGTGAATTCCTCAGCCATCTGCAGAAAATTTTCCCCTTCATGGCCAGGAACACATGGCCCAAGGGTTGCTGGGGGTGGGGGGTTTAACTCCCCCCTTCTTCCCCCGGGGCTGAACAAAGCCCTTGATTGAGAGATCAACTCTGGGCTTTGCAAGAAGGGAGAGAGCTTGGGGTGTGTGAGTGTGAGTGTGTGTGTGTGTGTGTATTTTTCTTTTCTTTCCATCATACTAATGAAATTTGCAGACACGGAGAGGAAACTGAGAGTTATTTATAGGAGTGAGAGGAATGTGAGGCCTAATTGTGCTTAGTCTATTGCTAAGTATGTGATCTGTTTGCTATTACACTCTGCAGCCCTGCACACAGGTTCTGGGGTTCACTTCAGTGGAACATAGACATTTGATGGGCTAAAAATATCAGGTGAAGGTGCTTGCAAGGTTTAAGAACAAGTGAGACAAGGAGGGAGGACCATTTTTACCGAACTGGGTTGGGTAATTTTGGATTTTTTTTTTCATATATTTTTTTTTCCTAATTATCTTTTCACAGTTTAAAGGTTTCTGTGTCCCTGCCCATGATGTGCTGAGGGTACCTGGAGCTGCTGCTGTTCCCACGGGGTGGAAAGTGTGTAGAGGTTGAAAGATTAGGAGCAGTGGCTTTGCCCTCACCTCCTTTGCCTCCTTTATCACTGATCCCAGCTGGGAAAGGCTGATGGTAACAGGCTGAAATGCTCTGTAGAAACACTGAATCAGTGAATCCTTGCACTTTTGCAGGCTGGATTTTTACACAGAGCCCTCTCCAGCTCACCCCTAGTCCTGGGACAGCCCCAGTGCATCCTTCTCACTGGATAAGGAGCAAAGCTCCTGCCCAAAGGCACATCCCTGCATGTTCTTTGCTCTTCCCAGCCCAGCTGAGGCACTGGGAGCAGGGCCAGGGGTACAGGGGACTCCTCCACGGGGCAGCAGCTCTGCAAAGCTCAGCCCAGAGCAGGGGACCTGAGCTGCTGAGCTAAGTCATTCCTCATGGAAAAAGAGGAAAAGTCAGGCATGCAACCTGATACAACTGCTAATATCTACCAGGCAAGAGTGGAGCACTCCAACAGCTCTGGAGGGAGCTGCTTTTTGCTGCTTATCACTGGAATATTCTGTCCCTTTAGTTTTTGAGAGGCTCTGAAGGATCCTGTCACCTCTCCTGGGTCAAGGTTTCTCACTGTTTCAGACAAACACTTTTCCTGGGATGTTTTGCAAAATGCCATAGTGACTCACTCCTGTCACTCCTCTTTGCTGGGATAACAACACTAAAGGCAAAAACAAGTGATATTTACTGCCAGTGTCCAAAATTGGCTTTGCCACTGTGAGCAGAATTTAGAAAGACAGAAATAGAGGAGTGATTGTGGATTGCATTGCAATTAAGAGACAGCCCTTAAGATCCTCCTCCTCCTTCCAGCTGAAGCCAGAGGTGGACTGGCTCCATCCAGGCTGGCTGCCCTGCATGGGATGTAAAGCTGCTAGAAAGTTGGGAGGGATGCAGGATGCAGCTCACAGCTGGGCTCACAAACCAGCTTGCCCCCTCCCAAAGGGATTCAGGGCCTGAGGGAACCAGTGGCAGCAAGTCCAAGGCAGGGATCAAGAACTGCAAGGCAGTGAACCCTCCAGCCTGCCAGCTCACACCCAGTGTGACACCATCCCTGCCACATTTCTTGAGAGCAAACACAAAAGAAGAAGGAAAAATACTGAAGCTATACAGTGGCAGATGACATTTCTGTCTGAGGGATGTCCACTGTACATCTCCATGGGAATAATCCAACCCTCCTCCAGCTTGCTCCCATCTCCCTTTCAGACCCTGCTCCTAACTCTCAAATTAATTGACTTTATTCAGTGGGAGAAGGAAGACCTGTCCTGGTTTCCATGTTTCTGCCAGACCACCAAGGAAACACTGATTTAGCATGTGACATTTGTAGGGTAAAGAGCAAATGCCAGGCAGGTTATCTCAGCAAGGCCCCCGGGCCCTCCTCCATCACCAGTAAGCCATGGGATGCCAGTTGGCCACTGGCCAGTCCTTTGGCCACTGACCAACTGGCTGACATGCATTTCTTCCATACTTTCCTCCTGGACCTGCTGGGAGGGGTGTTTTACAGAAGCAATTGGTTTATTCCTGGGGTAAACAGTAGAAATTGGAGGGTAATTGCAGCAAGGACTTCGCTTCCTGTCCCAGTGTGAATAACCTGCTGGGTGCCAACTGGATGTCTGCCCTCCAAATGTGAGGCCAGCTGGCAGCTGCTCTGGGTTTGTCCCTCCCAGGTTTGCAGATGGATGTTGGAAGGTGTGGGAATGGGGATCAGTCCATCCATCCCCAAGGTGAGGAGCAGCACCAGGGCCATGGGAGGGGATGCTGGAGGCAGGACAGAGGCGTGGACAGGGTGAGGGCTGTGCTGGGAGGTGCCTGGTGACCCACTCCCACTGCTTTCATCTCCTTCCCATCCTCAATAATGGGTGTTTTCCCTCCTCACAGCCCTGCTGGGCCCTCACACACATTAGCTGGTGATATCTCTGCAGGAGGTGTTTTATCCCTTGTTTTGTACCCAGACCTCCTTCACCTCCTCCCACCTCTGCAGTGGGACCTGTCCATTAGCACGGGTGGCTGTGTGCACACATTTGGCTGGGATGAGGCTGTTCATGGCCTCAGAATCCCCTGTGTTCCCAGAGCATCTCTCCCAAAACCATTTCCCTCGCTGTGATTTGCTCCACTCCGTGGTATCACTGCACAGACACAGAGCACACATGGACCTGGGCTGACCTTTCTTCACAATCAAGCCCGACATGTTTCCCATCTTTATTTCTGCTTGTTTTTCTCCTCTAGTTATCCTCCTCTCTGGCAGCAATCTGCCCTCATCCTGCTGCCAGAATGGAGCATAATACAGTAGAATATCTTCCTTAGAGGGGCTATCAAACAATCCAAACCCTTTTCCATCACAAGCCTGATTATCTCACTTTTTTCCTCATTCCAATTGATCACATGGATCCTTAGATCAATTTTCTGCCTTTTTCTTTGAGGTTACACCATTTTCTTTCAAGATCTCCTTTATTATCTCACTGTCTTTAGGCTCCTCTCAATTTTCCATCTTTACTTGTTGAAATTTCCCAAAGGCTGATGTCTCCAGGCCAGGGGATGCTGCCCTACTTTCCAACTGGGATGTAACCACGTGCAATCCAAAGGAGGGGTGGCTCTGCTTCATCCTCCTTCTTCTTGGATTTGGGTAGCAGGGGTGGCTCAGAGGGCCAGACCATCCATGCAGTGTTTTAACTAACCCCTTCCAACCAAAGAAGAAGAGAACAAAACAAACAAAAAGAAGAGAAAGTGAAATAGAAATAGAAACCTTGTGTTTACTAACACTCTTACTGAGCAGCTGTGTTATAAGGTGATACAGGATGAAGTAAATTCAATCAATATTTGGAAGACAATTTCACAAAGTCCTTTGGCTGAAGCACCCTTCAACTGATGATAAAGGAATTTCTATCCCTTGGATATGTTCTGTCAAGTAAAAATTACATTTTTGCAGAAATCAGGATATTTTAGGATAGACCAGACCTGGCTGCCTGGATTTCCTTCATTTAAGTTTCCAATTCCCCTCTCCCTAAAAAAAAAAAATAAATAATTGAAAACTTACTTCACCTGTTTGCTGGGTACAATTTATAACAAACAAACAAACAGACAAACATCCTCCATATGGGAAAAAAAAAAACCTGGCAAAGAAAATACACTTATGGGGGGAAAATTTCTCTCACAGATATTAACCTTCACAGTCTGAGATGTGCTTGTCCTTCAGAAATGAGCAGCTGCCTAAACCATTAGTAGGTTGCTAAGGATTAGGACCAGCCAAAATATGTTCTTTTACCATCTTAAATTTCCTCAGTGTTAAATCAATGTGAGCTCAGCTGCTCACATAGAACCAGGTTGGAAATGGATGGATTACATCCCTTCTTTTCATGGATTTGATGCTTGCATGTGACTGGGGGTGTGAACACATGATATGGCACCACTTTGAGGGGAATCAGAGACAGAAGGCAGAATTTGGAGTCCGTGTGATCCCAGCAAAGAGCCTGGCCAGGCTGTTCCCGACACATTTCCTGCTGGAGCTGTGGGACCACAGCACAAGTGCACTTAATATCAGGATATTCTTAATATGAGACTGGGAGAATATTGATCTACGTATTTTTGATGTTATCCAGAAGAGGGTTTGCTGAACCTCAGCATCTTTGGGTGAGGGACAGGGTTTGTTTGGTATCATGTCATCCCAGGTACCCAGAGTTTCTGAGTCACAGCCCTTTCTGAGATCACCGGTACTTAGGGATGATAATACTGATGATCCCTTCTTCTGCCACCTGAGAAATTGGTTTCACTGTGCTGATAGTAAGGGTGTGTTTGTGAAAAAAGGAAAAAAAACCCAGTCCTAGTTTTCCCATGGGCTTCTCAGCTCTGCTTTTCCTCCCATCAGAGGTGAAGATGGTCAGGATTTCACATGATCACCCCAAAATGAAGGAACAAGGTGAGAAATAGTGATTTGAATATGTGCTAATGGAGTTCCAGCTTGTTCCTGATAGTTCCTTCCAGCACAGCAGGAATTAGTCAGTGGGATACAGACCCCACTGCTCTTCAGCATCCTACATGGACCAAGCTGCAAACAAGCAGGGATGTCCGTGTTGTCCATCCAGAATCCTGGACAAGTGGAATCTCAGCCAGCACAGCCCACATCTCTGGCTAAAACAGAGCTGCTGGAGCAGCAAAAGCAATTTCCATTTTCCCAGCACACTCTGCTTTGCAATCTCCTAATTCCTCTGGCCCTTGCTTACAGAAGGCAGTGAATCAGCAAGTTAAAAAGGTAATAACTGCAGGAACATCTTTACCTTGTAGAAACAACACCTTAAATCAGATTTCAGTTGCACATGTCAAAAAAAGGGACAAGTCCAGAAGTCAGAAATTCAGTCTGGGCAGTGTGCTTTGCGTCGTGTGCTCACTTGGCTCTGTGACAAGGAACAGCCGGCAAGAGGCTTTTGTTTTATTTGTTGGGGTTTTTTTCTGTAATCAAAAAATTATAAATCAAATTCTTTCAGTTGTCCTCTGCTGCTAACAAAGGCTCTGGCCTGCCAGGTTGGTGTGCCTGTGTAATTATTTGGAGCATTGTTTGGATGCGTGTGTGACGTCAAAGGGTGTAATTGCCTGACTGAAAGTCTTGGCCAGGTGATGGTTGTTCACAGCTACAGACGTGCAGGCTTTGAACTCGTGGCTGCAGACTCCTCCAGCATCCTTCCTATTAATTAGCCTTCAGGAATTAATAATTCAAAAGTCTTTCCTTCTGCTGCAGCGTTCTGACAACAGCGAGCGTAGCTGTGTTATTGTAGATAACAATAATAAAATATTCATAATTTAATATTCCCTGTTCTCTCCCAGCAAGTGAGGCAGAGGCAGCCCAATCTCTCAGCATCTGCTTTAAAGCTCTGCTCCTGCTGCAGCCTGGCCAACATCCCTGCTGGTGGTGCCTGAGTTCAGATTTTGGCTCCTGAGGGGTGTCCCCATTGCTGCAGGGCCACCACGCAGGGACAAACCAGCTCCCTCTCATTTCCACCCACTGGTGGCAGAGGGACTCCTGACACTGCTGCACGATCAGTAGGAACCAGGATAAATGCAGGATTGGGGCTTTATTTGCCTCCTGCTCACTTTGTGTTCTGGTTTTGCCACGTTCACACCCAAAGGCACAAATGCCACCCACAGCTGAAGGGGAGTGGGATACAGGGAGTCACTGTAATCACCAAACAAGAGAAGAATCTCCTGTAGATCTGTCAGATGATGGACATTTGGGTGCAGGAATGCAAACACAGTGCTGGGATCAAGGAAATGCTGAGCAGACACCTCGTGGAGCATTCAACCCCCATCCAGACCTGCCAGCGGGTGACCAGACCCTGGGGAGCACCAAGAACTCACCCAGGGGGTAAAACCAGCCCTGTTCCTTCCATGGCAACTGGAATTGCTGTGTTATGGCACGTGCATTATCCTTACCCTGAGAAACACACAGGCTGTTCCAAGAACTTCCATTAAAACAGCAGCAACCCCAAAAAACAAGGTGGCCAACACAAAGTCAGGGAAGTTGAGCTGAGAGGAGGCTCTGCTGGCCCTGAATCCACGGCAGAGCTTCATGGCAAACTCCCCCATGGCTTTGGGTCTCCTCTGGCTGGTCAGGGGGAAATGTTAAGTTTCCACATGTCATTCTGCCCACAGAGGATATCAGCTATGAATATCCTTAGTATATTGGCAACGTGGAAAGAAAAAGATGCTCTTTGTTTAAAGAAAGTATCAAAATAAAAAGTGTCTCTTTGTTTAAGATGAGACACCTAAACCGTAATCAACAACTTTACTTTCCTTGAGTCAGAAACCATGAATCACCCTGTGAAATCAGATCACATTCAAGATTAGTTTCTCATGGTATTGCTGAGGAATTTCAGATATTTCCATTGGGAAAAGAGTTATTTCTTTAACAATCCCAGGGCTAGTTTGTTCAGTACTAATTTTTTCTTGTGTAATGAAGGTTGCCTAAAGGTAAGGAATGTTGAGATCTAAAAGTGGAGTGGAAAAAAAAAGAGAGATCAGGACAAGATTTAGAGACCAAAGTTAAGTGGAGACACAAATCAGACTATTTCAGCCTGGCAGAAAGTTCATAAAAGCTTTTGACTATCTTGTTAAATACTACACAGAGATATATCAAGTCACTGATAGAAGCTTTCTCCTGCCAGCTGTAAATAAAGCAATAGAAATATCTATTTGAACAAAGGTTTCACAGGTTTTCTCTATTATCAGGGAGGATAATGAGTGTCAGGGGAGGTTTAGGTTGGATCTCAGGAAAAGGTTCTTCCCCCAGAGGGTAGTTGGCACTGACCAGGCTCCCCAGGGCCAGTGGGCACAGCCCCAAGGCTGCCAGAGCTCCAGGAGGGTTTGGACAGCACTCTCAGGGACAGGGTGGGATTATTGGGGTGCCTGTGCAGGGCCAGGGGTTGGACTGATGATCCTTGTGGGTCCCTTCCAGCTCAGGATATTCCCTGATTCTGTGTCTCTGTTAGTTCTCCATGATCTATTTTCCCTGTTACACATCAGGCAGGACAAGCACCCCCAGGTCCTCCTGCTTTCACACCATCCACAGCCTCATGGTGGGGGGAGAAACCTGTGCCAGCTCCCACCCCATGGGCAGAGCCATCCCAGAGATCATCTGTGCTCTGCCCATGTCAGCAGGGAATGGCAGGAGACTCCAGGGGCTGATTCATGCCCGGATGGGGTGAATCACCCTCTGACAGCAGCCAGCTCCCACCACCAGTGACTCCAGAGGACTTGCAATCAGCTTTAAATAGATATTTAACCTTAAATCGATTAACTTGCGTAAAATTAATCCCATCCAGTGGGATTTTCTATCTCAGATCCATTAGCTGTGTCCCGTTACTACTGTTCCTACTTTCTTTGGTAATATCCTTGGAGTCATGACGTATATTTAGGCAAAATCTTGCCTGCTGCTTGGGCAGTGGTGGGAATTACCTCAAGTGTGGTTTTTTTTTTTTTGGTTAAATCAATGTCACTGAATCAGCAGTGCTGAGCAACAGCAGAAAGCAAAGCTACGAGTGCCTGGGCAGAAATCTTGATGCAGAGGGTGAATAATACATGGAAGTGAAAAGTATCATGCTATTTTCACCTCCTGCTTTTCAAAGGAATAGGAGGAGAGTGAGAGGGAAGGTGCTCGCTGAAAACCCTGAGTTAGGTTTTTAATAAAGTGGATTTCTCCCCCACTTTTCTCCCCTCCTTTCCCTTCACATAGTGAGAAACTTCCCAAGGTTGCCAATGGCACTAAAACAGCCCGTCCACTTTCAGAATTTCAGTCACCTCTTAAACACTTAGAGGCTGAATTGAGTGAAAACCCGTTTTCAGAAGAGTTTCCAAGGAAGTAGAAAGTTTCCACACCCTGAATCTTGCACTCAAAGAAATGGAAACTGGCTGGTTGCTGCCAACAGCCTGAATTGTTGTATCACAGGCTGCTGAATGCTTTATTCTGTCGTGAAAAACACGAACATGCTTGGGGTGCTCTGCTAAAAACGCACAAATACCCTTTGAGAAGCGTAGCTGAACAGTATATGGCTTGTGAATTATTCTCTCCTTGCATTTTCTTGGCACAATGTTCCCTTTTAGCTGCCTGATAGCAAATAAATTCTGATGAGATCGCACAGCTTGTGTTTTGCAGAATTCGAGCGTTGCAATCACTGCTCTGGAGAAAAATAGGGAGGAATGTGCCTTGTACCCAAGACACCTGGACGAGAAAATCTGTAGCCCCAACTGTTTGGGAATGACTCACGAGGCACCACGTGCCGCGTGACCTTTCACTGATCCCACCTACTCTTGGTTTAAAATGTAAAGCCTGGACTTCACCACGAAAAATAGGTGATCAACAGGCCAAAAATAGTCCTGATCAACAGGACAAGGAGCTGAGCCTCTGCACTGGAGATCACAGGTTTGGAGGCTCCTAATTTGAAGTACAAGCGATGCTTGAATTGGTGGCATTTTGGGAGAGCTGGACTTTTCCACTTCCCGGCGAGGAGGGTGGGACTTGTGCCCAGCTTTTGCTCATTCCTTCGTGTGGCAGCACCCAGCTGGGGCACCAGGGGTGAACTGTTCGGAGGATTAACTTCACAACTGACTGAGCTCCTCAGCTCCGGGTAGTTTTGATTATCTATTGGGTCTCTTTCCCCAGCTTTCAGCTCACAGGGGGTTGAGCAACAACCACTGGCAAAAGTCGTTGATGCTGCTGGAGGTTCGTGGTGAAAGGACACTCAGAGGAGCTCAGATGGAAAAGTTCCTATAGAGAGGAAGACTTGCCCTTACCAAAAGGAACTTTATAACAAGCAGAATTTAGAGTTCAAAAAGCCTTTCCTTGCTGTGTTTGTGCAAGAAGATTTATTGCTTACAATATTCCATTTAATGGCTGCTTTAGTGCAAGGGGGAGTGCAATAAAGCAAAAGACAATATTGAATTTTAAAATTCACCCTCATGCAGTGCTTGAAGTCTATGGAAAAACTCTTCCTGGGCTTAGGGGTTTTGGGTGGGACATGATGTGGTTCTCACTGTTTGCCCCTGATGGATGATATTACTTTTGCACAGTAAAATACAACTATATTCATCAACCCATTCAGTCACTGTGTCAATGACTTTATTTGATTTCCAGATCAGAGTAGAGTGTAAATAATAACAAAGCTGTCTAAGTTGGAGAATGAAGTTGCTTGGGGGGTGCTGGTTAAAACACTGGATAAACTGTTCCATGATATTTTGGGATTCCTCTGTGCTGAACACCAATATTTGTTGCCAGTACCAGGCTCAGTCTTGTTATCATTCTGGTGCAGCACAGCAAAGCCGAATTAAATTATTGTAATTAAATTGTTGTTATGTAAAAGCTGATTGCTTTGCATTGCTTTTCATATTATACAATAGAAAGCAGTTATTATATAAAGCAACCAATCAAACAAAACAAACCCCCTTTCCAGAAAATCCTTCTCCTTTAAAGTGTGATCAAATGCTAAAAGCCTTTGTAACGAGCAAATAAAAGTTTGTGAACAAGATTTATTTCTCTACAAACCAACTTATTTTCCATTGCAGTCCAAAAAAAAAAAAAAAAAAAAGAAATCATCACCTTTTCCTGTTGATAAATTTCAGCATCAAAATGCCAAGTCATGGGCGGGTTAGGAAAATCTTGTTTGTAATCAAAGGCTTGGCCAACTTCCTACATTTTTTACATTTTAATTATACACTGCATTGGCATCCTGCTATAAAGACATTACTTTTTGGAAACTCCCAACTATTTACATGACTAAGACTTAATTGAATCAAGAATTTTTGCTCTTTCTTCTCTCTCTCTCTCCCTCTTTTTTATTTTTTCTTTTTAAATAAAGAACCATCATTCCCATTCCTTACTGCAGAAAACATTCCTTTGCTCCCGTTGGGTCTTGGTAGCAAACACAAACAAGACTTTTGTCCTCGTGCAGCATTTCAGACACGTGGTCCAATGTCTCAGGATCTCTGTCTTTCAAGGAACTGTTAATTATTGCTGCCAAATCAGATTAACAATTCCCATAAAACCCAGATAGGTGTCCAAGCTTTGAGGTTTTCCCTTGACTGGAAGTGTGTAGATATGGCTTTGGTACCTCCTTGGGAGCATTAATCCCCACTAATCCTGGGAGTCTGAGCTGGGGATTGCTGCAGTTTAACTAATTCAGTGGAAAAAAGCTCTCTCAGATTACCTCAGAAGGAAATGGAAAATTCTTATGATTTTGGTCCACGAGGAGCATCAGTAAAATCCAGAGCTGCCCAGAAAGGCAAACATGGTGCCCCAGGGAATCCAAACAGCAGCAGGGCAGGGAGCAGAGGCTGGATGTTCTTATCTTACAGCCTCAGCACCACCTCTCCAAAGGATGGATGGATGGATGGATGGATGGATGGGTGGATGGATGGATGGATGGATGGATGGATGGATGGGTGGATGGATGGATGGATGGATGGATGGATGGATGGATGGATGGATGGATGGATGGATGGATGGTTGAGCTGCAGGATTTACCCCTTGTTCATCACACAGGGCCAGTCATGGCTTCAACGGGAGGTCTGCCCTGCCCAGTGAATGTGATGGATGTGATTTAAATCCCCTTAAGAAGGCAAAAAAAAAAAGATTAAAGCACTTGTAAAGTGCTGTAAGCCTTGTGTTTCCAAGCATTAAAAATGGAGATGACAACACTTGCCCGTTTAACCGGGATGTAGTTATTGTTATTAAATTATATGTCTGCATTAAAGAAAAAAAGCCCTATATGTGCTGTTATCTTCTCCCCATTGTAAGGCAAGTTGTTATTCTGGTAATTACAGCTGTGCCTCCCTTTTCAATGGGCTCAACACACTTCACTTATTGTTAGCACCGAGAAACTCAAAATGAAAGGTGCTGTTGAATCGGAAAATATTATTATTACAGTAAAAGTCATAAGGAATTGGATTTGTACAGAAGTATAAAGCAAAACACGCTGAGATGATTCATTATGTATCACATGGAGAAAGACGTAATGTTGTTAATGTGGGAGAACAGATGTGTCTACGTATTTTAAGCATCTCTTTTTCTTTTCTCTGGTGAAAAGTTGTTTTTTTTTTTAATGAAAAAAAAGGGGAAAAAAAAAGGAAAAAGAAATAAAAAAAAAAAGAAGGAAAGCCAACCTGATCTTGATTACCGGTACTATTGAGACAGTTCACTGGGAAATGAAAGCAGTCACTGCTGTTGCCATTAATCTCATTTTATGTTAGTTTGGCTTTTACTGCAGAAAGTAAAAACTCTTGGGTTTTCTTTCCTACCCGGTCCCACATGTGAGTCAAAGCAAAGCTGACAGGCAAGTCCTTGACATCACCTCATGCAGGCTGTGGCTGGGAGCTCTAGAGCAGCGAGGGCCCAGATGTGATTGCCTCGCTTTATTCAGATTAATTGGGCTTTAATTAAAAACGCGGCGCTTTGGTTTGAAGGGACACGGCTGGGGGCGATGGTTCCCCTCTTATCTCTGGGGTTTTTATGGCACAGTTGCTCTGATGGGCGTGTGAGAGAAAGTTCACGGTTTTTTCCATTCTCTCAGACCTCAAGCATTTCGTGCAGGGACCCAAAACCCGCTGGTGAGTTGGAGAGCTCTGTGCAACAACACCCTGGGATCCCACCCCTGCCTGCACTCCCCCCGTGCCTGCAGGAGGGAGACCAGTTCATGTTGTCCAGGGGGAAATCCTCCACCCTGAGGGACTGAACATCCTCTGCAGAGGCTCACACACAACCAGCACCCCCCAAGCAACTTCATTCTCAAACCTTAGACAGCTTTGTTATTATTTACACTCTGATCTAGAAATGCACACACAGCGTATTTCAATATCCTTCATTGCACAAAGCAGAGGAAGACAGATCTGTAGAACTGATAAGATTAATTAAAATTCTACGATACATTTTTAGTGGAGATGCTCCTTGGGAATCCCGGAGGATTTATTTGAAATGCAGAGGATTTTTTTTCTGTCTGTATCACACAAGGAACTGCCTCCTCTATTTACTGGGAATAAGGAGCAGTGTAGCTCCTTGCCTATCTGCTTTTAACCTCCAGTAAGTTACAGACAAAAATTCAATAAGCTTCAGCCAATGCTGACCAGAAAACAGGTGAAGAGGCCGTTGGGGTAGAATGGATCTGGTTCAGGAAATAATTTAGGGGAGCAAAAGCAATTGCAGAGCCTGACCTTCTAATGGAAAAACATTGGAAGATATCAAACATCCTCTTCACGTGAGAAACCTCACATGGCACTGCTTGGTAACCTCCTGATTGCCACCATCAGACACTGTTTTATGAGCACCCAAACACTCGCTCGGTCTCAGCCACTGTTGGAAGTGATGACTTTTTAATGGCAACCAGCACACCAGAAAAATTCCCCAGGCCTGAACCACGTTCTGGAGACATCCCTGGGGAGGGGGGATGTGTGCCTGCCCTCCCACTGCTCAAATATTGGGATTAACTGGGGAAGTGGAGAGCTCTGAATTACCACTGCAGTGTAAAGACATCTCCGTGCTCGGGTTTCAGGTTTGGTTTCAGATCCCTGTAAACACACCAGGGCAAGGTTTAGCTGTTTCTAATCACTTGAAACTAATGGACACATTTTATTATTTGGCAACAAGTTTATCTTCTGTCCTGTAACTGAGCCCGAAACAAGATTCCCACTTCGGTTTGTTTGCTCACTTGGTGGTGCAGATAGAAATGGGAGGAGGCTGAAAATGAAAAGTCTATTCAGGCCACATAATCTCCTTCATTAAGTATCAGTGATGCTGGATAAGGCTCACTTGGGGACCTATTAATGGAAACACATCTGCTGCGTTCATAATAATAAAAGACTGGCTGTAAAGTGATTAATTGCTGTTAACAGAAGCAGGTCCTGCTGTGGGAAGGCAAATATGTGGCACATTTGGATGTGCACAGAAGGCTCTGCACGGATGAGCACGGCTCTTGCTAAGCTCAGCTTGCAGCTCTGCAAGGACAGCTCAAGGGGTTGGGATGGGTCAAGTCAGGCCACCTCTGGTTTGCAATCCCACCTCCCCCAGACTCTCCCAAGGTAAGAGGTAACTGGAAAAGGAGCATCACTGCCCTTTTCCTGATTCAAACACGTTTTATTAGCAGTGCTTGTATTACAGTAGTCACAAGAGACCCTAATCAAAGTGGGGCCCTCCTGTGTTAGACACTGTCCAGATCCATAACATAAACCAGCTCTTCCTTTTAAGAACTTAAAGACTTGCAGATAACCAGAGCATGGGAAGGGAAAACCAGACACAGACACGACCTGCCTGAAGTTTTAGAAAACAACTGAGATCTCGTAGGTCTCAGTTTAGGACTGTGGGACTGTACCTTCTTCATGATATATGGGATCCTCAGCAGTGAGACAGGAGCACAGGCCCTTCAGCAGAGCCCGTGGTGCCTGCAGAGGGTCTGGAGGACTCTTGGCTTTGGCACAGAGGGGCCGAGAAACTCGAGAGAAAAGAAAACTTCAACGGGAAGATGCTGAGGATGCTTGAACAGAGAGAGCTCAGCAACATTCCCAGCTCCCAGGCACTTTATAAGCAGGCATGTCATACCCTTTCAAAGGGATAGAAAGTATGAGACAGAATGGCAGGAGAACAGGGCTGGTTTCCAGCAGTACACTCACACATTGATTAGAGCCCAGATGAAGATAAAAAGGCTGGAGATCCAATGCACAGCCTGGGATTGTTGTGTTTCTGTGGAGGATCTAATGTATTCATGCTGTCAGGTCACATACATTAGACCTAGAAACCTGAGGTTTTCTTTCTTCTTTTCCCCCCACCCTTTTTGGAAGCACTTGGAGCAAATATATTGAATGAGACATTTGCAAGCATGGAGCCCATTAATAGCACAAGGCCAAAGCAGTGCTGCAGCTCCTTCATCCTGCTCTGGGGAGCCAAGGAAATTAAGATCCTATACGTTTCTTTGCTGCACTGGGGAAATCAAAGCCAAACCATGAGATGGGGCTGATTGGAGGCAGGTGAAATGTCTGTTTGTTTTTAAAGCTTTACAGCTCTCATTTTGATAGTCCCCGGGTTTTCCAAGTGCATTGTGCAGATACCAGAGGAGAGGTGGCTGGAAGAGGAGAAAACTAGTCTGAGGACCATCTGAGAACCAGGAACATTTCAGATGCCAAAGAACAAAAGGCTCTACAGCAAAGGCTCCCTGCTGGCAGCTGGTGGAGGTGCCCATCCTGCATTTACTGGATTCCTCTACAGTATTCCTATTGTATCCCTCACACCACAGATTTGTGTACCTGCAGCCTGAATTGTGCTCAAATGCCAATAAAACTTTCCATGTTTCTAATAGAATGAGAAAACAGTAACCCAGGTAGTAGTAATAATAATAATAATAATAATAATAATAATAATAATAATAATAATAATAATAATAATAATAATAAATTATGCCCATGATACCTTGTGTAGATAAGATGGGCTCAAGTCTACGTGGATATTTGATTGCTGTGGATAACTCACATCTCATCCAAGGTGCACACACAGTCCTCAGCACTGATCCTTCTCCAGGCAACCGCTGTGACTCTCCATGCAGATGTCCATTAGTGGAGTATGAAGTGGGCAGGCAGACACCAAAATGGCTTTGTCACGAATCTGATGTTCTCATCTAAATAGATATAAACGGTTTGTTTTATAACTGCTTCCTCCACTCAACCTCCTGTGATATCCCAGACTTGCTAACGTTCTTTTTTATTGCTGCCATCTGATTGTATAACTCTCCACTGATAGCAGCTCTTCATATTGCATCGATTAGGAGGAGAACAGGAAAATGAACAAAATGTACTCATTCTGTTTATAGTTTGAGCTATAATTTTGTGGCCCTCCTTGGACGCCTCACCAGAAGAATCAGATGCACTTTTCTCCATGTTTGGCAACGGGCTGATGACTTGGCTGGGAGCTGTGTCCAAGTTGACTCAGCTCTTGTGCTTTCACAAGTGGGTTTTTTAGGCCACGGGAGGTGGACGGGGCTCCCGGGGCGACTGTTGGGGCACAGCAGGAGCTTCTATTAAACAGAGAATTTCCAAGGAGGAAAGGCTGTTCATCAGCCCTTGATAACCCCCCACTGCTCTGGAGCTGGGTGTGAAGGCTCAGACAGGACACAGGAGGGAGGTGGATGCTGATGATGGACTTGGCAGAGGGTCTGTTTGCCCTCCTAGTTTGAAGCACAGGGTCATATATTCGAGGTGAGTGGGGGGGTCACAGCCTGGTTCTATCGACAAAACCTCCCTCCCCATCTCAGCCTGCTGCAAACGTTGCCTGTTCTTCATCTGAAGGCACGAGATGGCCAGTTGACTCATTTTCAGCTGTGAAAAAGCCATTTTCTTGCTTTGATGTACTTTGGTCAATTCAGTGGTGAATGACTCAAGATTACAGTGGCCTGATTAAATTAGAAGTTCAAGGTGGCGTGAATTTGATCTTTTTAAGAAGCAGAAAGAGAGGAAAAAAGGAAATTATGTATTTATCTCTCATCTCATTATAAGAATTCCTTTTAAAAGTGAACTAGTTTTAATAAAATCACTTATTGGTTTTAGGGCCATGAGGTAGAATCTCTTCCATATAACAAAGAAAACCCTTCAACTGATGTATTAACTGCTTAAAGAGCTGGTGCCTGTCTTGCACAATTTACCTCAGATACAAAGATTTAAAAAGAAAGGAGTTTGGTAAAACTCTGTAGCACTGTCAATCCAACTCTCTGCAAACTGGGCTAGAAGAGTTTGGTTTTTTTTTAATTGGTGCATGGTCAATCCTAAAGATCATCTGAGGCTAATCCCAAAATGAGAGACCACCCTGGTTTATCCTCGTGTGCTGCTGCCCGAGTGTGTGCACCAAAAGCTCTGTGGGGATGCAGCTTTCTCCTGCATCACTCTCAAATTCCTCTGTTTATGCCCATGTGAAATGGCTAATTGGAGGAAAGGAAAATCGAGCCCAGCTTCCTCAGTTTCCCCATTTACTGGTTGTCCATGTTCAAACCAGTGCACTAGTCCTGCTTTTGCTTTGTTTCCACAGTCTCTGCTGACTGGGGTTTCTCCCAGGGTGATTTCACAGCGTTTTCTCCCCAAGAAATCCTACCACTTTTGCAGTAGTTTATAAGCCATTCTTAACCTAATGATCTACTTAAACTGCAGAGAGGGAGATGACAAGAAAAACCCACAACCTATCAGCAAGATGTTGATAAGGGGAGTGGGGGCCTGGAAAGCTGTGGGATGTCACTTGTGGGTGTCCCAGCCCTTCTCCCACCAGTAGGAATGGCCCTGCCCTCACTCCAGCTCTCAGCCACCCAGTCCCTCAAGTTTTTGTCCCCTCCTATTTTCTAAGGAAGGGCAAAAATTTGTCACTGGCAAAATAAAGATTAAATAAAGCCTGAGTAATGTGTATGTCGATCTGGAAGATATCTTGGCACGGGGACCAATTTCCCGCCCTGACGGATTTAGAAGTGCTCAGGTTCCTGCTGTGACTGGAAAGTTGTCTCAGAACATCTTTCCTGTGATGCTCAGAAACCTTCTTCATGTTTCCACCCCTGTTTACTCACAACCAGTTTGATTTGGGGCCAGCATTGTCCTTTAGCTTAAATAACTCTCTCCCTTCCCTGGGGATTTACCTGGGCTATTTATAGAAAGCAATCCTTTTCCTAGCCTTTTCCTGCTTTTCCTAGCCTAAACAAAGCTATTTTAGCTTCTTCTCCACCCCCCTGATCACCCCACATCTTCCTCTGCACCTGCTGCACTGGCCAGATCCTGATCCCAGTGCCCCACACAGGGAGGGACCTTCCTTCTCCCTCCTGAACCAACCTTGCAAATCCACCTTGATTTTCAGATTTTATTACACTCATGGCTCATTCCTCTCGTGATTTTTAATGCAGCCACATCTTTTTTCCTTTTCCATTTGCAATGTTTTCAGCCCTGTTTATCACAGGAGCCCCTGTTGATGCCCCTTCTCTCATTTCCAGGCTGTCTTTGTCAGCAGTGTGTGATGGGCAGGGGTGCAAAGATATTATTTGGAATTCTGACAATATAATTTCCCTGATTTATTATTGAAATCCTATAAATAGGCCACTGACACCTCAGTCTGGGCTTGTTATCTGTGATCCCTTTATAGCCCAGGTTTGTCTCATCCTCAGACCTGTGCACACAGCAAATTTTGGAGTTGTCTGTTTTTCCTCAGTGAATATAAAAGGAGTCCAGGGCACAAGCCCAGGATTATTAATTTAATTTTTGGACACCCTGAAGTCAGATAAGATTAATTTCCCTGTGAAGTATCCCCTTCAAGAAGGCAGTGGTGACTTTTAGTTGAGCCAGTTCCAGCTGCTGAGCTGCAGTAAGTAAATGGCAGTCACTAAATGTCTCTTCTGAAGATGATGTTCTGTCCCATTGGTTTTGGGCACCTGCATGAGAAAACAGAATGAGAACTTTAAATTTCCCCATCATTACTCCAAACCTGCTCTTTTTAGTCTGGTATCAACCACGAGGAAGTGATGTAACAGGGCTGAAAATGCCTCTGAAAAAACCCAGAGGGTTTGAAGTTGGTCACTCTTAGTCCTGGGTGAGACACATCCTTGCTCTGCTCTCACAGCAGAGCCAGGGCTGAGGCAGCACCCACTTCCCAGGACCCCACCTGGGCACCTCTGCTCCCATGGGCATGGACCATCCTCAGCTTCCCTCTGCTGGGACTTCCAGAGGGGCTGCACCCCTTCGCTTTCCTCTTCATAAAACCCATCCCTCAGGCAGCCAAGTCACCCCAAGGTAAGTGGGAGGCACGTAAATCCTCGGGCTGTTTGTTGTGATGGAATCTGGGCAAGGAAAAGCACTTGGAGTTGACGATGGAAAATGTTTCTGAGAGCAGTTACGCTGGGGCAGCAATTCTGCTCAGCAAGCACAGGAATTCTTTTGGTGTGCAATAAATCTTTGGAGTTCTGCAGTCTCACTTGTCAGCTCTCCCCACGAGCATCCTCCCCAGCCCGGAGCCTGACAGGTTTAGCTCTGGATGCCTTGCTGGGTTATTGGGAATTCATTCATTTCTTCTCTTTCCCCCCGTTGTTATATCAGCATTCCATGCCATGAAAGCTGAAAGCATGTAAACTGAAAGCATTTCTTTTTGTTTACAGGGAGAGAAAGAATTCTGGGCATATGCATGGGAACAGCTTCATCCTAAACATCGAATTTACGGGTCAGGGCATCAACTTTGAAAACTCCTACTATGGATTTTGAATCCCCTGAACAACCCCTCAGGCAGATGCCTGGTAAAAAAAACCCCACTCTGCTGGAAATGCTGTGGCATAGGCAAACTGATGACTCAGGAAAAGAAAAACCAGCATCCCAGTTTGAAAATTTGCTGACAAAGATGACCCCTCTGGAAAAGGGCTGGTTCCATTTGGCTTTCGAGGCAGCCACTTGAGGCCAGCGGTGAGTTCAGAGCTGCTGGGATGGCTTGGGATCACTGCAGTGAGAGGCTGCTGGCACAGGGCAGCACAGTGAGAACACACAAATAGGGTGCATGATTAGCAGAATGGCAAAAAAGCTGCAGATGCCTGGTAATTAATCTCGTCCCTTGAAATTCGCTTATGCTGTTCCTTTTTTTTTGATTTAACCTTTGTTTAAAATCTTCAGTAGGGAGGACATTGGAGATAAATGTCTCAGTCCTGAACTCAGTTCTGAAACAAAAGAAAATAAAATCAAAATGCTTTGAGTCTGATTGTTCACGGGTGTCATGTTTTTTCCCATCAGCACTTAAATACAAGTCCAAATACTAATTGTTGTGTAATTAAATATCCCTTTTCTTCAGTCTACACTTTTATTTCTCGCTCCAGCTAGAGATTATTTAGAAATCAATATTTCCATTGGGTGCAGAGGATTTTATTTCAAAGGGGGAAGCAGTGGATATATTAGTTTCAAAAGCAATTATTTGGAGCAGGATGTCAAATACTCTCCTGCAGAAACTGCTCTTTATCCTTCACGGAAAACACTCCGACATTTTCGGAAAAAGTGATGCATGTTTTAACTGAAGCCACCACAGCCCTTTTTCCTACTCAGCTTTGTCAGGAGTGTCTTTAAATAGGAAGAATCTCTTTCTATAGCTGGTTTGAGTTAATCATTTCCCCTCCCAAACACACCGGGAGACACGTTCGGTCGGACGCTGGGAGAAGCGGCTCGGGGTGAATGGAAAGCTGCTGGGAACGGGAGCAGAGCCTGCAGTCCCAACCCCCAGGGCTCTGCCTGACCTAGGAAGGAAGCAGAGGGATGTTTCCGAATCCCATAGCATACAATAATTCACTTTAATCTTCTGCTGTTGCCTTGCCTTTATGGAAGTGAAATCCAAATGGAAGAACTCCGGTGGAGATTTGCCGGAGCCTCCCAGATTTGTGGCCGTCAGCTGGAGGAGCAGTTGTCTGGCAGAATTTACTGTCAGTGAAGAGCTGCCTCAAGAATGGCACTAAATGAGCTGTGCTGGATCACGCAGCCCATGGATTTGCCCTTTGGAAATGGCTTGGGGCACCAGCAGGAGGGAGATTTCTGCCCGCAGTGCTGCGGACCCCTCATCTTTCAATACCCTGAAATGGGAAAAAAACCTCCCACCAAAATGATTTCTGAGCAAATAAAGACCATGTTCCACTCTCTGTTCTCCCGCAGAGACCATTCCTAGCGGGAATATGGGACCATGAGCTCCAGTAAAGCATTTTTCAGGCTGTAACAAGCAACACATCACCAAACCCTTCTGAAATTTCCCCCCTTTTTCTTTCTGTGCATCTCAAACCCCGCAGAGCTGCAGACGCCTGACGGAAATCTGGGAGCAAAACAAGCAACAACAGGCACTCCTTGGTTCCCATTTGCACGGCCTGGAAGTGCAGCTCGTGTTCCCAGCCTGCTGGACACCGTTTGCCAAGAGGAGAAAAGCAAATCTCTATTTAAGACATCACCGAACTCCCATCGGGCCTCATCACCTCCGACAGATTTGTGAGTCACTAAGAGGAAATATTTTACTGCTATCCTGTTTGCTCAGCAGGTGGAAGGGAAATAGCTCTCACAAACCCTGGAAAAAAATTTAGCAGGACTTCGATTTCAAGCACAGCCTCGGTGCTTTCGGCCTCGGCCTCGCCGAGTTTCATGTAGTGCCAGCAGTTTTCTGGATATTTTTCAGAGGAAGACAACAAGACAAGATCCTTGGCATAAAGAAATTTTTTTTTTAACCCTGTGCAGTTTTTTTGTGCTGCTTCCCAGCTTTTCATCCGGTAACATCCTCCCCCAAACCACAAAAAGTGCTTTTTTCTTGTTAATTTTTCTTTTGGTGTTCGAGAATTTTTGCTTCTGCTCTCCAAGAAACTTTGCTGCAAGATGAAAAATGTTACTTTTTTTTTTTTTTCAAACTGCATGGTAGGACTTAAAACGGACTTGGATAGTTCATAAACTTTGCAAAAGGGATGAAATTCATCCCTAAAGAAAAAAGATATTGCAGACATCTCCCTTTTTCATAATCCAATGAAAATAGGATAAAGAACATTGCTGAAGAAATCTGAGAAAATTAGTTCCCAATAGCATATAAGAAAATAAAATAAAAAATAACTTGTTCCATTTGTACCAAGAACATTTCCTAGCTGGAAACTCAGACAGCTGAAGTGCTGGTGGAGAACTGAGGTTTTTGGTGCTGCCACCTCTCCTTTCCCCTGTGACAGATAATCCATGAGGTTTATTGGGGACATTTCCCTCCCTGGGGATGAAGAAAACCTCAAGTGAGCACAGAAACCATCCAAGAGGGGAAGGTTGTGTCTTTTTGAGACAACCCCATAATAGAGCTCAAGCCCTGAATATCACAGAATCATTCAGGTTGGAGAAGACCTTTAAGGTGATTGAGAACAAATGTTTACTTGAGAACACCAAGCATTCAGAATGAACTAACAACATTTAGACTCAAATATGCCTCTTGTATTACTGTTGTTGGTCTACTGCCTTCCTTATTATGGTCCTCTAAAAGGTAAGGATAGGATAATTCATCTCCTTAACCAAGCCTTGAATATAAATTAGCTTTAAAGACCTTTGAGAGCCAATTTTTCTCCCTGTTTATACATTTCTGCTTCAGCAGAAACCCATCGAAGAGCAATAATGAAGAAATGTATCCCTTGTCCAATAAAGCACATAAAAGCCCTAAAGTTTCCTTAGAGATGTTCCAAAGTGATACAAGATCTTGGGTGCTCAAACCTGAGACGTGGGAGAAATGTTTTAAGATATTCCCAAATAAATGAAGTCACTGGGACAGTTCCAGCCAAGCTGATGAGAGAACAACGTGTAACACAGAGAATGACCCTCCTTATGTGCTTGTTTCTGTAACTACATCCAAAGAGAGGGTTTTGGAAGGCCCTGCAGTGTTTTGACACACTCACACACACACATTTCACCCTCAGGTTCCACCTGGGACTTGCAGTAGCCACAGAGAAAGGAGAGCAGTTGTTTTTGTGGTTTCTTTCTGGCTCGGACCAGGGGCTGATGCACCAGAAGTCTTACGAGAAATTCTGCTTTGTTGGGATTTCCTGCAGGGTCCTGCACACAAAAGCAGCTCAAACCCTTCAGCTGACACGGTTATTGGAACCTGCAGATGATTTTCCCAAAACACATTGATTTGGGAACCTCTGCTTTTCACCCACTCCTCTTTGTTACATCCTACGTACTTCCTGGATGATATAATTTGGACCTGTTTTTTAATGAAACGTCACTTAAGCACCCTGAAGTGCCATTGTATTCTGCTAAAGCTCTGCCAGCCCAGGGAGAGCTGTATTTCACTTGCCAGGAAGAGATTTCAATTTACTGGGATTTAACAAGTTACCACGTGTCAGCTGAGCTGTAGAAAATCTCCATATGTGCTTTTTTTGTTGGTTTTTTTTCTTTTTTTTTTAGATCTGTGGCAAATGCAAACCAAGGCATCTTGTCCTAAGCCTGTCTCACTACGTGCTGAATGTTACCTTGTAGTAACCACAGACCCCACTTACACACAGGTAGTAACTCTTTAGAATCAAAGAATGGTTTCCAAACAGTCAGTACAGACAGAAAACCCCCAGCCAGTCCAAACCCACCTGGTTTTTGGACTGGGAGTTTGGGCAATTAAAACTCTTTTCACTCACTAATGGGTGTGTGGGGCATTTTCATGCTGCTGGTTAAACCAAAGCTGCTCCATTTGCTCTTTCCTCTCCTCAGCATCACCTGCACCCTTCCCTTCCATGGCCACAGCAATTCCCTGCCCCAGCTGGGGACAGAGGGAAACAAAACAAAGGGAAAAATGCACTTATAAACCAAAGTGAGGGCGAGGTTGCCAGTGGGAAAATGTTTGGCTTGCACGAGTAGAAAAAAACTCTCGATTAGAAAAAACACCCACGGGAAAACCCCAAACCCAAACCAGGCAAACCCAACACAAACAAACAAACTAAAGTGTTGTGCTTCCAGTGAGTAAAGGAGGATAATTTTAGGATCAGGAACACATTAATGTACTTAGCAAGTGAAAAGGGAGGAGGTTCCATTCTCTGACCAGCCCGATTTTAGATGAGCATTGAAGAGTTCAAAGCTGCCTGGGCCAATGCTCTGGCACTGCACTGGAAATAGTGTTTTCCCTGAGGAATGAACATTTTGGATGCTAAGGCTGATCAGGGTCTCTGTAAATCCTAATGGGAGCAATGGCACAGTGAGCTGGTACCTGACAGGGCACCTGGGAGTGCTTAGTCCACAGGGAACGGAGAGGGGAGGAAAATAAAGAACTGAATAGAACCAAAACAAAGAAGTGAAACTGCAAAAAGCCAGCTGGCCAAATAGCCCAGATTAATTGCAGCAAGATATGGAGCTGAACAAGTTAAATGTGATTTACTGCACTATTGCTCCTGAAAGGTTTACTGTACACTCTGAGTCACAGTGTGGTTTGGTCTTTTGTCTATGCAGACTTTGCAATATTATATTTTTATTTTTTTTTGGTAGAAGCAGAAGATTCAGCAAAGGAAGCTTTTTCAAGCCCATTGATCCCACAGAAGGTGAGAAAGCCCCGTGAAAGCACCTCTCCATTTGGGCAGCAACATCCTTTTGAGGAAAATTCTTTCCTGGTCCTTGCTTTAAAGAAGTTATTTGAGATTAATGTAAAGACCATTTGTCATTTTTGGTCATAAGAAATGCTAATGGCTTTCCCAGCTTTTTGCATTTTCTGTAAATTAAGCCTGTATTGTGAACTTCTCTACCAGGCACAAAACAGAAAAGAAATCGTCTCCTCTAAATGGCAAAGCCCGAACTGAGTCATCAATTCACTGCTAATTGTCAAATGTGTTTATTGCACAAGAGAACTGATAACCTGCAATGAGATGTGATGGATTTAGCCAGCTGTGTTTTTGCAATTTCAGGCTGGTGTATGTCCAACAGAAACCAAAGACTTACACGAGTGCAAAAAAAAAAAAAAAAGAGGAAGAAAAATGTGAAAAAAAAGCCCGGTAGTGTTGATTCAGCACTGGTGTATTTTCTTGTCCTGATTATTTCTGTAATAGCAAGTGTCTGATAAGTGGGTTAAAGACTGACTGAAGGAGATGGGATTGGAAAAGAATTGCCATTGTGTTTGTTGATATTCCTGCAGTTAATTCAAAATGTAGGCAGGTCATGGAATGATTTTGGCTGGCAACACATTCCGTGAGCCTTTCCTTGTGGAGCTAAAAAAGAGAGAACACCCTGTCTGTGTCAGTGAGCACACGAGGGGTTCAGACAAGGAAATGGAGTCAGAGTGAATAGTTCTACATGAGAAATAAATGGAGATAGAACACGCTGAGGAAAAGATGTTTGCGTGGCCCATGGCACTGGAGCGGCTCCCTGTAAAACCATCTGTGGCAAACCCTGGGCACAGATCCCTGCACTTGGGCACCTCTCACGTGACGTCCTTCCCTTTCCAGCTGATGCTGGAGGTGCCAACACGACCCTCCACCTCTGGGACCAAACCTGCCCTGGCACACAGGCCAAGGAATGTGACTGGAAGGAGCCAACCCAGAAGGTCAGAAACCAAAACTGGAGGAGCCCCCGCGGGGGGGACACTCAGCTCCTGCTGCATCAGGGCTCGAGGACACTGTGGTGACACCCTCACCTGGTGATCTCCTCCTCATTTTCCTCTCGCATCAGCAAAGTTTCTCCCACCGAAATCCTGCCAGAAAAATTCACCACCCCAAACACTGGGAAGAACTCACATGATGCTCACAGCTGACCACATCCTCCTCCATCCTCCTTCGTTTGGCATACTCAGCTCATGAGTGTGAAGAGAACAATCCCCCCCCCCTTGCCCAGTGGGACTTGGATTCAACCACCATTCCCAAGCTCTCTGGTAAAAATTGGGCATGATTTGTGAAAACCTCGTGCAGCCTTTAAAACCAGAGAAGATCTGGTGATGCCTGACTAATGGACGTGTGGAGGCCAAGAAGAGCTAATGAGACATGACCATGTTAGTCCTACAGAAACCACGGCGATTAATCACACAACCAGATGAGCAACGTAACGACAGAAGGCACTGGGCACCTTCACAGGAGACTCAGACGTCTTCCTGGAAGATAATTCCTTCAGGATGCAAGATTACTGAGCTTCATGCAACTGAACTTCATGAAGGATTTTGATCTGTACCACATGGGGTTAGGTTAGGAGAGGCATGGAATGTATACGGCCTCCTCAAATTGCAGGAAAAATTCTCCTTGATCACAAAAGAAGATAGGAATCAAAGAGATTTCCTCAAGGAAAATCTCAGAGTTCAGGGTTTTGACAGTGGCCCCAAACACAATTAGGATGTGGTGAACCTTGATTTGCTCTTCAGTTCACCTGTGTGAACCAAAGCTGGAAACAGAAACATTGCAGCAGTTTCCTGCACATATTTCCAGCCTGGATTTCATTAATATCTTCCCTGAGCTGGGATTATTTTGCTCATGTACAGTGTTCAAATCTGTTCAGGCTTTGTTTGGAAGCAGCAAAACACTCCTAATGGAGGCACCCCGTATAACCTACTAGAAAATGATAGTGTTCAACAGCTTCTTTTTTTAAACAACTATGAAAATTTAATACATAACCATATCCCACTACGGAATTCTACAGGAGTGTTAAAAATAACCCAACAGGAAGCATAAAAGCACTTATTAAATTCTACAACTATTTACAGTAATTTCTGCATATGACTCTATTAAATTTCCATGGCAGCTCAGTCCCATTTCTACCAGGCTGCACAGAATTTTTCCAGAATGGTCAGCTCTTTCCTTCCAGTTCCAGTGAACAAAGACAAAAGGCAGCCTGTTTCTTATCAGAGATCTGATTGTATCAACACTGGTGGCTGTAAAAAAACCCACATCTCCAGACTCTCAGCTGGGGAAATTCAGCATAAATCCGTTGCCTTCAAATCTGGGCTCAGGGACTCCAGCTCCCCCTCTGTCTAATGCTCACCTCGGTCTAAACCCACGTGTCTCCTGCTTTTGGCTCCCACTCGCCAGTTACTCAACTCACCAAGCCATTGTTTTCAACTTTGGTATATTTTAGTAGCTGTAAAATTAGCTGTGTTAGTTCATAAATTACGGGAGGGGCTCTGAGATGTTGTTCCCTCTAACATTTGCTGCTGGAGATGGATGGGATGGCCAAGGGCTGAGGTCATGGATGCTTTGTGTTTAGCAGGAGAGGGGGAATTTGAGGCGCTTTCCAGCAGAGACTGTCAGGGTTATGCAACTGGAGTCTCCATGGAGCCCTGGAAAGCTCCAGCCCCATCTCTGCTCGAGATGCGCTCGCTGGAATAACCCCTGTGCTTCAAAGATTGACACTTCTGACTTCCCAGACACAGAGGCACAAGGGTTTGCATCACAGAGCCTGTCTCATCACCCCAGGTTGTGCTGGCCCTGAGGAGCTGCTGTCTAGGGACCCTTCAGCTGCGAGGATGGGTCACTCTCTGTGCACTCGGTTGCCAAAAATATTTCTGGGAACAAAGAGGCTGCTTGATGTTTTCTGCAACTGAAGTAAATCTTAGACAAAAAACCCAGAGGGAGCTGTTGGCACACACCATGCAGCCATCAGACAGGAATCCTGCTCGTGTCTCAGCCAGCTCCTTGACAGGCAGGAGTTTAGAAACCATTTAGCACATGAAAGCTGGTAAATATGTGTGTGTGTGTGTTTATGTATATGAGAGACTTATGCATAGGGAATCTGGGCTAAGCATATCATTTTCCAAAGCTGGAAACGTGTCACTCAGCCACCATTGCTAAACTGAGAGCAATCAGAATGATTGCTTTAAAGACTCTGATAGGGAGTGAAGGCTCTTACAGGCGCTTTTACCCACAGTTGTGGCTTTAATGGGGTGGTTCTGGTGAGTGGTTGAATAGGTGCAAAGCTGCTGGGTGGCAGGACATTCTTTGGAAAACTTGCCTCTGCAATGTTCTGTCTCTGCAGTGTTCTGTCTCTGCAGACTGCAAACTTCCCAAGGGACCAGGGTGTCTTTTGGATCCTGAAATGTAAACAGATGCTCCCCTGCAATTAAGTCTAGAGGAGTCACACATTTGCATTGATTTTGCACTTGCTCGTAGAGTTGCTCCAAATTACAACCCAGACAGTCACTTTGCTGGTCTGGGAGCTGGGAGCTGAAGCAGGAAATGTTTTCAGAGCAGTTGCTGGTTATTTTGCAGACGTCCTTGGGACTGGCTGAGCGCCCCCAGCTCCTCTGTCAACCCCCAGCCTGGACACCGCTGAGCCGAGAAATAAACTCCCCCTAAGCTAAACACAGAGCAGGGATCAAAGGCTTTGGGGGCATCTGCTGTCATCATTTGTGTATCTTCAGCCACTGCTCAGCTCTTCCTGGTGAGTGATGGGTGCCCGGGTGACGCCAGCTGCCATGGAAGGGAATTATGGAAGAGACATCACAAGGAAGCTTTGGCTCCCAGTGTTGTATCGACTTGCCCATTAAGTGCTTGATGGACTTGGGTTTTCTCAGAAGAGTTGTCTGCTTGGCACTTCCCCTCACCTCGAAGCTACGCTGTGCTGTCCAACTCCTCTTGGCTTGTGCCTCGTCCTGGATCCACCACGGGCAAAGCTTTGGATCCACGGGGTGGGGATGGAGGAAGGTGTGCACTCCTGGAGTTATTCATGAACTAAGAACACATCCCCTGGCGAGGCAGCCAGTGCCTCATCTCAGACACGAGTCCTTAAAAAGCAGCTTCCTTATTTTCCAGGTGTGACTTTTTCTTGGAAAAATCAGATTTCTGCTCCCAAGTGCCAGCTCTGGAGGCAGAGGAAGGAGGCAGGGACAGGAGAAAACCCCCTCAGCACCCACCTGGGATTGCAAAGGGAGGGCAAGTCCTCTGCTTCCAGGCAGACCTCTCTCAAATCCCATCCCCTGCTTCTGTTACTGCTTTTCCTGTTTCTGAAGAAGATGTGGAAGTGCTGTTGATAAGCTCATTAACATAAATTAGTGCAGAATTCCAGGGTATGAGGTGGTTTCAGTGATCTGGGGCTCAGAGCAGCCTTTTTTTGTCACAGCAGCACCTTCCCCCTCTGACAGCCACAGACACCTCCTCACAGCTCTCCATCCCATCTCAGGAATCCTTCTTCTACCATCATTTTACTGTCCCACACAGAGCCCAACAGGCTCCAACCCCCTCAGGGAGCACTTCCACCAACACACAGCAAGAGCTGTGTGGTGAATGTAAGGAATAGCTGGTGTTTGGATTTTATACTCCATAAAAAGTCCATTCCATCTTGGAAGGAGAAACAAAGAAGAGGGGAGTCCAACTGTATCCCTTGGAAACAGCCCAGTGGACTCCAGAGGAGGATCAGATCTCCATAATGCAATAAAGCAGAGAATGCAAAAAGATTCTGTAATGGAGGTGAAGTCCAGATTTCCTCCTGGGAAAAGGCACTGGCCTCTAGTCAAAAGTATGTTCTGTGCTGACCAAGTCAGGAATGCACAGGATCAGGAGCTGAACAGTTTTGGAAATATTGTGCAGTGGGAGAATGAAGGGCTAAACTGATAATCCTGTCAGGAAAATATAACTTAATCTGGAGCTACAGATGAAAGATCGAACCCAAATCACAGTAAATTCTCCGAATTTGCCTCTGCTTCTCACCCTGACAGTGGAATTGGCTGCCCAGAGTTTTCTGACTAATTACCTGCATTACAAGCAAAGTGCACAGCTTTTCTTAGAACAGAACTATCTTTTATTTTCCTGAAAATTTAATCCTCATAAGAGAATTCGTGTCCTGTCCTTGCCAGAGTCAGAATTCAGGCTTTTCACATGGCCCTGAGCAGGAAAAAATTCTGCCCAGTTCTCATGTGCATGCTGGTGCTGGGCAGGAGCTGCTTGCACAGAGCTCCTCAGGCTCCCAGGGAACCAAGCCAGGCTTTGCTCCAGTTTAGTGCCCTTTCTTCTCACTGTTTCCCCTTTTTTGGCTCTTGTTTCCCTTCTCCTTGAGATTCCTCATGGCCTTTTAATGGCACATGCCTGGGAATTCAGCCCTTTGGGTGCTGAGTTAGAACATGCTCCTCTGACTGAGCTGCAAACACCTCCCCAGGGGTTGGGGCCCATCTCCAGAGGGGCAGCAGCAGGAGCAGCCTGGCAGCATCTTGACCATTTGTGCCAAGATGGACAGATGTCCCTCGGACAGATGTTTGTTATTAGGAAAAGTGTCTAAATAACATGGTTTTACTTTAGTGGCTTAAAAAAAGATCAAGCCCAGACTGCTGCGCCCTGGAAGGAGCAGTTCCATCAAACCTGGCTTAAAGTTTTGTCATGTGTGTGAGGAATATAACAGAAAACATGGATGTTATCTAACCAAGCCCACAGGCACTCCCAGCAAATAAAAAAGCCTTTCATTCATTCATTCATTCATTCATTCATTCTTTCATTCATTCATTCATTCATTCATTACTTCATTCCTTCATTCATTCCTTCCTTCACTTGCCCTTGCTGCCACTGAAGAAGCTCCCTAACTATCTGCAGCAAACAGAGATGTTTTCCAGAGGCAGGGATGTCAGTGCTGGATTAACTCTTTCCTTCACCAGGGAAAACTGATGATCCCGTGTGGATTCACTCCAAACAGCTCCACGGTCTCTGTGACCCCAAACCCAGGTGTGGAACATCCCTGTCTGTATCAGTGAAGGGAACACCTCCCGTTCCCACATGGCTCTGGAGTCTGTGCCGAGGTCTGACCCAGCTCTCCCTGATCCCAGACACACACAGATCGATGGGATAAATCTGCTGGAAAGCAGCAGTAATGAGCTCAGGGTGAGCCTGTGCTATCCAGCAACGCTCTGCTGATGTAAATAAATCGTCAGGTAATGACAATAAAACCAGTCAGTGCCTCTGCTGTGAGGTCATCAGGCAGAAAATAATTTGGGGGGGCTGGGGAGAGGGGGGAAGAAAAACCAATTCAGTTAGTTGGATGGGTTTTATTTTCTCTTGGATTAAAGACACTCCCTTCAAGGGGTCTGTAACACCTTTTCATGGGACGAGCCCAGCTCTGGCTCACCCCAAATGAGCCCCTTTTCCAGCAGGGGTGAGGGTTCTGGGTAATCAGAGAGGGAACAGCCCACGAGAGGGCTGGAGAACTGTGTCAGTATTGACGCTGTGACGGCATGGACACTTCTCAAAACTTCCCAAAGGGTGGACGGAACAAGCTGAGCCCTCCCACCGCCACCGCATCTGCTGGCTCTGCCATCAGCAGCAAAAGTTCTAAACAACTTGTATCGGGGGAAACAATAGCTTTAAAGGTGAGCCCCGGGAACAAATAAAAGTGATACAATGGTACACGATGTTCTGCAAGCCCTGACTGTCCTCTGCAGCTTTCAAACTGTCTTTAAAACAGTTTGCAAAGCATCTGCTGCCCTGGCCGTGCCGTAAGCACTGAGGAAGGACAAACACAGAACAGGCTCGAGCCATTCCAGGGTTTGGAGACACTTAGTAAAAATAAGCTGAAGCACCACTCAGCCCTCAGTTCAACAAAAGCAATTCTTGGAAATGAATGGAGGAGGATAAAGTGCGTGTTCATCTAAATGGTACAGAACAGGGAGGCTTTTTGAGAGGAAAGCATTTAGACCCTGGGCTCTGTGATGGCCCCTGTGAAGTTACCTCATTGCTCCGAGGCTCTGTACGTCTGTAAGATATTTTTGGATGCAATAATGGGGGTAGGTCCCAGCCTGTGACACTGGGAGGGACATCAGGGGCTGCAGGGACAAGCTGCCTGTGCCTCTGTGCAAGCAGGACACGGCGTGGCCTTAAAGCAGTGCTGCTCCCAGAGATCACCCAGAGCCTGGGACCCCAAACTGTGTCAGCACTGGGCTTTATCCAAAATGCTTCCTAAAATGGGAGTGTTCCATGCATGTTCTACCTGGGAGAGACATCTGGCAGTGCTGCCAGAGGCTGGTGAGATGCTGCATGGGATGGGACACGGGGTAAAGCAAAGCAAGACTCTCCTTGATCCCAAAGTGCCTAGCATCCCTGTACCTGCCCTCACATTGGTCACCTCACAGGAGGGAGCAGCACAGCACCCAGCCAGCCCCCAGTGACCTGAAAACCTGCCAGCCCTCAGCACAAAAGATTTCTATAAATCTGCATCCATTCAAAGCTCTTTGATCACTCCATTGCCTCACTGCTGGACCTCTCCAGCCTCCTGAGCTCATCCGGCTGCCTTCAAACTACTCTGAGTGGAAACAAGTGCAACAAGCACAGAATAAACCTTTTCCACGGCAGAAATTCTCCCTCTTTTGTGCTCTGCTTAGACAAGTGACTGTGGTACACCAGGAGTTCCCTGCACAGTCAAACCACGGGGTATCTTGCTGAGCACGTGTAATCAGTTAATGGGGCAATGTACACATGATCAGCTGCAGATGTCCTGGCAGATTTAAGCATTGGGTCTGCATCAGAATCCCTTTAGGGTTGCTAATACAGCAAATGGATTGATTAATTAGCTTGCAAACCATCTGACTTCCTGCTTTTGTGGCAGTATCTTTTGGAATATCAAGGCCCTGACAGTGAGTGAAAAAGGGAGATGCCACACATTCCACGGGCAGCTGGATCCAGCTCTTGGCCAGCAAAATGAGCACTTCAGGTCTGATCAAAAAATGTCTTGTTTGGAGCTCGCTGCACTATAATTAAATGCAGGAAACACAAAAAGCAGAGCTGCCACCTCCTCTCTCCACTGCTCACCACAGTTTGAGGGCTGGGCAGGGGCAAGCTGGGCACACCAGACTGGAGGTGCAGTGTGCAGTACCAGAAACTGGAGCCAGATTCTCAGTCATGCTCGGCCTCCTTCTCTTGCTCACCTGTGGAAGGAAAGATCAACCCTCCAAACACTTGTTCTGCACAGTGGCTTGGCCCCAGTGCAGCAGGAGGGCACCCCAGCCTTCGGTGGTGATGCCAAGGAAGGTCTTTGCCTGCATCCTGCCTTCTGCAAGATGGCATTTGCTGGAGGGTTTCTGCCTGCAGGGCAGAGCAGCAGCTTGTTTAAATAAAGAGATTTGCTCAGAGGAAGCTTATTAATTCTCCCCCGGTGTCAGCAGAGGAGGAGAAGGCATGACGGAGGAGTTCAAACACTGGGGAAACACAGTCAACCTGTAAACAGGAAGGGAAAAAAAAAGAAATCCTCAATCCCAAGGCATGTCCTGCCCTTAATCACCACACACTCAGCTGCCACCACGCTGCTGCCTTTTCCTGGCTGGAGCCACAGGAGTTTGGTGATGCTTGTCCTCTGCAAGGCCCTGCTGCTGGCAGCAGGTGGACTCTCAGGTAGCTCTTGCCATCACCAGCATCTCGAGCATCTCAGGACTCTCTTTGCTGGCAGAATGTTTTTAAACCTCCAGATCAGGCATCACATCTCTTCCAAACACTCTGCTCTGACCAAACCCAAGTGAATGGAGCTGGAACAAACCCCATGGACCCCTTTTTGGGCAGTTTAGGGGGTGGGCAGCTCCCCATGGCTAAAACAAACCCCATGGACAACTTTTTGGGCAGTTTAGCAGCAGCAGCTCCTCGTGTGGCTGCAGGAGGAGGTGGGGTGGTGGCACTGGAAGATCAGGAGCAGCAGCCAAGGATCTGACTCACTGGCACAGAGCCCCTGCCAGCTCTGCCAGCCCCCACTGACTTCAGTGCCTGAGAGAGTTCTCGGTGTTTCTCCCTCTTCCCTTTCAGCACAGGAATTGTTACTCATTCCCCACACAATGCCAGGTAGGTTTTATTGTGGAACGGGCAATGACATGGGGTGGCTGGGCATGGGAATGCAGGGGATTGAAACTCTGCATTTCCTACATGACTTCAAAATATAACAATCCCAGATATTAAGATTTTGGCGCCGAGGCCGGTTTGGAGGATAATTGTGTACTATGATCTAATTTTTGGGATCTGTGCTTCTTGCCAAATCTCTGCAGCTTTCCTGCCTCCCTCGGGAGTAGTTCAAACTGCAGGGCCCTGAACTCCCTCCTCCCCTTGCTTGTTCTTCTTTTCCCCCTGATCTTTCTCTTGAGTCTTTTGGCAAAGCCTCTATCCAAACCTGGAAGAAGTCAAGCTCTTTCTCTAAGGTCCTTATCACTGTAGTCTGTGGTAAAAAATTAAATTCTCTTTTGAATTTCCCAAACCATTTGATTCCAAAGGTTGGTGCTCCTTGAAGCAGATTTAGTACCTGATGCCTGCGTCAGGGGTTGTGGATTTACAAACACAAACCCCTACAACTTCATTGCTAAAGGTTGAACAGCCATTTTCCTAAATCCTTATAAGGAAAGAGTGAATATACAAGTCAAGAATTGCAGCCTCCCAGGGCTAATGTTGTCCCCTCTGTGTGACAGGGCTGGGAGCAGCCAGGGATGATGGGCAGCACTGCTCAGAGACAAGGGAAAGCTTCATTCCTGAGCCTGAAGGAAAATAAAACCAGGATAAAGCTTGAACTCTTGTGTTTCCTTTTGATATTCAGTAAGGCTTTGCTGTAACACCCTTGTGTTTCAGTTTTCAGTTTGTAGGGTGACCACATTTGGGGGTCCCTCATCCCTGGGACTGTTCAAAGCCAGGTGGGACAGGGCTTGGAGCAACCTGGTCTAGTGGAAGGTGTCCCTGCCCATAAAGAGATGGTCTTTAGGGTCCCTTCCAACCAGAATCATTCCATGGTTCCATGATTTTGGGGATCACTGAGCTGGTTATGTTGGAACTAATGGCTGCTGATGTCCACGTGAATCAGAAATATTTTGTAAATCTGTGAGCATCCATGAGCAAAGAAGAGTCCTTAAGTCATGGAGACCTCTGGGTAGCCTGTGAGCCATTAACACACAAACAGCTCAGCCTCAGCTCTCCAGAAAAGCAGGTGGAGAGAGTGAACCTTTTAACACCCGGGGTTTGAATTTGGGCATTTTGCTTTGCTTCATTTTGCCTAAAAATACTCACTTTCTGGCAGCAACAGCCCCTTTACAAGTCCCTCCAGCTGAGCTGAATGTTCCCTCAGAGCAGCAGCTTTGCCCCAGCTCCCTCAGCAGGCTCAGCCCTTGCTCTGGGCCACTGCAGAGTGAAAATGAAACAGCACTGAGGCAGCACCCGAGCCTGCTTGAGTAAATTCATTCTCATTTCCTGATAAAACAAACCATCCCCCTCGGGCTTGTTTCTAGAAAAGAAAAAAAGAAAAGAAAAAAAAAAAAGAGGAATCAATCAAACACTAAAAACATGTTAAAATAAACAGCATGCGGCGAGAAATCTGTTTTGCCTTGTTTTCCTTAGTAGGAAGTCAGCAGGGCTTTGATGTGGGGACACACATTTGATAGCACTGCTGACAGACAGGCCTCCAAAGGCTCCAGAGGAGGGTTGGAGCTCACACAAACACTCCCACATCCACATCCATCCCTGCAAGGCCACTGAGTGCTCCCAGTCACAATCCCCAGCCCTGGGATCCCGTGGGATGGGCTCCCCCAGGCTTCAGCTGCTGCCACAAAACCCAAGGATTAGGGTTGGGTATTTTTTTTTTCCCCTTTTCTGGCTGGAGATTAAAACACAGAAGTGTCAAAAGCTACAGAGCAGCCCCTTCCCCTCCCAGGCCTGGTGGGTGCTCGGGGAAAGGTTGGGCTTGGCAGAGGTTTGATCCGGAGCTCTGTGAAGGCTCAGGTGAGTGGAAAAGCTTGTGATCCCTGGAGCAGAGCCACAGCCACTCCCGGCAGACATCCCCCACTCCTCGGCTCAGACCTTCAAAGCACTGAGAACAGAGCTCTGGCTTTTTTATCTCCTGGCTGCTGGAGGCTGTGCAGCCCCTGGGGTTTGCTTGTCGTGGTCAACAAGGTGCCACCCTCCTGTCAGCCCTGCTGATAACCCCCCCCAATAGTCACCATCCAGCTAAAGCCACTCACCTTGGGAGGGCTTTTTTTTAATCCTGGAGTTCCAGGAGTTCCTCTGCACAGCCCTGTCTCCCAGTCACATGAATTGCGAGTGGCCAAGCCCTCAAAACTCTGTGGAAACACAAAAATAGGGTAAAGAACAGACTCTTCGTGTTTGGGTGACACCAGCCTTACGAAAAGTGATTTTTATGCCTCTGGAACCCACCAAGCTTTGAGTGTGAAACAACATCCACTCGTACCAAGCTGTTGCTTGACCATAGTGATGGTTTCTGTTGACACCAGATGGTTTTCATCTGGCTCAATATTTTTGTTCTGAAATAATAACATCGCCAATTGTGAATGAATTAAGTTGTCTCAGCCCTCACTTTCCCACCAATTATGGTGAATTATGAACAACCCTCGAACAAGAGAATCTCCCTTCTCAGTTATTGGTGCTAGAAGATATATTTGCCTGGTGGCCAGCTCTATGTTATTTGACTGATTTATAGGCCCATAACTTATGGAATTAGAGGTGATATTTTTTTCAGAGCTTTAGCTCAAAGTGGGTTCTTTTTTCTTTGAAATCATGTGGAAAATGAGGATGATAGATTTTCCCTCCATATATTTTCAGGCCCCTAATAACAAGCTGAATCTCACTTGCAGCTTTCCAGCCTGCACCCTCACCCCACATTAACTCAGGACTCGCCATTCCAAACACACTCCAGCTGAAATGGACTTTGGATTCTCCAAAATATTGATCCACCTTTACCCCTGCAGAAAGCCAGTGAGAGACTCAGGAACCTCTTAATAAATTTAGGAGTATGGTGACTTTTTTTTCCATTTAAAGTCAAACCTGCAGAAGAGAATTTTATGTGGGGAAGGGTTTGTTAGAGTGTTATCAACAGAAATTATCTTGCAGTGAGTGCTACGTTGCTGCTGCTAAAACACGGATTTTGGTCAAACTTATTTGGGACACAGAAAAAAAACCTACAATGTTTATTCCTATTTGAGCAGATCCTTAAAGGATGGAAAATTTTAAGACTGTTCTTGTGTTACAACACTGCTGTGTCTGACCTGGAGGAGAAATGTCAGAGTCAGAGCCTCCTCCTATGAAACCTCTGAGGTTTCTCATCAAGTCCCATCAAAATTTATGGGGTCTCCGTGGCTGAGTTGAGTTTGGAGGATTAATTTAGCAGTGCAAAGATGCCAACTCTCCTACACTTATCTGAACCTGAGGCAGCCTCTCAGATTTCTCCAGAACGAATCTGTGCTTGGAATTCTTGACAAGATTAACAAAGAAAAGCGTCCCTGTGCTTCAGGAGTTATTCTGGGATTGAAAAAATCCAGGAGATGTAGAGATTTTTTAAAATGTTCACTAATGAAAACAGATCCTTTGGCTTCTCCTTCTAAAGGTTGATAATCTACTGGAGTTCATGGATATGTGAAAATTTGCTGCTGTTGGGCTGGACTTCAGTGAAATTATAATTTCTCGTAAGTTATTTTTTCTGGTAATATTTAATAAAATGAAAAGCTAAAGATACCTCTGCCTGGCCCACCTGCAAATGATGTCATGGAACTTCTCCATTCCCTGTGTGCTGGGCAGCCAAAGGTCTCATTACCATTGGAGAGAGGGAAGGATTTGTTGTGAAATAACAACAAAAAATAGTATTTAATAGGTCAGGCTTCCAAGAGTGCCTCCAGACAAGCTGGGCCACTTGAGGTCAGCTCAGTCTCCCAGGGCACGAGGCATTAGTGGTATTTTCCATGGGTTAAGTACAGAGAAAGTTGGCTCTGGGTGTTCCTGCTGTACCTGTGCTGCCTGTGATGATCCTCTGAGATCAGGGTATGAAGGAGCAATTGATGCTGGAGCCCTTCAAACTGGGTTATGAAAAATCAGTGGCACTTTGCCTCTGTTCTTCCATTTATCCTGTTCTCTGGATTACATTTTCCTCGACCCAAAGGTCACCTCTTTGCTCAGAGCTCCCCTTGCCCCACCCCAGAAGGGACCCACAGGATCTCCGAGGTCATCAGCTGCTGCTCATGGTTGGCACTGTGTTTCCACCTTCTGAAGGCATCAAGCACAACCTGTGTGAAGCTCAGCAGTGCTGGAGAACCCCGAGGGCCCAGAGCCCACAGACCTCCCACCCTTGAGAGGACAGGATGGGCTCTGCTCCTCAGGGGTGCTTGTCTGTGGGCTGGGACCCCGCCTGTGGCACGGGGTCAAATCCCTGGCACACACAGAGAGCAGAGGGATGCACTGCCAGAGGACCCCTCCAACCTCGAACAGCTCCATTGGGATGGGTGGGAATAGCCTCTGGAGGTGCCCACCCCTCTGCACAGACCACCGAGGGGTCGCAGGGAAGCACAGACCTGGGGCTCTGGTGTTTGTCCCTGCTGAGCTCTCCCCACCCTTGTCTGAGCAGCACCAACACCCTGCACCACCTCTGCTTTCACCCAGATGAAGGTGCAGCCCTGGGAGACACCGGTGGGCTGTGGATGATGAGGTGTCCTGAGCCCATCCCCGAGGGCACAGCCACCTCTGACACCGCACGGGATCAACGCAGTCCCACGGCCCGGGAGGGATTCTGGGCAGGTGCCAGAGAGCCACTTCACCTTCCCCACACCCACATTCTCCTGCCATCTGCAGGTCATTATTGCCAAGCTCAAAGTCCTCTGGCTCCTGAACAACATTGTCCAGTCCTCCCAGTGGGCTCCTTGGAGCTGGGATGTGCTGGGGAGGGAGGGAGGGAGCTCAGTTGTTATCCGTCTCATGAACCAAAGGTGCTCCACTCTGGTTTGTTTAAAGGCCCAGCAACCACAGGCTGATGTTATTAACTGGTCCTCAGCAGCAAGCCAAGAACCCAGTCCTGTTGTGAGAGGAAAAAGGGAATAAAGCACTTGAGAATCCAATCTCTTTGGTGCTAATTTTAGGCATGTATGCTGGCACGGGGAGCTTGTTTCATCCACTCACATCTGGGGCTGTGCCACAGAGGCAGATTTACAGACTATTAGTGGCTCAAATAGCACTTCATATGCAAGAGGCAAAGGGGAAAAACACTGGGTCCCTCAGCTTTGTGGGGTTTGAGCTGAGTTATGCAAACAAAGTTACTTCAACTGTGGAGTTATTTACAGGTTGGCTCATAAAAGTCTTAGTGACAGATTTAAACAAATTAATTTTTCTGACTTTCATTCGCTGTCTTCCCTCCTCTTCCCCCTCCAGCTATTACATGTAATTACAGGAAATCTTGCTATATCACATCTTCAAAAAGACACAATGAAAAGCAATAGCAAAGATATTCATTTCTTCCTTCTTTAATATTTGTTTTGGATGGGATGAAAGGGTGTGGTGGAGCTTTTCCTCGCAGCACCTCCGAGCTCTGCTCAGATCCCCCAGTGCAGACACCCCAAGCACTCCTCTCAGCACAGACAAGATCTGGCAGCCCTGCAACAATTACTTAGTGCTTTCTTGGCCTTTGAAACTGCTTTTAATGATTATGTGAGACATCCACAGCAATCAATCTAAATACGGCCTTTTTTTTTCCTTTTTTTTTTTTTTAAGCATTAAAGAAGAAAGGCAACTGGTTGTTCTTTTAAAGCTGTGTGTTTGCTTGCTCATGGAGCAAAAGAGTTGTTGACAGTCATGCTGATATTTCAGAGGCAAAACTCAAAAGGATAAACTTTATTTTGGACCCATCACTAATTTGGGAGAAGGAGAGACATGGCCCTACCTACAAAAAACCTCCTAAACCAACGTGCTTGATCCCAGAGCTTTGGTGCCCAAAGAAGGGAGAAAAAGAAAACAGTTGGAATTTGCCATAATCAGCTTAAAATATCACCAAGCCCATCTTTGTCCCAGTCAGAGGATATAAAACTAGATTAGGAGAGAAAGGAAATTAGGTAACAAAGATGGTGGCTACAGTTGGCCAAGGAGAGGGAAAGAAAAGCTCTGCTGGTTTGGTTGCCTTCAAAGAAGGAAGTTTGCTTTATAAATGGAAAAAAAAAAAGTTTCCACTGGAACGTGGGCAGAAAGTCAGAATCGATTCGATATAATTGAGGCACAGACCCAAATGAGGGCTTACATTACTGATCTGTTTTTTTTTTCCTAAATGGGCCCTTCTTTTAATTTTGTGTACTGTCAGGAAAACCTCTTAAATACATAAATACTGTTGGAAATTAAATTGGTATGAAAACTGTGAGGTTTTATCTTTTTTTTGACAGAGGCAAGTCAAATAAAAATGGCTTGATCTGTGATGGAAACACAACAGAGTTTGTACAACTTAAAATGATGTTGAATTTCAAGGCACTGGTGTGGATGTGTATGAAGGGAATCTGATTTAAATCCAAATAGAGTCCAATTCCTCCTCCCTATTAGTGACTTTGGGGCAGGAGGGGTCACTTCTGGACAGGATTCAGACAGACCCAACACCTCCATCCATCACTGATGTCTCCCTTCCAGTTTCACTTATTTTTACCAGCACATAAATTGCATTGAAGCCCGGTGATATCACTGCTCCAAAATCCCCTTAATCCTCAAAGCAGATACAACCACAGGGTCTTAAACACCTCTGTTAATCCCTCACAGAGAATAATAAATCATTTGTTCAATGAAACTTTATCTTTCAGACACGGCCACGGACATGCCTGTGACATGAAGCGCCAGGAGTGAGCTGGGGGTGAAGAGCAGGAAGTCAGACTAAAAAACTCGACTCAAATCACAGATTCAGACAGTTTTCTGATCTGCAGATGAAGGCTGAGTTCCTGGCAAGTGATGTAAGTTGTATCCTGCTGATGGACAGGACTGCACATGACACGTTTCAGGTATCCCAGAACAAGTTACCGAAGCACTTGGATGATCCCCAGCGGAGGCTGTTTTGCAAGACTCTGCTTTCCCAGGAGGGTGTCTCATCATGATTCCTGGCTACTCGAACATGAGGTCCAGAAAATGGTTCCTCTCTCCTGAGAAAATCCCTCAGCTATGGGAAAAAAAAAAAAGGAAGCTTTACCTCATATCACCAGAAAAAAGGGACATAAAAGTCCCCCAAAGACTGCAGCAACAAGGAGACGCCAATCCCTTTGTACCTCACAGAAAGAGGAATGGCTTTAATTCTTTAAGAGTTTTGCTGAAAGATGTTTCTAAGACAGGAGAAGTCCTCAGGGATTTAAAACAGGTAACTTTACCTATGGCGGTGCCCCTCCTTACCTGCTCAAGGCACATGACCCCGGAGGAGATGGAGCAGGACTGCAACGAGGGGCACATCCCCTGCACCTTGTTCCTCTTTTCAGCTGTTCCCTGCTGGTCACCAAATATAAACAGATTTTCCTTCAATTACTGGGCTGTTGTGGTAATAATCCCAAGTTTATTTAGCTTTATGTTCTGAGAGTTTACAAACTGTAGCACCGACACAAACAACAGCGTCAATAACAACTCATTGAAACTGGCCAGTGTGGGAGGGAGCTGGGGCAGGGAATTTGCTTTTTTCCATGGGAAACTGCTGGAGAAATTTAGGGAGACAAACTTCAATCACACATGGAGGACTCTGCCCAGCTGATATGGGTGTAAAAGTCCTCTGCATCCCTTGGGTTTGATTTTAAGACATATTTTCTTAGAAAATCAGAGTCCGGAGGCCCAGGGTAAGCACCGGGCACAGCCCCAGCTACCTGAGCTTCCCACAGGATGCAGCACTGTGATGCTGAGGCAAGATGAGTCTTATTGTCTTTAGAAAGATCCTGGAAATGTCTAAATGCTGGTCCAAATCCAAGTGGAAATCTTAAATTAGGTGGAGAACACAGCAGTGGTTGAGGTGTTTCGGAAGTGTGGACACACAGCAGGGAAATGTTATCCCACCACGGATGCCAACCTTGCTGGGGCTTGTTTGTTCTGCAACACCTCTCAGCCCTGTATGGTTACAATTTCCTCCGAGTTTTTTTAACCTAAAAAAAGGGTAAAGCGAGAAAACAGAAGAGGAGGGGGGGGAAAGAAAAAAAAAGGAAAAAGTGATTTTTAAATCAACTGTCATTTCTGGCAAGGCTGAGCATCCCAGCAAGGTATTTGTTTATTATCAGGTATTTCCTCAGGATCAAATCCAGGGGAGAGAAGTCTGGTACTGGTTAAAGTCTGTTTAAAATCCTTCTTGAAAAGAGATTTATGCAAGGAAATTACCTAAGCTCGGCTCGGGGCTTAGTCAGCGGCGCGGGCTCCTCTCGCGCATTGTTGGTGCCGCGCAGGGTTTTTTTTTAGCCCCGCCGAGGGCGCCCAGTGAGAACAGCGGCAGGTCCTCGCTCACAGAACGGGATCAAAGCTCCAATTGTTTCGAAGGAAATGACCCAGCGGGAGCAGAGCGTTGGACACAGGCTCCTGCTCCCAGTCCCGGGGCTGGTTGGCACAGGGGCACCTCGGTTTGGGTGAGGGGTACAAGGGGTACGAGGGCATCTCGCTGTCACAGGTGAAACGGTGCTTCCTAAATCCCACCTCTTCCCCTCCCTGCCTGATTGTCAGCTGAGGGATGCAAAGATTCCCACCACACTGGGGGGGAAGGTTTCCTGGTCCTTGGCCACTTTTGGGAGAAGGGGACACCAACCTCCTGGGCTTGAAGTGATGATGTGTGACATTGCGGTGGGACAGCAGGAGGTCGCTGGGGTGGGACATCTGGAGGTCATCGTGTGGGACAGCAGGAGATTATTGTGGTGGGGCAGCAGGAGGGCAGCCCCAGGTGCTGTCACATCCCAGCAGGTCACACCTGATGGGCTGGTGGATCCCCCAGGGAAGTGGCCACATCCAGCACCCACCGGCAGCGGCGGGTCCGTGCCCTGCCCCATCCAGGCAGTGGATTTAAATCCCCTGCCTGCCTGTGAGGTGTGGCTGTGCAAAGACTCCCACCTCACTAGGGGGTTTTTCCCGGTCCTTGGCCACTTTTGGGAGAAGGGGACACCAACCTCCTGGGCTTGAAGTGATGATGTGTGACATTGTGGTAGGACATCTGGAGGTCATCGTGTGGGACAGCAGGAGATTATTGTGGTGGGGCAGCAGGAGGGCAGCCCCAGGTGCTGTCACATCCCAGCAGGTCACACCTGATGGGCTGGTGGATCCCCCAGGGAAGTGGCCACATCCAGCACCCACCGGCAGCGGCGGGTCCGTGCCCTGCCCCATCCAGGCAGTGGATTTAAAGCACAAAGGATGGAAAAGGCCTATGAGTTCATCCCTGCCACTTCCCTGCCAGCAGCCAGTCGGATGCATTTAATTGTCTCATCATGGGACTTCCACTTTGTTTCTTTGGGAAAAAAAAATTCCCATACATAGCTGAGCTCAGGGACACTTCAGCCCACGGGCAGGGCAGGCAGCTACAGAGCACATGACCAGGGTTGAAATGAGGTTTTGGAGGCAAAACACCGACTGAGCAGGTTGTTGTATTATTTTTCCAAGGTCACCACTGGAATATCTGGCAGGCTTATCTCAGGGCTGGGAAATTTTACTGTACTTGCAGAAAACAACCAATATTTTTAATTCTGGTGCCCGGCTCCTCGCTGTTTGTGTTGGTTTAACTTCACTGACCCTTAAACACGAAACTGGAGGAACGTGGTGTCGAGCTGGATGCCGAGCTGGATGTGAATTATGTGTGTAATACAGTAAGTGATGGTGAAACAAACATCCAGCAAAGCATCCTGTATGGAAACTCTTTCATCTCCATTGATCATTGACGTCTCTGCTGACAGAAGGTGGCCATGCCAGCAGCCTGGGATGGCTTTGAAATGTCTCAGAATTATGTCTCCATGCAGTTAAGGTTTTCCGCTGCTAAGAAATATCTTAATGCTAAAGGTTTGTTTACAAGGGGTGGCTGTTTCCACTTGCTGGAGCGTTTAAAAAGTTGTTTTTTCCAACCACAAAGTAGATCTAAACATTAAGTGTTTCTTAAGTTGGGTTTCCAGCTCCTAGACTGCTATAAACATTAGCTTTCATTGGTTTAAAGCAAACTGCAGCAAAAAAAAAAAAAAATAAAATAAAAAATTGCTGCTTTAGTTCAGCCCTTCATAATGTAAAAAAGAAAAAGAAAGAAAAAAGAGACTATTTTAAAGAAGTTTTATTTTTCAAAGGTTCGTTGTGCAATGCCTACACTGGCCCTGTGGCTGCAAAGAGGGTCATAGGGACAAAGCACTTCCCTGTTTTCCCCCACAGTGCTGGGGGTGGGTTTTGGGTCCCCCTCTTCCCTCCCACAGTGCTGCTCCCCTGGGGAGCTGATAAACACAGGCTCTCCTGCCACTGATTTGTGTGATCCTGGTGCCTTTCCCAGAGGGGAATTACCCACAGGGTGGCTGCTGTTGGGTGATTTTGGGGCTGTAAAGCTGCAGGGCTCGAGCTCTGCTCTGAGGGGGGACTCACCCCTTTGCTTGCAGTTGTCCTCAGTGTTTGCAACAACTGACCTTGCAACCAAAAACCTTCCCTAAGCCAAATACCAGGGTCATCTTGAGCTGAAGCCAGGGAGAGGTTGATGCCCAACTGCTGCCAGGTGCTCCAGAGCATCTCTGTGACAACACCACTCACATCAGGTTAGATTTTAAGGAATCCCTGGAAGTGTCCGAGGTCAGGCTGGAGGGAGCTCTGAGCAGCCTGGTCTAGTGAAATGTGTCCCTGTCCATGGCAAAGGCTTGGAATGAGTTGATCTTTAAGGTCCCTTCTAACCCAAACCCTTCTGTGATTCAGTGATGATGATGATTACCATGATGACCTCACTTCCAAGGGTGGGCAACCCAGCCCCTGGCCACAGCCAGATCCTCTGCAGGCTTTTGTGAGGGTTGTCTGAAAACTGACAACCAAAATTAGTGATTTCTTTTTGAGAACACAGGCTGCTGTATCATTACACACTTCCAATTAGGTCACTGGAAATGAACGATCAATAGGGAAATAATTGCTGGTTTGGAGTGGAAAACAGTGTCTGGAAAACACTACTGTGATGTGAAAACACCACTTCAATCAGCTGTAATGCCACTAAACCCTTCAGCAGGTCTACAAAAAAGATTCTAGTTCAGTTTTATTCACTATGATGTGTTTCAAATCTCTGTAAAATTAAGGAAGCTCTGGTGTTGGTGGGAATTAATTCACGACTTGAGCATCCCGAACCTGCTACTATTCTGATGTCCTTGGAGCAAAGGAAGGAGCTGCCGATCCCATTGTCTGGTTGGAATGTCAAGATGAAGGGATTTTTAACTTTCTGAAAGCAAAACCACGTTTTGTTTCTTGGTTGTTGTTATCTTATGAGGCACTTTTAATCAAAAAATTCCATAAATCTTTCCTTGATGGAAAGCAAAGCTACTTGTATCTCCAAAACATTTCAAATGGGAATTGTAGGTACACTCTCACTTCGGCCAAAAATGTAAAAGTACTTCAGGACAATTAAGCAATGAGTATCTGTCATTCTTTTCCACAGTCACTTCTCTGTTTCCTTTATTATGTTGCTCATTTAAATGTGACCACAACATCCAAGTTTGTCCAGGTCTTTCCCATTTCCCTCTCTCACCATCCACTGATCTTCGGCCACTCAAGGCCAGTGTAGGAGTCTCCACTAGTCAGAGCATCCACGTGGGAAAGGGGCAGGGGAGAGTTCAACAGCAGCAAAACAAGCCTCTTCCTCCGATATTTTCCCTGATATAAGTCAGCCCAAGAAGAGCCCAGTGCTGTGGTTGGCGCAGCCGTGATTCCCTGTTGGAGCAGCACAAGGACACCTGCGCGGTCCCTCCGGCACAATGCTCGGAAGTTGGGAAAGTTCATCTCCAGCCCCCCGGGCAGGGATGGTTGCAAGGAGACAACACACGAGCAGAGTGTACAGAGCCTCGTGAATGGCACATTGCAGAAAGGGGAACAGGATATGTTTTTCCCATGGTTTGGGAACAATGTGAATACTTTCTCACACGCTGTTGGTGAAGCACTTTGGCACACCTGTGCGTTTGGAGAGCTCTATTATACTCCAAGGTCTCCTCCTCGGCTGTTAAGGACTCTTTTCCTCTCTAAGAACATGGATTGATTAGGTGGAAATATGGTTTGGTTTTGTATTTGTGCTGGATGGGGGATCAGAAGGAAGTTGCTGGCTCCAGAGCTCAGCTTTCTGCTCCACAGCTCCAAGTGAAAGACAAGCAGACACAACTCGGAGATGTTTACACAGCTCCCTTTTTATTTTGACCCTTCTGAATAGGGAAAGATTGTTTACGTGCTCCAGAGGATGTTTTACCACTGTCACTTCCTACAGAAACGTCCTCAAGTGCTGGCAGAGACAAATCTCTGCTCATATCTCTGGCTGGAGTCTCCCGGAGGAGAGGACAGATATCGCTGCTCTGTGGGACCATCAGTGCTGTAATCAGCTCCACCAGACCTAAACAAACCCAGTTGCTTCAGGGCATCTGTGGTTTATTATTCCAGAGGACATATTTTGTGTGGAGTGCCCAGCCCTGGGCAGTAACAGGAGCTCCTGGATCCCCAGCCAGGATGCTTCCATCCCACTCCTGCCCCAGCTGGGGGCTCCTGGTGGGAACCACGCAATCGTTCGATGCACTTGGATTTTTGAATGTCAGCTCCAATGAATTCAGAGCTAAACCTTATATTTAGGGTCCTTATATTTATGGTCACGTGTTGAGGACATCACAGAGAAATGCTGCTGCTCTGAGAAGTGGATCCTGTGTCACCTCCTGCTTTGAGAGGTAGAAGAGGACTCAGCTGTTTTTTCCTTCTATCCAGAGGATTCCTCAGCTGCCTCAGCCCGGGTAGTGCCTTGCTCAGCATTGGTAGAAATAAAAATCCCCTGAGATTGTAAATTTAGAGTCCATCATATTTGAGCACCAGTTCCTGGGCCAAGTTCTCAGATTCCTGAGCTCCAGCAGCTCCAGGCCCATCAGTGCAGTTGTGTCCCGTAGGTGGGACAGCAAAGCCCTGCAAGAGGTGTTTTTCTCAGCTGCCAAACAGGGTGGCTGCACTAAATTGAAAGTTGCCCAGTTTCCATCCCCACACAAAGCTAAGCAGGGCACAAAAAGCCAGAGAATTGCAACATTTTCCCCATAAATGTCATTTAAAAAATATTTTCAGCGATCGCTTGGCACAGGAACACAATTTCCATCAAAACCGTTGAGGGACAGGACAAGTTCCCTCTTTTCCCTCCACAACCGGGAAGAATAATTTGTCCCTGCAATAACTCTAAGAAATTTTGCAGATTAGGAACCGAGTCCGAGCCGATAGCTGGACACACGTGTGTGCAGGAGCAGGGGGATGCCGAGGGAGCCCCGATTCCCTGTGGAGCACGGGTCCCATCCTGCAGCCCTGGAACGAGCTGGGAGAAGCAAAATGAAAAAACCACCCGAGGCAGCATCACGCACGGGGCCGGAGCTACCTGTGTTTTATAACATCCCCCTCTGGTTCCAATTTCATCAGCTTGGCAAACGCTCTCCTGGTGGAAATAATTGAGGCCTGGGAGTCAAGAGCGATGGAGGAAATATCTGAGCTATGAAATGTCAAGTTGCTTTCCAAAAGGGTTCCGATCTCCGACCACATCAAGAAGGGTGTCTGAAAAGACAATCAGGACTTTGGTCAATTAAGTGTATTTTGGAGTTTTTCTTCTGGTTGGGAATGTGGGGCCGGAGGAATGCCCGGCCTGGTGGGGTGGTTGTCCCCCACAACCCCACAGACCTTGTTTTTCAGCTGCAGGTCCTGTTTTTTTCCCCCTGAACTATTTGTATTTTATATAAAGCTCCATTCTAAGGGAGCAATTTGGGAGCTTGTTGTTTTCATTTTAGTTTTGCACCGGGAAGGTGAAACCTTCAGCACTTACAAGTTGAAGCCAAGGAAGCAAAACCTGAGCTGAAGGTAAATACTTGTTCTCCAATTAACTCCTACTAAAAACACATTTTGACTTGAGAGTGCAGAGCCTGCTGCACAGGGGGATTAATTTCAGATAAATATCAGTCACATCTACTGCCCAGCAAATCTTTAAATCTTTAAGTACAGCAGTTCAGAGTCAAAAAGTCATTCCTGAACACGAACCATGAGGCACCACGGATGTCTTACATCTGGATATCAAAGGTACCAACCCCTCCCTCTTCCATGGGACAACTGTTTCTCATCCCTGAAGAGGCAGGAATTCAGCAGTGAGTCTTTCAGGGTGCTTGGAAGCCTCTTAAACGTCACAAAGCGAGGGGGGGGAAAGAAGGATGAATATATTCTTGAATGCACCAAAAGAAAAAAAAAGAGAGCCAGCTTCATTTTCCCAGGGGAATTTAACTATATTAGTTTACATCCTGTGGTATGGATACATAAACAATCCCTAACCAATGTCAGACTGGCTGCTGTTTGGGCTGGCAGGACCTTTGCTTAGCAAGGCTCGACTAACACTGTGCCATGAGCTCCCATTTTCTCCTTCCACTCTCTTCCATGCCTCTGGGCCTCTCCTTCCACTCACCCTCCCTGCTGATGACTTTCCTTTCATGTTTCCTGGTTTCCTCTGGTTGCCTTTCTTTTAGGAGACAAGGTCCTTTCCACATCCATATTTTAATTTCCCCCCCTCTTATTCTCAGATTGTCTCTTGTTCCGCTCTGCCAAGGAAGTGGTCTCCATAAAATTCATGTTTATGGGTTAGGGACAAATAGCACATTTTAAAAGCCCAGAGGGTCCTGCAGGATGGCTCAGGGTTCAAGTCCTTGCAGCTTCTGCTGTCACTGAATCTTGGTGACTCCCTTGTGCAACTCCTCATTCCCTGTGGGACCTGGCCATGCCTGTGCTGTGGGCACTGAGCACACCCCTCATCACAGATGAGATGTTGCTGTCACTGGGGGTGGCAAAGGACTCCTCTGCACCAGGTTCCTGCAGTGCTTTAAGTTCTAGAGCTGTGAGAAGCCAGAAGAAAACGAGGCAGTAAAATAACAGCCTGTAAGGTGATTAAAAGCTTAAATATATTTATGAAAATTTGGGACCGGGTTGTGTGGGGATGAATCGTTCCAGACATCAGTAGGGAAGGACCACAATGCTCCCCACAATCCCTGGGCTCATTCCCACCACCAGCAGGTTCTGAGGGTGCCTTCAGCCACGGCTGTGGGGTGGAGGAGGATGCTGTTACACCAGGTACCTCGACTGCCTGTCAGGTGTTGGGGCTGGAGGTCACTGGGGAGCCTTTGGGAACATCATCCCTCATTTCCCTGGTCCCTGGGCTGGCTCACTGCTGCCTCCTCCCAGCCTCCAGCCCAGGACAACAGGACACTCAGGGTCACCCTCTGGAAGTACCTCTATAACCCCCAGGCTGACCCCTCACCCTGACAGGTGTGGAGTGCATGGATAATCGATTCCTTTGCTCCTATAAATCCAGCAGGGAAGAAAGCCATCCCAGGGACTAAGCTGGGTTGGAAAATGCTGTTTATTCCCTTGAACTCCCTGCGAAGGACACAATAGAACAATGGGCTGGAGGCAGTGGAGAGGCAAAGCCCTGAGGTCACCCTCTCCTGTCCCAGCTGGTGCAGCATTGTTCCCTGATGGGAATTTCTGCTCAGCTCCCTGACCATGTGTTTCCTACAACTGTTACCCAGCTTCTCCCTCCCCCAAGTCCTTCCCCTCTTTGTTCCTCCCTCAGAGGCTGCGGATTATTAATTAAACCTGCGCTCAGGATTCTGGGATAGATCAGTGTAGGAACATTTATCCTGGGGACGGGGAACTGGTGCAAAGAGAAGGAGAATGAGCTCGTGAAAGCCACAATAAGAGGTGACATGGATGCCAAGCCACAAGTGCAGGATGGCCTGTGGGGTTCTGTGCTCAGCAGGGACCCAAGAGTAACACTGGCCAGTGCAGCCCTGGTAGGGGAATGTTTATGGACATCCTGGAACTCCTGGGTTGCCAAGAGGCCAAGTTTACTGGGCTGACACCAATGTGGTCACCATCCCCTCGGGACAGGAGTCAGGGAATGCACACATGTGCTTCAGCAGAGCTTGCTGGGCACCATCATGTTGTGCTGCACTGGAGGATGTAGGACAGGCACCCTCAGGAGAAGTGTGGTCTGATGGGGTATGTGGTGCAACCTCAAACATCTGAGCTCCTGGTGGTTCTGCACAACACCCCCTGTGTGGGTGGCTGAATCCTCTGCCATTGCAAACCTAAAAGAACCCCCTTTTTTTTCAAATTACCTTCAAGAACTGCCCACAGAGGAAAAAAAAATAAAAATAACCAAAAAGCAGAGCAAATTGCTGAATGAAAAAACACTAAAATGTATCTCGTGGTTAGCAGGGGACTTAGTGGACTTTTAGGGACTCTCTCCCCTCCATTAAGCACTTGCAGGCACAGCTGCAAGTTCTTCCTGTTTCACTCAGGACTGTGTATCTCCACAACATGATTTATTTCATCAACATGCTTTATTTCAGCAAACAAACCTGTGCTTTTTGGGTAAGAGTCCAAAGGGAGGGAAGTGGCAGTGGGATTGCAGAACCTTCTTGGGAAGCACGTGTGGCCAGAAAGCGAAGGACCTTCTGTTCTTACTCGGGATCAGGGACAGGACTGACACAGGGGGCTCAGGGAGGAACTTGTCATCATTTATGAAATATCTGACACCCCCCTCTTAAGGTAGAGCTGATATATCCACATATATAACACAGTGTAATGGCTTTTGCAGGACCCAGGAGTGATGCTGTTCCAGTTGTCTGAGCTGGCAGCTCCCAGTTCGTGGCCATATGGTTGGCTGTGAATTTGACTCATAAAAATGTAGTGAACTTTTTTTCTTTTTTCCCCCTCCTTTTTTTTTTTTTGGTTCTTCCTGACCCTACTCAGTGCCATAAATACCTGTATGTAGCAGAGGGTTTATAAATAGCACAGTAGCATCCACTGACAGCAGACTGGTGCTAAGTCTGACTGGATTGCAGTAATGTGGAGCTGGAGCGGTCTGGGAGAGGAATATGCGGCCAATAAAGATTTGTGGAGCTAAAGTCATTCAGAAAGCTCAACACCAGGCAAAACTGGGCAAAAAAATAAAAACCCCAGTCTGCTGTGGGACGAGGTTCTGAAATGGAAACACCTTAAGCCAATATTGCCCCTCTGAGGTAGCACTGAAATTCCATATAAATTTACGGCGTAGCTGACAGGGAGCTTGAGTAACTCGGTGTGTCTGGACGTCTGGCCCAGTCCAATAATAACACCAAAGAGAATTTTCTACAGATCCTTTGCTGATCCTGAGACTTTGGACTTGGTTTTTGGAACTTTTCTTTTTTTTTTTTTTTTTGTTCGACGGTTGTCTACAAATTGTCGGATTCTCAGATGAATATGTTATTGAAAATAGTTCATAAATTTTCTCAGCAGTAGCTCCTGGTATGCAGGACCTTTGCAGTTCCAGTGCCAACCCCCAGTTACTCAGCTCCTACGGTAACATTCTGGTTCCCTTACGGGATTGCCTCGGTTACTGCCTGTCCCAGGCATTCAGAACTCGTGAGTCAATGCCCAAAACATCATTATTTTTAGTAAAAACATATCAAAAACCGGGGCTTTTGATTTGCTGTCTTGCTCCTGCGTCCGTAGGGCTTCCACATCCCATCTGCTGGAAGCCAACCTTCGAAAAGAAACACGCTGAAGTTCCATTTCATCACACAGAAATTCCCCACTTTGAAGGTCACAAAGGGAAGGTTTTCCCAAAATGCCTGGTTTTTGATGGATTTGTAGCCTGTTGGATTGTTTGACGTCTAACACAAGTGTGAGCACCAGCTCATGCTTCTCCCACTGTTGGGAATTTCCTTCTGTGTCTGTTTGGTGCCTGTTCCCTGAGGTTTTTGGATGGTTGGGCTCACCTTGCAGAACATCCTTCAGCGGAGCCAGCGATAACATCTCACCTCTTGCTGCTCTTGCAAAAAAATACTTGGAGTGGCTCATACCTGCAGCAGTCAGAGCAATGGCAGCCATGCACAAATTGCACTGCTTGACTTCAAAATAAACTATTTCCAGGAAAAGGCTTTTGAGTGGAAAGATAATCTTTATCTCAGCTCCGATTCAGAACAGCAGTGTTGGCACAGCAGAGCCAGCTGCCCTCTTGCAGGGCAGTCAGACCTCTCTTCTCTCTTGAAGAATTGAAGGAATTGAAACATTTGTGAAGTCTGGAGGGAAAAAAGATAGCATTTTCCTGTTGGTTGAGGGGAAAAAAAAATAGCATTTTCCTGTTGGTTGAGTGGTTCTTACTGGAGTGTCTTCTAAGGGAAGACTTCTCCTTCTGCCCAGACAGGCAGCAAACACAAGGGCTCAGCTTCACCAGGAGCAGGTGGGATTTTGGTTACACTGTCCATCCTCACGCCAGCACATTGCCAGGCAAACCTGAGGACATCCTCTGCCACGGGAGGAGGGTCACACACCACAAAGCACAGAGGGAGGTGAAGCTGGAAGGAGCCTGAGGGCTGTTTGCTCCTCTCTGGAAGGGGAGATGCCCACCACGGCTGCTGCTCCATTTGGCTTCAACAGTTTGCAGGATGAGAATTAGTCCTTTTCCCTTCCCTCATTTCTGTTACTCCACTGCAATCCTCTTTGATGACTCCTGGAGTGTTCAGTGCCTCACGCTGCCGTGCTGAGGGATGAGCAAAGATTTGAAAATATTGGTTCCCCTCAGGTGAAGCATCTCTAGATGGAGGCAGCAAAGCAGTGAGAGCTGCATCATGTCCCACTGCAACCCAAGACTTGATTTAGCCACACAAACCCCTGCAAGTCCTTCATTCTTTCACTTCAAAACACCTCCCCTAAACAGAGCCCTTTCCTCATCTTTTTAATGGAAAATCTTAAGTACATTTTTCAACCAAGATGTCCAAAATATCTGCATTTTATGCCTCTTTCCTACCCTTCTTCTTCCCTCTTTTCCACTACATTTCCAGCCTTTCTCCCTCTCATTTTATTTGTCCATTGACAGAGGAACAACTGACATGACGACCACAATTTTCACCTTCAGTTCTTGAATCTCAGATAATTTCCTTTTTACTTCACTCCACAACGTTAAATGTTTCTAACTCTTGGAGCAACTTTTATCTCACGAAAGAAAATGGTGCTGAGCTTACCTACAGGCAATCCCAAGCCACCCCAGACACAGCAGGATGTGCCTGGAGTGCCTTTTTCTTCGCTTCTCAAAGCAAATTCCACTTTCCTTCGGGCGTTAAAGCAGACGGGAAATCATTTGAGCCTTTGGTATATGTCAAACCTCTCCAGTAAGGTAAATGTTTTTCCTACAAATAATGCCTTGCATGTTTGATCAACTTTGTAACCACAATATCTATAAGCACCTCAAATGTTAAACAAGGCATGAGCCAGATATATTTACCAGCCAGGAGATTTAAAAGCCATTCTTGACGTCAAGCTGTGAAGATCAAATATTCCAGCTTTGATGGCTGCCAGTACAATTCCCAACCATTGTCCAGATCCAAACCCCATTGTACTTGCTTTTGTTTTTGGCTTCTGAAATAAGTCTTTCCCTCAGACCACTGATGTTCTTAAATAAATAAGTTTCTAGGTCAACTTGCTGATGGATGTTAATATGGCTATAATTTAAAGCCAGCGGTGATATCAGCTCCTAATAAGGTATAAATTAATGGCTGTGGTCACTGTGCAAACATGTAGGGAATATCCTGGACTTCTGAGCAGCTTTTGAGGCAGGCTGGGATTTGTACTGATGATTTCTCTGTGCAGGTTACAGAGCAATTGTGGAAGTACAGGGCCAGTTCTGATACCATTGCTCAGGTTTATGATAACAGCAGCAGCAAGTGATGATGCTCGTGGGGTAAAGGTCTATTAAACCAGAACTAGGAGATGGTGACTCTCCACCCATTGCTATCAACAAGTACATAAAAGTCTGGCATCCCTGGGACAAATAAACCAATTGTCCATATGATAAACTCTTATGGCCTTCATGAAAACCCAACAGGGAGCAATTATTGTCCATAATGCACATGGATTGCTGAATCAGACCTGGAGATAGTCTGAAATGCTGTTATGTTGTGACAAAGGCAATAAACTTCGTTTGCATTTACTCAGCTCTGCTGGAATTTATGGGTGAGGACACCATGTGAGGATTTTTTTGCTTCCTTCTTTCTCTTCAGCTTTGTTTTAAGAACAGCCTTTTTCCCACCTGGATGCAGGAGAGACCACATGTCCTGGGTTGGGAAAGTGGGGAGATGGGGTTCTGCTGGTGAGAGTTACAGATGCTCTTGGCATCGTTGTCAGTCACTCAAGGAGCTGATGGGACACCCCAGGCTGTGTCCCCTCCTGACCCCAGCATCCTGGACATCAGCTACCATGCCCAGCAATGGATGTAGCTGGTAAATAATCCCATATGGAATAATCACAGCCTGTTCTAAGTGTTATTTTTAAAACGCAGAACAAGGAGAAAGGATGAAAGAATAAAACCTGGCACCCACTGTGCTGCTCAGGATGAACAGGGAGAGAAAAAAAGTACCTGGCTTAGTCATTCCCTGGGTAATCCAGACACCACAGTGCTCTGAAGTGTCTGCCTCTCCCCAAATTTAGTTTCTCAGTCTGATGCTGCTCAGCCTTTACACCCCAGCTCAAGTCTGAGCCGGATGCCCGTGATTTAGGACTTGCTGTTTGTCCAGGAACACAAAATGTGTGGAAGGTACAGAGGCACAGACTGCAGCATCCTCTCCTCTAGCCCCTGAAATACAAATTAGCCAGTCTGGTATTTGATCACGGGCTGTTCTTAAAGCAGTTTTTTATTCTGCACTTTTATTTTCCATGGTTGTTGCCAAGACAGAGTCTCTCCAGGACCCCCTCCCATCCCATCCCATCTCGTCCAATCCCCTGGTTCCTCATCCTTGCTTTTCCCTTTTTATTTTCCAGATCAGACTTTGGCTCCTTTTACCCCTTCTCTTCCACATTGGCTTTTGTGGCCTGCTTGGGAGCTCACTGGAGTGTTTGATGCGTGCCCATGAAATCTCTCCTCCCTGGCACTGCCTCGTCCCAGTGTTCCCAGCAGTTACTGGGCTGGTGGTTTTTTAATATTAAGCTGTTCTGCCTCACTCCTGGCTATTGGACTGCATTGAAAAAAGGCTGTGCACTAATGAAATATCTATTGCAGCTGACTTTAAATGATCCTAAAAAAAAATAAATCTTAAGTTCTGATTAGCTCAATTACCTGCCAGTACAGGCTTCTTCTTTATATTTCCTAATTCTTTGCCCAAGCTATTATTAAATGTCTGAAGGAATTGCCTTCCTCTCCTTTTATTGAGGAAATAATTCCAGAGCCTAATAGCTCTCCCTGGCAGGAAAACTCTTCTTAAAATCTTCTTTTTTGCACCTCCTCCCTTCACCCGGACGACACTGAACAATTCCCGTCTGTCCTTGAGGAATATACGTCTTCACATATTCATAGGTAATTATTATTTTTTCCACTTTCACAAGTATTTGGCCACAAAGTGGTTACACTTCAAAGATCCCAGCCTCAGATACTTTGGGAACGTTGCCTCATTATCTGCACTTACCGGCAGAGGAAAGACATCCAGTTTCTCATCTCAGCTCCAAAAGTTGGCATCAAACCCAGCTCAGCAGCACTTTGGGCCCTACCCTTGACTTCAGGAGACGTTTTAGACTTTGGGAAATGACACCCAATCATGGCAGCATTTAGTCTTCCCTCTTTGCTGGGTCCCACAGCCTCAGCCATCATCCAGCCAGACAGGACATCCTTGCTTGGAAATAAAATGGAAAGAGCTGCCTTTGCTCCAGGAGCCACTTTGCTCTTCCAAAGGGGCTCTCCATGAGCTTGTGGTCTGTCCTTGGGGAGCAAGCTGGGTCACTTGGCCTTATAGGGGTCCTTGGTGGGCCTGGATTTCCCCCCGCCGGCAAAACATGCATCATATAAAGTGTTTTATTGCCCAAATTTGTTGCAACGGTCCAAAAACTGCCTCCATGGTTTTATGGCATCTCTCAAGCACGACGGACACATCCAGTTCATTTTGTCACAGAGACAACACTGGGCAAAATGAAATAGAGATGTCAGGTGGAGGTGGAGCCTGAAGGAGAGCAACAGAGAGTCCTGGCACTTCACAGGGGCTGGGGAAACCACAGGAACCAACCACAGCAAACAGCTCTATTGCACTAGTACAGTAATTTAGGACAGCAATTAACCCCAGTGTGTGCCACACGCATCCCATCCCATCCAGGAGGGTGTTCCTGGTTCACAGGTGCTGACAGAAAGTGTGACAGTGTGAAGGTTTAGGCAGGAGCTTAGTCCTGGTTTGGGGGACTTTGAGCAGGGGCTGAGCAGGGACCTGCCCACACATCACCTCTGTCACCACAGGCCACCTCACAGCTGGATGAGGGGACCAACTGCACAGCTGGATCCAGGGGAGCAGGAGCCCTGTGGGGCCAGAGCACAACTGCCCGACGCTGCTTTAGGGCTTATTCCATCACTCCTGCTTTAAAGCAGCATTTTAAAGAACTCCAGTCTCAGAGAGAAACAAATATGCTTAATTGCTGCTTATACAGGACTTTTGACATCACTTTTTTAATAACCAGATCTCTTGTTCTTGTCACTTCTGGGGCTGCAAGGCCTCTGTCAGCTCCCCGGGCTGTAAGGACAAGGCAGGACGTGGCTCCTGTCAGACCAGGTGAGCTGATGGAGACATTCCCATTGATTACAAGGACTATTTGTTAAACAGCTTGGGCTCTGCTGCCTCAGCCAGCCTTTCATTTGAGCCCATCCAACGCAGAGCTCAGTTATTATTTCATAAAGTGCTCTGTAACTAAACTGATTTACGGCGTTCCTGGGGGCTGGGTGGGATGGCTGAGCATCCAGGCTCCAAACTGATGGGAATTTAAGTGGCTTAGCCTTAAACTCCCAGAAAATAAAATCAAATGGTGAATGATCTGAATGGAAATTATTCCCTGCCACAATGGCATCAGCAGGAATGCCAAGCTTATCTATTTATAGCCTTATCTGTGTCTAAATAGCCATAAATAGCTATGTAAAGCACTGCAGTGAGATGTATGTGTGCGTATGTCTTTTCCAGCCACTGAGATGTTAAATCAATTTTATAACAAGTTGCTTTTCCAGCCACTGAGTGGCTGTAAATGTTAAGTGTTTTTACAGGCGATTTTTTCCCCAGCTGCTAAGCAGCTTTAAATGTTATCAAAAAAAGTTGCTTTTCCAGCTGTTCAACCACTCTAAGCATTTTTAATGGATTTTTTTTTTTTTAACTTGCTAAAACCTATTTATATTTTACTCACAAAGCAAGTGCAAAATCGTCCTGGCTCTGTCTAGGTCTTGTTTTTATTGTATTTTTTCTTCTTTTTTTTTTTTTTTTAAACCTGTGAATAAAATTTTTTTTTCTCTGTCTGAGGAAATTTTTTTTTTTTTTTTGAGAAGAGAAAAGGGGTTTTGGTTTAATGAGTCCATTATGAGTTCATCTTAAGCATTTAGATACCTCAAAAGCACCATCCTCGTGGTACGTTCAATGGAAACACTGTTCTCGTGGTGTGTCCAATGGAAATACTGCACTCGTGGTATTTTCGATGGAAAAAAATATTATTGTGGCTTTTCCAATTCAGGAAATGCTGGTCGGTCTTTAAAACCAGGGGAAAAAAGAGGGAGAGGAGGGTGAGAGAGCTAAAATTGAGGTGACAGCGAAATGGAAGAATTATTTTATTGTAACGAGGTGGGGAGAGATGTACGAAGAGTTTAGGGCAGGAAAATGGAAAATTCTTGCTGGCCTTGAGGATTCACGAGTGGGAGAAGGAAAAGGATCTGGGGTAGAGTTAAGGAAAGGTGCAGGACAAAGCTGGGGAGGAAGAGAAGAAGAGTTGGGAGGAAAAAAAAAAGAAAACCAAAAAGAAACGGGACAACCTGGGCATGTGTTGGAAGAATAAAGATGAGGAATCTCTTGCTAAGTCCAACAATTAAGGAAAGACAGGAGCAGTCTCTTTATTTTTGGGTGCCAATGTCAAGCATCCAAAGTGTTGCTGCATGTTCAGAGAAATCGAAGGATTGATGGCCATGATGGGGTGGCTGCTGTAATAAAGGCTGGTGAAGATCCCTCCAGAGCAATGTCCAACTGCTGGCAGAACAATAAACCCATTATTTTCAAGTAGAGAAGGCTAAAAATCCCATTTCTGCCTCTAAAACCACGAAGGTTCTGGAAGAACTTTGGAATTGTAATAGTTAGAAAAAGTCACAAGGAGAAAAACTCAATTTAATTTTGATATCCATCAATTCCTTGGGGGGCGGAAAAAAAACCCCTAGGATTTGGTTTAGATAGGAAATAGTCAAGAAGTTCTCCCCAGTCTGACATTCCTGATAATAATGATTTTTAGTGATGTTTACAGGCCTGTGTAGGAGACTGGTTTAGTTCTTCTCTGCTCGTGGTGGGATTCAGATGCCCTCTCAACTCACATGACACATCCAGCAGAAAACACCAAACAGACACATAAACCCCATATTTTTTTTGTATTAAAATGTATATTCTATATTTCCGTGCATATCAGAGTGACACAGTCCCTTTTCACTTAAAAACACGAGGGTTCCAACTGCTCCACTACCACTTCAAGGTCTGTGCATCTTCTCCAGTCTCCAAAACGTTCAGTTTTGCAGGAGATCCAGCGTTTGCTTTTAGCTGATATTGGAATCATTCGCGTTTGCAATAAAGTCACTTTGGCCACGTTCTCATCTCTTTGTCTTTGCTTTCTAAGAACTTCCCCAGTTATCAAGTTTTACCGGCCAAAAAAACGTAGCAGAGAGCGAATTTCAGAATCACACAGAGAAGTATTTACAGCAAGTGACATTTTGGTTTCTACCAGGAAATATTTGCACCAGATGTTGCTCCCACACGCCTCCAGTCAGGACTGGGAATGCCACCACGTGATTCATCTGACCAGTCCCAGGCAAGTAACTCAGAGCAAATTTTGAAGTCTCCTAAGGAGTCCCTGGAGCAAAGAGTTTAGAAGTGTGGTGTTTCTGTAATGAATTTACACAATCTCATAAAATCCAAAAGCCCAGCAAGGTCAGTGGGAAGGTTTCTTGTCTCTTCAGGAGCTCCAGGTCAACACCATCATGAATGGATTTTTAAAAAAAAAATAAGACTTTGCTTTTAGACCATCCACAAAGAGAAGGAAAAAGGCAGCAAGTGGATTAATATCCAGCATACTATAATCTTGCTGGTGAGTCACTACAGTTGTAAATTCCTGCTGTATCTTCTTTGCCTCGTGTCATCTGCCATTACTACATAAAACAAGTTATGTACTCTCTCCCAGGCCACTCCACGTGGATGAAGAAGGTTCTCTGAACCCCCATTTGCTCTCTGGACAGGAAATCAATTCAAATAATGTATATTTACTTTCCATTTTCCCTGTTTACAGTTGCTGTGTTTCCTGCTGGCATGGGAGGCTTGATGGCACCTCCTGCCTCCTTGCACTGCACAGGTTTCTCTTGAGCAGGTTCCAGAGCTGAGTCCAGCCCTGTGAGCTGAACATGGGGGGTGAATTCATCTCTCCACATCCACACCTCAGGGACACTCTCACTCTCTGGGCACGGATGGATTGTGGTCCATGAAATCAAAGGAGATGCTGTTGGATACATTGATTTTGGCCTCTTCACTTCACCCCCTTTTCTAGGGCAGGGTTGTTTAAGATTTATTTTTAGTCCTTTGTCTAATCTGGTGGCAAACTGCTCAAAGAGTGGAGCTTCTCCCACATCCTTTGGAAGAATTTTCCACAGTCTAATAAGATTTCAGCACTTGGAAGTTTATCCAGTTATTCAGCCTAAACTTTCCTCTACATAACATTATGTTTTCAGTCCTTATACCCTTTTCACCATCCTAAACAATTCATCTTCTTCTCAGTGTTTACAATCCACAAGATTTCCTTCTGCCTTCCAAGAAGAAGTTTCCAATCAGTATTTATAAAATGGAAAAATAAATGACAAACAGAAGGTTCAGTGGAGAAGAACCTCCTGCACTGCAGCAGGCAGATGTTTGTGCAACAACTGTGTGTGCTTCAAAACAGGCTCTATTTCCACACCCCCAAAGGTGCTGGACACATCTTCAGTCCAAACAAACTTTGGGAACCAGAGAGCTGCATACCTTCAGCTTCCAAAGCAATGCTCTATTTAAAAAATAAGAAAAAAAAAAAGAAAAATAAAATTAAAGCCAAACAAACCCAGGATTCATTCCCTCCCCCTCCCTTCCTATTTTGCTATTGTTATTTTTGACTGAGCATGAAATGATTGAGTTTACATGGTCAGGGGCTTGTTTGTGTTGAGTGATGGTGCTTGGGCATCATGTCCATATAAACAGTTAACCTCCCAGGATGCAGGATCTTTGTTGTGTCTGATGAAGGCAGACTTTCATTAGGCCTTTTACCACCAGCTCTTGGAACTCTTCCACTTCATGCAAGTAAGAAAACCACAAATATTCCTCTACTTATATCAGTACCAGAAGCTGGGAGCATGGAATGCTTCAGAATGCTTTGAACCCCGTAATTGTCTCTTGTAATAATACATTTTTTACATTTGAACTCGTGAGTTATCAAGGAGGAGGAAGGGAGCAAGTTGGTTTTAAAATAAAGAATTAAATTATGGTCGTGGAAAAAAAAAAAAAAAAGAAGGTACTTTCCACTGTTCTCAAAGGAAAATGATTTGGGAAAAATGAATCAGAAGGGATCTGTCCCTCCCTGTATGGCTTTGTGTTGTACTCCATGGAGGGAGGGATGGACAGTGGGAAGGCCATGGTTGGATAGACCTGAGGAAAAGGGATTCCTTGTCTTGGAAGCCGCTTGTGCTATAACACCTTCTGTGAAACAGAAAATAATTGAGATTAAGTGTAGGTTTCTAGGTTATATTAGACAATATGAGGGAACAGGTAAATGCCATCCCCACCCCCGGAGCTGTTCTGCACCTTGTCCAAGTGCCCGGAATTATTGCAGCTCAGACCCTTGGCTGTATTCCCTGGCCCTTCCTAACCCTGCCTGACCCCAGCTCTGTTCCACGAAAAACTAAAACCACTTTCTGCCTTGATTTTGCACCTTATTTCTGTATTCTGAGACCCAGATTTGTACCCGGAGGGTCCTTTACAGGAAAATGCCCCTTTCTGTTCAGTTTGGTGATTGTAGGTGTGAACACCGTGCTCTGAACAACTGCTGAACACTTGGCTTTTTCCTTCTGGAATATCTTCCTCCTGTGGAGTCCAGATGAGATTTCACTGCCATGATCTTCCCAAACTGTATTGCAGAATTCCTCTGGAGGGATCCTCTAATATTTGTATGAATGTACCTCAGGAAAGATTTTGACCATGGGAATCTTCATCCTCCCATCACACCCTGTGGTAAAATGTGTTGCCCCCCTGAGAAAGGCCGTGATGAAGCAGCCAGAGAGGAAAAACAGTGGTTCAAGGAGGTGAAAAAAAAATAAAAAGCCATCTTTCAGAAGCTAGTTCAAGTCATTGTTAGTACCCTGTCATTTGTTTGTATCCCAAATCCACAAACTACATAAGAAAATGAAAAACAAAACCAAAAATGAAACCTAGCAATGTTATAAAAGAATTTACAGCACAATAATTTTGTACTAAATTAAAGGAGTATTTACATCTGGAAAAATGTAGATGAAAACAGAGTCTTCTTGTTTTCCCTAGACTGATTTGATTAAGTTTTCTGGGTTAAGGTATCAGTGTTCAAAACAAAATGAGAATCTTTGAGCTCTCTGGTTGTCAAATCATCTGGAGCAGGAGGTTAACACAGGTGGCCAAAATGCCTGGATCCCCTTTGGTGCTGCATAAACACACCCAGTCCTAAATTCTGTTTTGAAGAGTTTAGAAATTCAGACACCAGTGCAGACCCAAGTGCAGGAAAACAGGCTTTTGTTGGACTTCATGTACATGATTCCAAGTTATCTTTGGAGAGGGAGTTGGGATGTAACACCAAAGAAGTGTCCTAGAGCTGTTCACAGCTTTGCTCAATTCAGGTCATAACTTGCCAGCAAAGCAACCAAGAGATACCTGGATGTGAGAAGGAGCTGAGGAGTAACAATGAAGGAAGAGAAGGTTAATTGTGACATTGTCTTGTCAGCATTTCAAGATTTATTTATAATTTTAGGAATTTTATTAAAGGGTATAGAAAATATTCCTGGTTCAATATCATTAAAATTCCCCTTAAACTGAAAGAGGATCTGTTTAGATAAGATATTAGGAAGGAATTCTTGGCTGGGAGGGTGGTGATGCCCTGGCACAGGTTGCCCAGAGAAGCTGTGGCTGCCCCTGGATCCCTGGAAGTGTCCAAAGCCAGGTTGGAGCAACCTGGGCTAGTGGAAGGTGTCCCTGCCCATGGCAGGGGGTGGAATGAGATGATTTTTAAGGTCCCCCCCCAACTCAAGCTGTTCTATGATTAAAACTTGGTGAGAACTTTGCTTCTTTGTTGTTTCACCCTCAATATCCCCTTGGGAAAACTGTCCCTTGTTGTTTGCTCAGGGCAAAATCCAAGCACTGCCCCTCTGCTGTCATTTGGGATGTGCCCAGGGGAACCCCAACCTCTGTGATCTGGGCCAGCTGCTGCCCAGGCCTGGATCAGCATCTCCTGCCCCTCCATGGCAGAGGATCAGAGCAGGCAGAGCCCTTTGATGGGAGGGTGAATTCCCTGGCACTTCTCCCTGCGGATTAATGAGCAACAAAACCCTTTGTTACCAGGCTGCTTTTGCTATCAAGAGCAGGGCCAGATAAGGTGAAAAAAAAAAAAAAAGCCATTTCTGGGACTGTTTTATGTCCAAACTGCCTGTTTTGGCTCTGCAGCCTCACGTGGCAATAACTCACTGCCACGGTTATCAAACCCTGACCAGCCCCATCAGAGCCACACAGCGAACTCTGGGCACGGGAAGAGAGTGTGCCAGGCTTTGGGGAGGAAAAAGAGCTTTCTCTCCCAGGAACCCAGTAAAAACAAAGCCAAGCCAGCCCCCGGATCTAGGAGGAATATATAAAAAATCTCCTGGAGATAACTTTACATCCCTCTCCACCCACAACAACAGGAGCTGCCTTTCAGCTGCTGCTCCTGGTGGGATCCCCCAGGGAGAGCAGGGCACTGAGGGTCCAGCACGCAGGGAAGCAGCACTTTTCACTCCTCCTTGTTCACTTTTCACTCCTCTTTCTTCGTTTATCTTCCTTAACCGCCCACAGCAAAACTACAAGGAGCTGTGGGGAGTAAAAGCAGCACGAAGACAAGTCACAGCCGTGACTCCTCCACAAGGATCTTCTCCCTGTGGGAACCTCCAGCGCCGGTTCCTGCTCATCCACCGCTCCCCTGACTACAGACAGTGGAAGTTTCTGTGCTCTCCTGCATCAACGACGGGCTTGGGAACTCACACAACCTTTCATTTCCGCCCTTTTATTTGTAAATTACTTTCCTTTAAGAATTCTGCTATTTGTGATGTCAAACCCTTCAATAAGAGCTGAGCTTTTCCCTCCGCAGTTTTGTTTTTATTCTGAACGAGATTTTATTTTTTTCCTAAACAGACACAATTTTAAAGGGGGAAAAAAAAAAAAAAAAGGCAAACATGACCAGAAAAGACCTTATTTGTTATGGAAAAATTATAACAAAGATTTTTCTGTGGTTTATTTTTCTCTTTGCTCTTCCTGTTGTTGGTAATAAAAGAATTTTTATTGTTCTTTGGTGGTAATCCTAGCTTTATGTTGAAAATCAGAAAGGATTTTTTCCTTCTTTCTTTTTTTTTTTTTTTTTTTTTTTAAATTTCTCTGTTTTTGGTTTGGTTCTCTGGTTTGTAGCCTGGATGGAACTAAACCAAGCATTGAAAAATCTTGCCACACACGGTCAGAAGTGGCTCTGCTCCTGAGCTGGCTGGGCAGTGCTGCTTCCCAAAATTCTGCTTCACATCCAGTCATTAAGAGGGAATGAGGAGCATCTGCTCCGTGCTAAATGGAATATTCTGATCTGAGTTATACATCCATAAGTACAGAGTAACATCCCAGAATTTGGAAGGTTGGGGCCAGGTTGCCATCACTAAATGAGACCATGAGTGATGAACACCAAGAACGGCTGAAATTTCTGCCTTGACATCTTCTCCCAGGTCGACATGGCCTTTGCAAAGATTTATTTTGGAGGACTGGCCTGTGTTCATTCTATTTTTTTTTCCCCTTTTTCTTCCCTCCTGGTGGTGGTGGTGGAAAGCAACAAATGGTTGGAATTTTTTCTCTCTTCAAAACTGGAAAATTAAATTTGATTTTTAATATGAAAAGTACCGGCAGCTGAAACGTTATAATTTCAAAACTAATTTAACTGATCCACTGCCTAAGTAAAATCATGTGATGACCACGATAACCTTTGTTTTTCCTCTCCCATATCAGTCGTTCTGCCAATATTTATGCAAAGTAAGCCTAAATTTGGATCGTTGCCTCCTTTAAAATAAAATAAAATCCTGTCCTTAATTAATAAAAACATAAACCAACAGCAAAACACAGAGAAGCAAAGCCAGAGGAAGCTTCCCTGTTAAGAGTGATGATATTCCAGAGGGAGGGCGATGAGGCTTGTCGGTGGTGGGATGTGCCCACACTGTGCCTGAGCTGGCTCTGCTCCACCCCAGGGACATCCCTGGGAGCCCTCCCAGCACCTCAACCCCTCAGCCCAGCCCCAGGAGCTCAGGACAAGAGCTGAGCACCAGGAGGGAGGTGGCTCCCAGCACTGGGAAGTGCTTTTCCACTTTCCTTTCCCCTTTACATGATAACGCCGAGAGGAAACAATTACAAATAACGTCTCTTTTATTATAACCCAGTCCACGGCTTTTTGACATGATGGCTCTGGCAAGACTTGGGGAGACATCAGACTAATAAAACATCCTTAAATATCAGGTTTGGAAGTTAATTCATTTGGAGCCACGCTCTTTTGCCAGAAAGGGGATTTTTTTTTTTCCCTTTTCTTTTCGCTGCGAGTGTTTGTCGATTTTCAGGTGAGTGGAATAACACGGCGGGCCCAGAAAGGCTTCTGGAAGTTATCAATAGCCAATTTGCCACTTGAGCCTTCTCATTCACCCTGCAAATGAGCTCTGCAAACATATCCTTTGTAGGGGGGTGAAGGGCCAAGCACCGGGAACGGGGCAGGAAGGCTCAGCCTCTGCTGTTCCCTCCTCCTGCCCCTTCCCAAGGAGCCCTTGGAAATCACAGAGCCCAACAGCAGCCCCAAATAATGTTTCCATTGCTCACTATTTCAGATGGAGAGCATATTTTTCTTGGAGCATTCTTAGCCTTTGGGATCTTTTCATGTTCTCTAGCCATTGTGTTTGCTTCTTCCTTGTTTTCTTACAGGGAAAGCCGAAATGACTTACAATTAAAATCTTTTTTTAACAGCTTTCTCCTGTTCCTCTGGCAAAACAAGTTCTGAGCTGTTGGAACGATTCGGGGCCGTTTACTCCTTCCTCAAATAGTTTTCCCCTTTCTTCCAAGAAATCCTGCTCCTTTTGGATCTGATCATTTGCTTGTGTAAGGAGGGACACCTCCAGGGTCTGAAACAGAACTGGAGAGATCTGCACCAGCTGAAAATTGTCATTGTTAAGGCAAGGGACAAATCTATTCATGCTGGGCCAGATTCTTTCAGTGCTACTTGTTTGTTTTTAAATTTTGCAGGATCAACCGGTGGAACTGAGAACAGAACCTGGTTTAATAATGGGAGGTGTTAATGCCCAGCCAGGCTGGGACTGGAGGTAAATCAGAGCCACAAATGGCTGATGTCACCCACAATGAGGAAGGTGGGAGGATTTGGGATTTAGGAGTCTGGTTTCACCCATCCTGGTAGCAGAACATGGCCATGACACCCCTGGGTGAAGGCAGGAGGGCTCTGCTGTCATCTCAGCTTGCTGTGGAGATGTTGAGATGCACAGATCACCTGCAAGTGCTGGAGGTTTCCCAAATCCAAGCTTGGACTCATAACCCACCTCAACCTTCAGCCCAGACTAAGCAGTGACCCCTCTGCAAAGTCAGCTCCAAGGAGCTCTGCAGCACCATCTGCCATGACCCACCCTGACCCCAAAACCTTCCTTTCCACAGGGTAATAGGCTTGATAATTTGCCTCAATGAGTGTGTTTACCCCGAGGACAGACACCAGTAAATCACACCAGCTGAAACCCAGGCAAACACATGACAAATACGGTGTTTTTAAAGGTTAGTTGTTGTTCTTTTTAATGAAAGAAAAGCAAGAGGATGGGGTTGGACATTTATGATGTGCAAAAGAGGTTGTAACCACAGAAAAATCTGCCTCCAAAAGCCAAATATTATTCATTTTGGTGGAATGCACTGTTAAAATAGCTCAGCCTTTCAGGAAGAGGCACGCTTATGTAAACCATCTCGTTTGCTTTCTTTTGAACAGACAACCTTAAGAATCTTTATGTACATGTGGTGTCTTCCTATAGACTTAGAAATGTCCACTTGATGAGTTTTGGTCTCCAGCAGACTCAGACAGCAGGTTGAAGAAGAGGTAAGCACAGAGGAAGGCAAGGTTGGAAGGCACAACATCTCACTGGTGCCACTGATCAGCATCAACAAATCCCAGGGTTTTAACAGGAGTCAATAATTCCCTCAGGCACCTTTCTGGGCCACCACTCACTTCATTTTAAGAGGGCACAATAGGGCTGAAAAGTCACCTCCAATCCTGTTCCAGACTGGCAAACACCTGCCAGGAGCAGTGTGTCCATCAAAAAGGATCATTAGAACACGGACATGTCTTCAAATTCAGAGTTCCTTTAATGAACAACCAACTCTCTGCAGTTTCACACTGAAGTTCAACAGGCAGGACACTGAAGAGCTCAATCCTGTGGGTGTTTATGTTGAGATTTTCAGCTTTCTAAGGATCCTTAGTGGGATTAAGGAATTGGTGAATACATTCACCTCAACATCAAATTTATCTCACGTTGGTTCTACCTGTCTTTTTGTTCCCTGTGGGACTTTCTCCCCTTTCATGAAGCCCCTTTATTCCTTCAGTGCCACCACTCTGACATTGGTTCACATCCACAAACACTGATGCTGCTCTTTAGTTCCCTCCTGCTGCCTATTTCCCCTTCCCAGCCTCAGGATGGTCCAAACTCAACCCCCCATCCCTTCCCTCAACATCTTCAATATAAAACTGGAGCTGGGTGAAGCTTCCCCTGGAACTCATTGGAATTTTCCATGATGCCATTTAATAACTGCCCTGTCTGCAGCAGGGAGAGTTGAGTGGAAGGGCCCAGCAAGGGGGGAATTGTGTCCATAAATTTAATTACTGTCCGTAAACCCCACAGCACAGGGGACTGTGTGTGGCCCTCAGGTGCCAAAACACACAGATTGTGTTTCAAAACAAGCACTGTTGGATCTTTGCTTCTTTCCCTTTTAGTTCTCAACACTGTTGGACTTCACTGGAAAAGAGTGACCAGTCCAGGCAGGTGAAGGAGGAGACAAACAGCAAAGATGAGCACTGGACAAAGTGTGAGGAGCAACCTGATGCTTCCCATGGTTGAATGACTGGCTCTGCAGAAAAGGGCAGAGAGAGAAACAATGGGATCTTCCTTCTTGTCTTCATGTGGAAGTGTGGAATGCTGCTGAAAACCTGTTTTCCTTCTGAACCGAATTTTTATGGAAATACGTGAACTCACATTTATATTTCTTTCGCAGCTTGAATCCCACAGAATACTTCAGATATCTGGGCATGTTACTCCAAAGGGGATCTTCCTGGTCTTCCTATCACCCAAAACTTCCTTTTGTTGTCCTCTATTCCTCAGAATAAGGCTCGCTTTTACAGAATCATGGAATGGTTTGGGACAGAAGGGACCTTAAAGATCATTTAGTTCCAACCCCCAGCCACGGGCAGGGACACCTTCCACCAAACCAGGTTGCTCCAACCTGGCCTTGGACATTCCCAGGGATGGGGTGTTTTTTTTCAGGATGGTTCCTCTGCAGATGTAAGATCCCTCATTCCCATTATTAATGGGAAGATGATGAGCCCTCCTGGATAAGGATGCTCTCAGGAGTGACTTTGCTGCTGTTCTGCCCTGCAGCAGCCAGGAAACTGCATTTTGAAAAAGCCAGCAAGAGTCACACGTGGATTAAATATTAAATATTAAATATTTATGTTCCTATTTTTTATCCTCTGATTTTTCACCCTTGTGGCTGCAGGGGGAAAAAAAAACCCTGAAAATATGATCCTTTAGTCGAATGTTTAATTTGAAAGAGCTCAGAAACATTTAAAATAGAGGACAAACTGCTTGGGGTGATTTCTGTGTGCTTGATGTTGTTCATTTTCGTGCTTCGGCTTCTCTTCTCCCACCACTTTCTGTCCCCATCAATTAGATTTTTTTTATTTATTTTTTTTAAAATCCTGCTTAAATCTTGCTGGGAGTGGATGAAAGGCTGTGGCTGCTTTTCTTGGCCTAAGGAAAAGTTCTGTGTGTGCAGTAAAACTGCTCCCTGCCATTATCACCCTGGGAGTTACACACATAAACCCCGGGTTTATCCATGGAATAAAGGAGATTCGGAAATGCTCATAACTTATGATAATTGGTGAGAAACGCTGAATTCTGTAGGTGACCTGCACTGCTGTAAGTGGAACTGTGCTGATTTACACCACTTAAGGTTTTCACCCACAATAAAAAGAAAAAAAAACACCAACCACTTCAGTATTTTCCAGGGGGAAAGAAAGAAAGAAAGAAAGAAAAAAAAAAATTAATCATTTCTGACTGTGAAATCCAGTTTCAAAGGGCAAAGTGTGCAAAGCACATAAATTTAGGGTTTGAAAAATGGCAGAAAGGCAAAATAGAATGGAAATAATCCAACACAGGTGAGGGATGAGGTTACTTTTATGATAAACCTCATGATTACATTGCCCTGAAGTACAGTCACACTCAGAGCTCTCAAGGAAATCTTTTGATTAAAAAAAAAGGTAAAACTGGTGACATTTACAGTGTTGCATTTAAGATGATTTAAGATGAGCAAAACTCTCATTGAAAGGGTGGGTTTCAAACAGTCACGGAGAAGACCTGGAGAAAATGGGACTGGGGATACTCCACAGAGGGTGGTGGGAATTGTCACTTAATAGTGGCAATAGAGTGACAATAAACCATTAGTTTGCTTAACTTAAAGGTGTCACATCACAGGGTATTTAGGCAGTAAAAATGGAGTTATCTCTCAGTATTTGTGGGATCTATATGATATTTAATCCATTATTGAGCCTTCACTGCTGTCTGCTCATGGACATACTCCCCTGCCTCACCTGAAGTTATGCTGGAAGCACAAGGACACGGATCCCAAGGACACCCCAGGTTCCTGCCCTGGTTTCTGCAAAGCAGAACCTTCACAAGAGGTCAGTTGTGCCTCACACTGTGGCTTGTGCACCCTCTCGTTCAGCAAACAACAGGACATTTACAGTTTGATGACGGGGGGAAAAGGGCTTTGATAAACACCAAACCCTGTCATTATCTCATTTTGGTGCACTCTGCATTTTTCCCAAACAAATTCCATGGAAAACTCATGTAGGAAACCATAGCTTTCTACAAAAGAGAAGCCACAGCTTGATTCCTCCCCCCCCCTCCCATCCTTAATATGCAAATACAGGGATACAGTTACTTCATTGAGAAATACATGGCAGGAAAAACAACACAGGGATAAAAGAAAAAAGTTACCCTAAATCTCCCAATGTCTAAACCAATTTTTATAGGGGGGAAAAAAATCCTATCTTAAAACCCTCCTGTGCCACAGTGCCTAACAAAGATAGTTTGAAATGGATGAGATGAAACAACTGTACATACCAGTGAGCAATTATTTATTTTTAAATTATCTATTATTTACTTCTTGCCCTTCTTTTTTTTCTGGTCCCAGTGGTGATCTTGAACACATTTGTTAATCATTTTGATATTAATTTACAGGCAACATGGAAAATATGCCAGTATGGTAAAGAAAGGAGTAGAATTATAGAATTATAGAATT
>NW_016690214.1:1668423-1680429 GCF_001604755.1 Lepidothrix coronata | reverse complement strand
AAATTCTCAGTCAAAACACTGAACCCTCAGTTTAAATGAAATCAGTGTCCATAGAATCAGGAAATCACAGAATAGGTCGGGTAGGAAAGGACCTGAAACCCACCTTGTTCCAACTCCCTGCCATGGGCAGGGACACCTTCCATGGAATTCATATCAAACTGTTTTTCATATCAAGTTCAACTCCAAGCCTAAAAATGCCCCAAGATCAACTTAAAGGCTTTGCAGTCACTATAAGACTCGGGTCAGGATATTTTACAGTGTCACTGGAGGGTGACTCAGCCATGCTCAGATATCCCCAAGTTGGTTGTGGATGTGTTGATTCCCCCCCTGATGAACTGCTCACCCCCAGGATCAGCCAAGCACAACAACGTGGGGTTTGGTGCTGTGGAAACACCCACAAATTACACCCCAACAGCCACCACAGGGCTGGCCTGCCCTCTGGGGAGGGGAACAGATACAGGTCTCCCTGGGTAAGAAAATGAATGCTTTGTCATTTTTTGGTCTAGTGTTGCACAGGATGTCCATCGAGTTGGAAATTGCTCCGTGGAAATTGTTAGAAAAAGCCAACTTTCCATGTCTTAATTTCCTGATGGAAGTGTCGCTGAAATGTGTCTGGAGTCCAGCAGGACAAACAGGAGTAGCAAAAAAAAAAAAAATACATCCACTCCAAAACTAGCCAATTACAGGGCATTCAAAAATACCACATTTAGATTCTTGCCATGATCTCCCTGATTCCCATCAAGGTACCGGGAATTTTAGGTAGAACTGGGCTTAGGCTCCGTTTGGAGATCACCCAGGGTGGATAATTCCTCCTTGACTTGGTCCTTCCCACCTAGAGCTCAGGGAATAAAAAGGCAACACTGAGTTCCCCCCCTGTCACAGAGGAGCAGTAATGGTTTCAGAGGCCCAGGATTTTTTGGAATGTCGTGACTCTTGCCATCCTGGTGACTCCGGTGTCCTTCTGCCAGCTGAAATCAAATAACAGCCTGGTTTATTGAAATATTTATTAATCATCAATTACCGTCTGCCCAGCTCTTACAGATCCTTTAAATTTACATTTCCTGCTTCTTTTTATCCCTTCCTAGGTCAGTGCTGCTCCAGCTGGTGTTGCTGGCATTTTCTGAGCCTGGAATTCTGCACCAAGGAATCCACAAGACACCAAGAGCAGTGCTACTCCTTTACAGCTCCTCTCTTCACCTCTCCAGTTAAAAACACTCTCCCAGGGTTTTAGATGTCGGTTCAGCCCTCCCACAAGATGGCAAATCCTTGGAAACAGGGGTGCACGGAAAGGAAAGAGGCAAGGATGCAGCTGGATGTCCATGTAACAGGGAGGTGAACTCCAACAAGCTTCACTTCCCACTTAATACTTATTGAAGGAAAAAAGGGCTTTTCTGTAGGGCTGGTTTTGTCTAAACTCCTCCTGGTGAGCAATCAGGTTGTTAACTTTCCTCTCGTTGATGTAAAAACAAGTGCCTGTCTCTCCGAAAAATCGGGAATTTTTACTGGAGACTTCGGGCAAAAAAGCAAAGCTATTTTGGCTCCTGACCAAAAACTTTAAGCTTAAAATGGCAAACCTCTCATTTTCAGCCAAACAATGAAAAAACGTTGGTTTTGGCTGGACATTTTTGGTTTTTCAACACAAGCGATTTTTTTTTTCCCTCCTCGGTCAAAAATTTTCCATGAGGTGAGGAATAAACAGCATGGGTGAAAGGCTGGTGTAACTGGAAGGAAGGAGGAAAGGGAGAGATAAGGAATAAAAAAGGGTTTATCACAACCATCATGAAGCTACTGTTACCAAGGTCTGTCACAAGGCACTGCACCAGCCTGGTAAAGAGACCCTGAAACCTATAGCCCGGGATATTTATAGAGTGATTCACGGTCACTGAATGTTCCATGAACAAATTTATAGAACTGTTTTTCTCTCCGTTGCTTCCTTTTTTAGAATGTTATCACCAGGAAAAGTACTTGCAGACTCTTCTACCTGGACAGAGTTTTCATAGCTGTCCCGGTGATCTCAGCTGCTGCTCAGGCAATAAAAGGTCCCGGGCGCTTGTGAGTGGCTTTATAATTCCCCAAAAAATCCCAAGCCCTGTGCAGGCACCCAGCAGGCAGAGGAGATGCCCTGTCACCTCTTTCCCAAGAGCTGTAGGGAGAAGGGGGTGTGTTTGGAGATGGCAAAGCCATTTCGGAGCAAGGTTTGAGCCACCCTGGCACCAAACACGGCGTGCACAGGTTGTCCCTGGGCTCGATGATCCCTGTGGGTCCTTCCAACTGATTTCTCTGATTCTCTGACTCTCCATCACAGGTGGGCTCCCTGAACTGCTCACTCTTGCAGTGTAAATCAGAGCACAAATCACATCCACCTCTGCTGTTGTGACCTGGTGTGTTCCACTGAGGATGAGCAACCTCTGCAGCAGGAACGAGATGGGAAAAGGTGGGAGGATGTGGATCCTCCAGGTCAGCAGAGGGAGAAAGGGAAAGGTGTTCTGCAGCCATGAGGGGACCTGTAGTGAAGCTCTTATTGATGGTCCATACCCGGGTTATTCAATTGCTTTTTAATTTTCTGCCAAATATTTGGCTCTAAAGAGCGTGTTTGAGCTCAGCACAGCACAGCTTGAATTCTGGGATAAAGAATCAGCTGGGCAGTGCCAAGAGAAGAGCGTTGTCCCATTTTACCAGTCCTTGTCCTGGTGTTTCCCTTCTCTTTTTCCAGGAAATACTCCACCATTCCCGAAAACGCTTCTTCTTGCACCACACGTAAAGTCTGACTACTTGGGAGGACAAAGATGAATTAAACTGCCAAGAACTGATGCTTGCCCCTCTCCCTCTTGGTTTTCGTGCACAATCCACCACCAGAGGCAGTTTTTTAATCACTGTTAGAATGTTTCCCCACCAGTTCATAAAGCAGCTTTCGGGACGTGACGCAAACCAGCAGTTTAAAGCCATAGATATTTCTAGTTAATCTAAAAGATTAAGCACCTCACAGCCCCTGGAAAGTGCTCCTTGCAACTACAGTATTATGGCCTTGGATAAATCTGATTTTATAATCCCGCTTAGTCTACAGTGATCTGGATAAAAAGAGCCCCCTGGTTTGGGACCGAAGCCCAAAAAAGCAGTATTTAGGGAGGAAAAGAGGAGCATGTACTTCCAACAGGGACAGGAAGGTGGCATAGGATGTTAAACCGTGTTAGGGACAGGAGATAATCCCCAGCTGCCCTTTCCAATGACACTTCACAGAGTCACCTTCCCATTAAAGTCCCTGCAGGGAGAAAGAGCTGATCGGATGGGGGAGGAAGGATGTGGAGGATGGGGATGATGGGCGAGGAGAGGGGGCTGTGCTGGAGGTTCTCACACCTGCAGCAGGTACAGCTGCCTCTCCAGGGACCCTGTGGGCAGGTCTCACCCAGACACAGCCGGATCTGGAATGTGCTCTGAGCTCAAGGAATGTGTAGGGCAGCCAAGGCGCTGCTGAGGGGAAAAGCAAATGATGCTTATCTACCTCCTCACCTTGGGGAAAGAACCGAGAGCAGAGGTGAACAAGTGCACAAACCTGTTGAGTACCAGGAATCCCAGTTTGCCTACCAGCAATCCCAGTTTTCCTACCAGCACGGAAACATGGGGACATTTCCATCCAGCAGAAAACTGTCAGGGAACTCAGGTTCAGTGCTCTCTGTATCCTGCACCAAGGAACCCTCCACTCCACAAAAATTGCACTTGACTGAAGTGAAGTTTTTATGGTCAGCTCAGGTTTAAAGTGCATGAGATCATTCCTTACATCACCAGCTTATCTGCGGGGTTACTAAAGCGCTGATCAGATGACAAGAGCTGGAAATATTTGGATCTCAGGAAACACTTTTTTAGCACTTCTGCAGAGGGAACACTTGCCTGCATGAGTAGTCGTGAATAGTGTGAAATAAATGAGTACTAAATGCATCTTTAAATCCAGTGTTTCCTGTGTTGCTGAAGGAAAATGACTGTTGCCTGCATTTCTGAAGATGTGCAGCTAAAACATAATTTCCTCACTCAATACACAAATTACTGGGCAAAACTCCCTTGCCTGTGTTTTGCAGCTCATCAGATCAGCAGGTCACAATGGCTTTATATTCTGAAGAAGCTGTGAACAAACAAGCTGGGCACTGGGTCTGCACATGCAAACAAACATTTCACAGCTATCCCACAAAGAGAAATGATTTGGGGTTGCAGATCTTCCTGCCATATAGCCTTTGTCTATTTTGAATCCATGCAGGAATTTTGGCAGGGAAGGCAAGGGACTGGAAGTGTTGAATGTACCAAAGTTAGCTCCTACTCACCCTGAGTGATAATGCTAAAATAATAAGCCTGCCACAAACTTTATGGCAGCAAAATCCAAAAGGAAGCTTTTAGAAAACAAAGCAACTCATGAAACTCATTACTATGAGACACAAATTACTACTGCTATTATTATCATCTAGTGCCTATAAGCTGCTATGATGAATAAGGACTCTTATGCTTTGCACAAATAAAAGGATGAAAGATCATTGTCATGACAGATTTAGTGGATTAAGAAAATGATATGTGCATAATGAGTCTCTTTAAATAGAATATTGGCAGGATTTTTTAAGCTCGCTACAATTCATTGTGTCACACATGGCTTGAGCTGACCACTGATTAATTTATACTTGAAAAAAAAATCTCACTTATGTAACTTAAATCTGCCTTACGTGGCTGTTTTTAAAGATCTGGTAGGGTTTGCCTTGGGAAACAGGAATTGTTCTCCCTGCTGAGCCTGGAATTCCATTGGGGTCCACCAGGAGGTGAGAGAAGAGCAAAGACTTCCAGACTGGTGGGATGTCTGCTGGAAAGGAACATGCCTTAAAGATTAACTGAACAAGCTGCCAGCTTTTCTGGGAGCACTTTCTATAATGAACAAGTGTTAATTACAAGTATAAGATCATCGTGTTGTTTTGAAGAATATGAGATTTAAATAAACAAACCACTATTTTTACCAGTAGGGATTTTGGCTCCCTGTCCCACAGGAAGAGGACGTTTTTCCATTTTTGCTTAGCAGAAAACAAGAGACCCCAAATGAGCCTCTGGAGGCCAGTAGGTACTAAACCAAATTAAAGCATAAGAACTGACTCCATCCAAAGTGACCATCCATGGTCCCACAGGGCCTTTGCACTGTCCTGACCACGCTCCTGATGCCAGAAATTGAGCACAGGCAAGTGTCCCTTTTGGTTTATTCCTGTGAGTAAGATGCTGCCTGGCATGGGAAGGACACATTTCCATGGTAACACACTTCTGGAAATCAGCAGTGAGTTGGTGCTTTTGGCTCACAACCCCGATTAACTGTGTGTGTTGTGATTACCTGAGTACCTTTTTGGCTCAGAAAAACTACCACGGGACTGTGATAAGGAAGGAAAGATGCAGTTCTGACCATGCTTTGCATTAACCAGAAACTCAGTTGTCATGGGAAACCTGGAGCCAGTCTCTTCACTGAAACCATCAGAGTTATGGTTCCAGAAAACTTTGGGATGGAGTTTTCCTTTCATTCTCCTCATCACAAAGTTTGTGGCAACTACGTGACAAAAAATGCCAGCTCAGCACTGGAGGTGTTCCTTCTCTCTGCCCTGACACTTCTCTTTCCATTGCCTTAGAGGAAAACTGTCCCTGTTGGTGTTAAAGGAGTGGGATCCAACTGAAGCAGAGGTTACACAAGCTTGTACAATTACTAGAGGCTCCATATTTTCCCAATAACGAATCCTGCTCTAATTCAGAAGATCTGCCCTGCCTGGGAAACAGCGCGGGGTCGAACGAGGACGGAGCAAAGAATGACAAGTCATAAAAGCCTGATGTCCCCGAGTGCCAGCAGAGCCCTTCCCTTCTGATGGGTGCTCTTGGGTAGCTAATTTGAGGCATTTGGAGCATTTGGTGGACAGCTGTTCCTCTCAGAGTGCCATGGCAAGAGTCTTCAAGCTGAAACCACAAAAATGAGCTGATGATGCCGTTTGGAAGCCACGTTCAGAGAACTCACCTCCTCCGACTACGTTGCTGGTTTTTAGGAACAGAACTCGGCTTTTTACCCTCTCCCTTCCCTGCTGCTTTCCCTTTTGTGCTTCTCTGAGCAACCAAACCTTGCCAGGGCTGCAGATCCCTCCCCAGAGGAGGCAAGGCTGGCTCTGAAGGGGGAAGGAAGAGCAGCTCCAGCCACGTTGGGTGGTGGGACAGAGGGAGGAAAAAGAGGTCTTGTTCTGCCAGCACCTTCTGGGCCTCAGAATCTGTGCCTGGAGCAGCAAAAAGAGCACATGCAGCACAAGGTGTACTTTGTGTCCCACTGCCAGGCACTGCCTTCTCTGAGAGTTGTCCAGCAGAAGGGATAAGAGTCAGAGAAGGTTTTCCCAAGGTCACTTGTTCCTGTTAACTCCAAACCTGTTTGCTGTTAACTGTTCACTGATCTTCTGCAGACAGTGGCTGCAGATTTACCTGAACTGCCACAAATATATTCATTAAACTAAAGATCAAGGCTCGTGGAAGAGATGGAAGGAGAGGGTGTTTCGTTCAAAGGTAACACATGAGACAGGAACACAACTGTGAGGCTCCCTGGGATCAGTCCTTGAATTAATCTGATTTTTAAATTTTGATTAGTGATGCTGAGCTTGTTAAAAAGCTGAGGTTGAAAGGGAGGTGCTGGAGGAGGGAAATACCAAAGGGGAAGAATCAAACAGTCCCAAGGGGCTGAGCAATGGCAGTGAGATGGAAATTTAATAGCACACAGAGTCAAAGCATAAATGGCAAGAGCAAAATTTTTTTGCTACATGTTCAGAATACAACACACAGGAAAAAAGGGAAAAGAGGAAGATGTGGTCATGAATGGAGGAAAAAGATGAATCAGAGGAAATATTGCCAGACAGGAAGTTATTACTGTGGTATTAATGGAAATTACTCTTTCTACCTGAAAGACCCTGTCTTTTTCTTTTTAAATATAATAATTTCTTTGATATTCTGCAAATATCAGAATATACTTTCATATATTCTTTTTATTCAGTGGAACAGAGCACCAGGCATGAAACTGGCACTGAAAAGGGGATGCACCAGTAGTTCTTTAACTAACTCTTGATACCTTTGAAATGCTGCTTTGGCAAGCGTGAGGATGCACGAGCGACTTCCAAAGAAGAAACCCTGTTATTTCCTTTCCTTCCTTTTATTTTTTTTCCTGGTATTTCTCAAGTACCTCCCTCAAGTGATGTTTAGCCTGTGCCTGCTGTGCGGAGCACACTCGCTTGCCTATTTTTCACTTCCTTTTCACATCATTCTTAATGGGCCTTTAAGGACATCTCCATATTCCCGGGGTGTTATTTATGGCTCTGACATCATCCCTCAAGGTGAACAGCACTTTGCCGTGGAGTATTTACTCTTTCATAGTAAATCTGCCTGCTGCTTTCTATAAAAACAGGAAAACAGCTGCAGCTTTTATAGGTGAGAAGGAAGGTTTCTCCCTCTTCCAAACGCCCCATCCCGTCACAGGGAAGTTAAAAGGGATCTTGGGGGGGAGGAACACAATGAGTGTGGTCTTTCAGGGCTGAGTTTGGTCTGTAATCCTTCAGCAGAAGGCCCCAGCAGATGTTTTTATTATCATTCATTACTTACAGGAATGTAATACCGGCAAGCACAGCCCAGGATAGGGGAGAAAAAGGTGCCCTTGGCACATGGGACCAGATTTTTCTTTACAAATGTATTTTTAAAGAGTTAAGTCTGTGCACAATGTCTTTGGATTAATTAATGTTGAGTGAAACATTAAGAAATAAAGTCAAATGAAGAAACAGCCAAGTGGCTGCCATGATCTGGAGGGCAGGGAGACCTGCCCTCATTAACACTGACACTAATTGCCCGAGGAGCTTTAAATCCCATTCAGCTTGGCCAAAATACAGGGACCAGTATTTCAACTGCAAACCAGCTGACACATTTGGGAAGGACAAGTTCATCTTTGAAGCATCTTGAATATTGGAGGGAAAGGACGAGAGACCTTGACTTCTGCTCAAACACTTTGGGTAATTTGGGGAAGAGTCTCTTAATTAACCCACTGAGATCAGCCTTTGCAGGCACCACTGACACTTTGAGAGCTCCAGCAGGCATGAGAGAGACTAAAGCACTTTGTACCAAGTGCCACCGTGCTGAAGCAGCAGGAAATTCATGTTCTCTACAGGCAGATGCTGAGAGGCTGGAACAGAAAGAGTATGGAAGGGAAAAAATCCAAACCTGGATATCTGGGGAGCTGAACTGGAAGTTTGAGAGCAAAAAAAACTTCATTAAAGTATATCAACAAATCACAGGCATTGGGAGTACATTTACTTCAGAGGCAGAGGAGGGGCAGGAGGTTTATTAGTTTTCTACTTGCCACTCCAAGAACCTGTTTGGTGGAGAGCTTTTGCAAACACCATGTAAAGAGTAGCTCTGGAGTGGTTTCTAACGCCTGCATATAATGAGAAGCAAAATTAAATTTAATTACTCTTAGGTGGCTCCTTTTTCCCCCTCTTTTGTAACTGCAATTTTAAAAGAAGTTGCTTCTATTCTTTGCACTTGCATCTGGCCTGAACAAAGGGGTATCATGAAGGACATAACACATCCCTCCCTCTAGCTGCCTCCAGCCCTTTCTGCACTTAACCCAACAAAGCTCTGGAACAGCTGGGGAGGTCTGAATGGCTGGGTGGGTCAGATGGAAAATTCTGAATATCATCACCTCTAGGATATATCTTTGTATTGGCAATTAATGAAAATGAGATAAACCCTTTTGCTCATCCGTGGGGTGCTGATCCATCCAGGTAGGTTTTCGTACCAGACCTTTACACCCTCGGAGCAACGGGGAGTAAATCCAGGGGGAAAACAAGAACCAGCAGTATCCTGATGGAAAATATCCATCAGATAAAAACTTAAAGCTTGAGTGTTCCTAAATTAAGAACTGACGCCTAATTACCTACAGATGATGAACTGTGCAGGTGCTTCTGTCTCCTTTTCAGTTGATGCCAAACCTCCCAGTTTTACCCCAAATTTTGGATGTGGAGTTTGCCACATCACGTGCAGCTCTAACATTATCTTGCAGGACTCCTCAGACTTTTAGGCCCCTGAGTCTTTTTGCCTCGATTTCTCCTCAAAACACAGATAACACAGAATCTCAGATGTGCCAGAAACATTATTTCTGGAATTTCAAGCAGCTTTCCTTCTGAGTTCTCCACCAGCTCAGGGGGATGTGTGAGTGAAAATCTGTTCAAATAAAGACAACTCGTGGAAAAGTTTCCCGAGGAAAATGCTGCCTGTCCTGAGGAGTGGATCTTGCTGATGTGTGCACACTGGATGCTGCCACCACAGCTTCCTCAGAACTTTAGAATTTGCTCTCTCCTCTTTTATTTTTTTTTTTCCCCCCAACTGTCAGCTGGCCAAACATTTCGAATATTTTCCTTTCACAAATGTGTCCTTGTGGGGAAAAGTCCATTAATAACAGAGTAGTTGCATCTTGTCAGGACCAGACTTTAATGGCTGTTTGAATTTTAACTACTATTTGCTAACTATTTCTGTTCAAGCCAACTAAGACCATAATAAAAGCCATTAAATCCCAAGTAACTGGCCTCAGTGTAGCTGCAGGGTATAACACTGAGTATGATTTGAATTTATCCACTGCAAGAAAAGACTTTGACCCTCACAGACTTTTTAGAGATGGAAACTACTCTTTTTTTTTTTTTTCCAGAAAAGATTGCCTAGAAGAATAAAAGTGCTCTTCTTTGCCCCCAGGGAAGGCCAAGCAGAGTCTGAAGGTAACATGACACACTGTAATCCATTTTCCTTTTTACAGGATGAATGAAGACACTGTAAAATATCTGGCACTGAATTGACAAAATATATGGGACAATGGAACCCAGTGTTTGAATGGGTGGAAAAGTACATTGTGCAGAGGGGCAGAAAATACTGAATGTGGGGAATGGCCAGTGCTGGGTGAGCAGGGCAGGGGGGACAGACTGAACTTGGTGTTTTTTCATCCTTTTCCTCCAATTATTGCTCTCTGAGCGGCTCAGGGCACATCCAGCATTGTTCTGGGAATCCCTGCCCAGTCCCACAGCAGAGGAGCAGCTGGAAGGGAGAGGAGGGGAGGGGGTTGTTCACAGGCATGTGAAGCCCTGGGTGTGCCACGTCAGAGAACACACCTGCAAAAGGCCAGAACATCTTCCAGAACATCTTCCACGGGTCTAAGGACATGGATTCTGCTCTTTTACCCCCTCAGTAAGGAGAGCATAGACACTCCTCCAGCACAGCCTTGTCCTGCCCTAACCCGAAGCAGGAGGCCGAGATAAGAGTGGGAACATGTTGTCCATCTCCTGAGCCAGGGGAATAAATAAAATAAATAAAACACAATCCCTTGACAGATTTATCCTCTACATTCTTATCAGGTTTTCTGCAAAGATATGGGGACAAAAATTAGCATTTTCACTTTGTCAGCATTTTCACTTACACAACAAGTCTGATCCTAACCCGCTGAAGGTGATGAGAACTAATAAGTCAAAAATCTGTAAAAGCTAAAGGCAGAAAAGTTAAAGGCATGAATCTGAAGCTGAAGAATTTTTTATCTTTAAACATAGGTGAGAGGTAACAAAGGCAGTCAAATAGTCAGTGGAGGAAAGGAGAAAGGTAGAGCAAAGGTTAAAACAATTAAAATTTCCTGGTTATTTACTTATGGCCCAATCAATGTCTATTGAAGAAAAGAGAAAGCCTCAGTGGGCTTTGGAATAGGCTGCTAAGACATTTGCACATCTTAAATGATCACTGGATGTAACCAGTGCACTGGGCCCGGAGTACAGAATGGAGAATTAAAAACAAACAACACATTAGCTCGAATGGGAGCATAACAGAGAGCTCACAAAGCAATTTTCCATGCAAAGCCCTTAACTCACGAAAACAGCCCCAAAAAAAGACCAGTCCAGAACAGAACCCAGCCCTCACAAGTGATGTTCGAAACAATGCCTGGCGAGAGAGAAGAGCTTTGCACAACGTCCCAAACTCCACAGCTGGAGACACTAATCCCCAAATGTTCCCTGTGCAAGGGATCCCTGCGGGGACGGGGAAGGAATGTATTTCCCTGAAGAACAATAACACGCTGGGAAGGTGTTGAAGGAATTCTTCACCTCTGTGAGCCGGTGGGTGCTGCTGGAGCTGGATGACAGCCCTGACAGCCCATGAGCTGTCACATGTCGGGGCAGCATTGGTGCAATAGTGAAGGTGGCCCGGGAAAAAAATGTTATTGAGGTAAAAGGGCTCAAAACATCATCCGGAATAAATAGTTCTCTTGTGTAACCCAAAAGTGAGATTCTTACTCGCGACGTTCTAAGTCAATCACAGCACAAGCTTTGCTAAATCATGGAATCCCAGAATGGTTTGGGTTGGGAGGGACCTTAAAGATCCAGTCCCACTCCCTGCCATGGGCAGGGACACCTTCCACTAGCCCAGGTTGCTCCAAGCCCTTCCAACCTGGCCTTGGACACTTCCAGGGATGGGACAGCTACAGCTTCTCTGGGCAACCTGTGCCAGGGCCTCACTACTCTAACAGGGAAGAGTTTCTTCCTAATATCCCATGTAACAATGCCCTCTGGCAGTGGGAAGCCATTCCCTCTTATCCCATCACTCCAGGCCCTTGTAAACAGTCTCTCTCCATGTTTCGTGTCAACTCCTTCAGGTCCTGGAAGGCCACCATTAGGTCATCTCAAAGCTTCTCTTCTCCAGGCTGAACAATCCCAATTCCCTCATCCTTTCCTCACAGCAGAGCTGCTCCATCCCTCTGATCATCTTGGTGGCCTCCTCTGGAGTCAATCCAACAGCTCCATGTCCTTCCTGTGCTGGGAACCCTTTGCAGCACCTGGGGGAGCAAGGCAGAGTTGCCTTCCCTTCCCTGGATCATTTGTGTGTTCAGAGTTGCCTCTCTCTCACCAAAAAGCACAATCTGTGTCATTCCCCAGGGCTGAAAAGCCCACACACCAACACACGTAA
>NW_016690214.1:1659778-1668102 GCF_001604755.1 Lepidothrix coronata | reverse complement strand
TGTTTTTTTGTTTGTTTGTTTGTTTGTTTGCTTGTTTGTTTAATTTTTTTTTTCCAACAACCTTCTCAAATTCTTTTTTCTGTCAGTTGTGCCCTTTTAAACCCCAGAAACACGGGAGGGTATGTGCAAGCTCCCAGGAAACCCCAGGAGCTGCAGGCCAGTGGTGCTGTTCATCAGGAGAGTCTGCCTTTTCACCCTGGAAATGCTGCGAAGCCAAGGAAGTGAGGGACCATATTTTCACTTCACTTAAAAACAACAAAAAGCTGCTACATCTTCTTTCTGATCTCCTCTCCCTTTCTCTGACATCCTTAAAAGCCCAGTGAGACATCAGTTGAGAATGGGAGAAAACCTTTTGAAGGGGATGGCGAACAAACTCTTTAATATTAAATAAAAATTTTAAAAAGTGAAAAAGGTATCTCCACGTGATTCCCTCTGTTTGCAGCGAGGTGAGCTCCTCCTGCTTTTGTTACACCCTGAGCAGTGGCACTTGAGGTCTGTAGTTCTGTCATTTCTTCTCCTGGATAATGGGAAGGAACCCAAGGTGTCCTCAGCTGTTGGAGGAGTTGAGGAGGCACAGATCCCACGGGCAGAGCAGCTCCAGCCTCCACAGGCCCCTTTGGCACATGGAAGAAGGTGGGTCCCTGCCAGGCACAGCCCGTCCCAAACACCCCAAGGTTCAGCCACAGAAACTCTCCTGGCATCCAAAGGTGGGCGTGGGGACAAACCAACCCCATGGGGGCTGGCACTGCCCTTGTGCTGCCTCCCCCTGGGCTCTGCCTGCCTGGATCCCTCTGCCAACGCCGCCGAGAGCTCTGGCTGAAAAGGGAAAGATGGAAAAGCAAAGCAAAGCCTGGTGCCACGGAGCCCTGAGGGGGCTGTGGAGTCCCTGCCTCGTTCCCCAGCTGTTTGCTCCGGGCCCTGGGGAGTTATAAATCCTGGGAGCAGGAGAGCAGAACAGAGGGACAGACATTCTGTAAATGGAGCCCTGAGCAATGTCCTCGTTTCAGCCCCAGTGAAGGCAATAATGGCCCAGAATCCACCTCCATCATGTGCAGGTTATTACAGCAGAATAATGAAAGCATGCCTGGATTTTCACAAGTCAAAGCCATAAAGAGGAGGGAAATTATACATCTGCTCTGCCTTCCAGTCAGTTCTTCTGGCTTTTATTGTAACTTTGCTCAGAGAAGAGAAGGAAGGAGAAATATTGGCCATCCCTGGGTAAAGAAATAAAATGAGAGGGGGAAAAAGACTTGAGTCTAACTTCAGTCAGTAATAATAATCATATAAGCAAGTCATGATCTGTTCCAGTGGCTTTCAGTCATAGACTGGAATAAAGGAATAAAGGAATTAACAATAGAAACACTGTTGACTATCAAGCATTATTTGCCAGTGCAAGCAATATTTCTTCATTATTACTGAGGATTTCATTATTACTGAGGACTTCATTACTACTGTTAGCAATTGTTATTATTATTACTGATAGTAATTATTATGTATTAAATTATCAGGTATTACAGATACTATTACATAAATAATGGACTATAATTATGTATTAAATTATTATGTACTAGATTATTACTGTTAGTCATTCTAACAGAAAGTTTGGAGCATGCAAGTAATTAATAGCAATTGGGAGGTGTCATAAAGTCATGGAATATCCTGAATTGGAAGAGACCCATGAGGATCATCAAAGTCCAGCTCCTGGCCCTGCACAGGACACCCCAACAATCCCACCAAGTGCCTGAGAGGTGCATTATGGTCTAGAAAGAAAAAAATGATGTAATGGGGCCTTATGTGGTATGGAATTATGGATATAACTCCTGCTATTCCATTGAGGAGTATCCCAGTATCAGTGTCCTGCAACCAGGATTCGTGTGTGTGTGAGTAAAGAATAAGTTAATTGAAATTTCCCTCTCAGATCACATTTTGCTCCATTTTTTATTTTTTTCTTTTAAATTTTAAGCGAGGTAGAATTCTATTGGTTTAAGGCATTTCCTGTCTCTGCATAGAATTTCCCAGCCATAAAACGAGACTAAGTTTTTCCTGGAATCACAAAAGAATTAAGGTTGGAAAAGACCTCTAAGATCGCCAGGTCCAACCATCACCCAGGGGCACCACCAAGCCCTCAAGTGCCACCTCCACGTGTCTTTTGAACCCATTTTCCTTGCTAACGGGGTGGGATGCATGGAATTGTGGGACTGGGAGATTTTTTGTTAACCAAGAGCTGAATCTCTCCCAGGGAACAGGTATTTTCTGAGCACTGAGGTAGAGGGCAGGTGAGATCCTCCGGCAGAAAGGGGACAGAGGCTCTGGCACTGCTGCAGCCAAACCTGGCACTGCCCTGCTGTGTCTGTGACCTGGAGCAGCTGCAAGATGGTCATGGGGACATCTGAGAGAAGAAAACATTTGAGGAGAATAATTGGTTTAAAATACAAAGAAAAAAACTCAGTAAAATTATCAGGAAAAGCTTTTTTAATAAAATAGGTACAATGATGAGTGGTTTGCCTTTGGAAGTTCCATCACTGAGTGTTTGTAAAGAGGTACCTTTTCCATTCCTACATTCCTGCAGTTTGCAATAGTTTCTCTTCTAGACCCATTTTCAGCCCTCTTTTTCAATGACCCTGTAAATTGTTATGTTTCAGGGTGATCTGTGGGATAACTGTAACAGTGAAAGTGTAAATATATATAAATATTTGCACTGTCACAGGGGCATTTAATGATTCTGAATGTGGATTTGATCCATCTGCAGGCAGAGGGGATGTTGTATTATCTGCAGGATGTTGTATTATCTACTCCAAGATGGTCTTGTTTTCACTTTTACCTCATGGATGTTGTCACCTTCTGCTTTGCAGAGCTCCAGCCTTGTCTTTGCTACAAACACGAGGCTTCACTAAGGTAATTAAGCCCTTGGAGGGTCATGTATATTTTAATTATTACCTATTTTCCTGTTTTCTGGTCAAAGGCTTGCCCTGAACTCCACGTGGGCCCCAGAATAAGGGTCAACACATCCCTTCAGAACCCCAAATAGGAGGACAACATGGATTTATTTTGAACTTTACACCTTTTAGATGGGCACAAATCAAGGTGTATAATGGTGAAAAAAATTCCCTCCACGTGTTGGGAAGTCGAACTAAGATGTTAAGTGACAAAAAGTCACTTTTCTCACAAGAGAAAATGATGCAAGGATTTGTTTAGCCCTTGTGCAAGGCACGAATGCCCCTTGCCTGTGCAAAAGCAGAGGAATGATTGGTTTTCCACCAGCCAGGGCTGTGAATTTTAGCTCCATTCCCTCGTGGATTCTGACGTTCTCAGGTTCCAGCTTACACAACAGCAGAGTCTAAATGCAGACCAGTTTTTCATCCATGAAATGGGAGTTAAATAACACTTGACCGAAGTAGACAAAACAAGAAGATACGTAGACTAAGTGGAAACATCAAGATTTGAAAATTACCTGATAGGAAAAGGGAGGGGAGGGGGATCAAAGACGTCCCAGGGAATGAAAAATTCCTTTGCAGTGCTTCCTGTTCTCTCTGTTATGCTAACCAAGGTAGGATTAGGTTTCAGCTGCCAAAAGAAATAACATTTGTAGATTTTTTTTTTTTTTTTGGTCTGGGGAAGTGGGATAGAAAGATTTAAGACAGCTTTTTCCAAACTATTTGCTTTTTGTCAAGCAGTCAAGTCTAGTTATTGTTATTAATTTGAATTACAGAAGTACCAGAGTGTGACTGGAATTCCATTGCATGAGGGGTGTGCAAATCTCCAGGAGGAGCCTGGTCTCGCCTCAAAGGGTGAACAGATAAAGGGCATTTTGCCCTGTGTTGTGCAGCTGTGGGAGTTGTTCTCCTCTCTCCTGAGTCCCTGAGCTGCTGGAGGGCAGTTCTGGAGAGCAGAGATGACATTAAAAGAGGTGAACCTGCCTTCTTGTGTCTAAATACCAGGTAGGGTCAGATGCATTCAGGAAAATCAAGATTAATGTGATTTAGCATAACTGACTCCCGTGGACAGCAGGCTGTGGGAGCTGGAGGAACCTCACACCACCTTGCACCAGCTCATTCCTCTGTTTACTCCTCACTGTTTGCTCTTGGTTTGCTTTTCTCTTACAGGTCATTTCATATTTAAGGTTCAGAAATCCTCCGTGCAGGGAGCACGTCCTGCCCTGCTCCTGAGCCATACCTAGAAATTCAATTGGCTTTAATTCACCTCTAAGTGCCCACATTAGTCTTCAAGTGCCTGAATGAACAGCCTGAGCACAAAGTGAAGAGTGAAAAGGAGGAGCTAATGCACTTTCTGAAAGGTCACCACACTTCTGTGAAGGCTGAACTTCACCCTCCCCTTTTTCCAGGTATCTGCCTGTAATTCTGCCTGCCCTGTGACTTCCACGGAAAAGGAAATTGCACTGGAAGTCTTTACCTTAACGTCACGCTAATCTAGAAACAAAAGGCTTTCTGTAGGGGGGGAAAAAAAAAAGTCTGAATAAATAAAACAATATAAGTATAAACCTGAACCTGTTTATTCTAAAGTTGTCTATCTGTGAGTAATTCCAAATCCGGGGCTGCGTGTAAATATTTGAAGTACCATTTGAATGATGAAGGGCTTTTATTACCTGGGAGAATTTCCTGCTTCCCGTGTTTTCAATCCTAACCTGGATGTGCACAGGGGACTCCAGGTTTGTGCTGAGGGGAGACAAGGAAGGGACTGGGGAGCATTCCACTCATTTCCCTGTTTCTCGAGATTCCAGCAGTTTGCTGAGCAGCCCCTCGGAGTTTGCTCACAAGAACAAACTGGAGTAAATGTTTAACTTGAGCCTTTGGAGTTTACAGCTTGTTCCTTTCTTGATTATTAACCCAGCCCCTGTTTTTCGTTACAGTTGCACAGCTGCTGGAGACAAAGGACCCTTGAGAGAACTTCCCTGTGGCGGCACAAGAGAGGTAAAGTACCTTTTGTGTCCTTTCCATACCTGTGCAGGGGAGAGCAGGGGCTCATTCCTGTGTTCTGTCAGGGCACAACAACCTGCCCACAGCAACCTACCTTTGATTGTGGTTTTTTTTAAATTAAATCACTAGGTACATCCAGCTGATTTCGTCCTCACTGGACTCAAACTGAAGGAGTGTTTTTATCCCCAGTGCCAGAGTGCACGGGGAGTTTATTTGGTCATTCACATACTCAGCAGAACACACACTCTGCTTTCCACCACCTTTTTCTCCACAGCAATAGCCTTGTCTTTGCATCTATTTCCCCCTTCCTAATGGTTTTCCTGTACTGCTCAAATTTGTAAAGATCTGTGTCATCTTCTCCTGTCATCTTCACCACGGGAAGATCTGGGTTTGCACCAGTCCTTTCTCTGAGCTCACACAAACCAACTGTACTATTTTGGTTTTCATTCTTCCTGCACCTTTGGGTTTTTTTAACCTGCTCTTGGGTAAAGTGAATTCTAGAAGAAAACTTCTTGGTGAGGCAGGTGCCACCAGCAGAGTACAGAAGGGACAGGGACACTTATCTGAGTTGTTCTGGTTACTGTGTCAATACTGTGTGAATATTTGTTTTAAAATACTGTTATATATGTGTGTGTGCTATGTGGTGGCTTTATTTACAGAGAGAAGGATTCACTTGCTCTTTTTTTCATTTGCTGTGATATAAATTTACATGGAAAATAATGTAACTGGACTTCAGGCAAAGTAGTTCACCAAAGGAAACTTGAGTGAAGACTAAGAGTGGAGGTTAAAACAAGAATTTAAAAGACTTCCAAAAAGTAGCTGTTCATTGTAACTACAAATTAACTAAATGTTGCATATTTTTGGAAACAGTGACATTTTAATAGAAATGGGTTTTACAAACTTTGGTAAAAGAAGAACCAAATTGTTCCTGTTTCCAGCTGCTCAGAAATCCATTTTACTCCAGGAGTAAATATTTTAGGACAGGTCTGATCTCCACCTAAGCAAAAAACATCTCAGCCCTGATGCATTTTTTAAAAGCATCCTTCTCTCTGTACTTCTGCCTCTGTGGTGCCTTGGGAGACAGACTCTGATATTCAAATATTGGTGGAATAAATTAGGATGTATTGGAGGAATGTCAACACAGGCCCAAGTCACCACAAAAATCTAAATCATAACACAGAAAAAATAACTGAGGAGCTGCAGGATTTCAAGAGTTGGAAATCTTGGTAAGGAAATAGGTGGGAAGTCGGTTGGGAAGCTTTGAACCTGTTTCTACAATGGCCAAAGGCAGATGTTGCAATTTACTCAAAGATTAAGAGATAAACAAGCAAAGAAAACAGATCAAAACACAAACCTGTTCTCTAAAAGAATGGGAGAATTGGCAAGTGGATAAAGAACCTTGTGCCTGCCCAAAGGTGACCTGGGTCAGCAGAGGAGGAATTTGCCACCTTTTTTTATCAGGAATTTAATGCTTGTTAAAAGTCCACAGATTTCTCCATTTCCTGAGCACTTTTTTTTCCCAATCTGGCAATTCTGCAAAGCATATATTGGGCTTTAAACACATTTGCCTGCCTTGTTCTGGGTGCTACGAAGTGCAAGTGCAGACCATGGCATCAAAAGGGGAAGGAGAGCTTGGAAGAACTTGTCAGGGAGCCAAGGAGCCACTGGAGCAGTGAGAACTGGAATTGTCAGGAGAGGACACTCCTGAGAGCTGGTGAAACCTTCCTGTTGGTGAAAGAGAAAAAAAAAAAAAAAAGGAACCAGGGGAGATGTTCATTGCTCTCTGCTGGCTAATCCGGTCAAGCTGCCTCAACTCAGCTTCAGAATTGAAGCAGTTAAAGAAAGAAGTGGAAAAGGAACTTCCCAGAGGGATCTTCCAGAGGAGAAGGTGGGAAAGGAGAAGGGGCTCAATGCTATATTCCCTGTCTCAAAAGCAGACAAGCTCCCTGTGTCTGAGTTAACTTCTGGCTCTGTTGGTGTGACAGCCAGCAGCAAGAATTCAGGTTCAACAGGATCTGGAGCCCTGGAGGGGTTTTGGTTCATTGGTTGCTTGTGTTTTAGCTGGGAATTTTTTTGGGCAGGGTATTTGAGGGGTTTTTTTGTTTGTTTGTTGAGTTTTGGGGTTTTTTTCTAGTGCAATTCTAGAAGCCATTTCCAAAACCACTCTGGTGATAATAAAGGATAGGATACATTGGATTTCACCTTATGGTGCTTCAGAGAGCAGAAAAGCCTCATTTTCCAGCCCTGTGGCCTCATCCAGGCTTGGTGCCACTGTCATGACAATAAATAGATTAGACTTTCTTGGGGGAAAAAAAGTGCTAATGAGTAACTGCTTTTTATGCCTCACTCCAACTTCTCATCTCCTGTAAAACTCCAGAGCAAAAGACTCCGTTGGCTCCCAGTAATGTGTGGCACCAAGTGTCAAAATGCCCTGGTGATCACAGAAATAACAATTGCACTGTCCCATGATATGATCAGGCTTTCTTTTTCAGAATCTAATGATGTTAAAATAAATGGAATTACGTTGCTTTTTCTTTTTTTAAGTCAGTAAATTCCAAAAGAGGATTTGCCCCATTTTTACAATGTGCTTAAGGACTTAGAGAGCACGATCCAATGCAGATTTACCAGGGGCATGAGGGGCTGGCATAAGGCAGCCTCTGCTCAAAGCTGCTCACTGCCTCTTCCTTCTGCTCCAGGAGGAGGTTTTTCCATCTCAATCATGATTCTTGAGGGTTCTTTTATTGCCCAGAAAAAAGTGATAAACTCTTGACTATAAACAGCAAAGAAAACTGTCATCAGGGACAGGACCTAGAAAACATGAATTGGAGAAAACATCTCACCAACATCTCTAGTAGAAGGTTTTCCCTTCTTTTTGTTGACATGGTCAGTGAGAATCTTTCCAGTGAGTTCAGAGGATGTTCCATGGAATCCCAGTGTCTCTCTGACTCTCCCCCTCTGCTGGTAATTCTGTCCCTGCTGTGCTATCAGAGCTGCTCAGGATCTCTGAGCTCTGCAAAAAGAGCTGTTTGGGAATCGTGTAGTAAGTGCCATCCCTTGAGTCCAAGGATGAAAACTCTGGGGTGGTGGAAAGCAGGAAAATTAACGGGTGTTAGGGAAGGGCAGGGAGATCAGGCTGCTGAGTTTTCTTTGACATAATCCTATGAACAGAAGCATTTTTTTGAGAAGAGGAGAAAGAAAAACTAATATTTTACTGAAAAATACTTTTTAGATAATCTTTTCTGTTACCTCAAAGAAAAGAAAAATGCCTTTTCTCTCTGTATTCTTTCAGTGCTGATGAAAGGGCTCAGTAAGAGCATTCAGAGGAGGATTTGCTAGTTGGGGCCTTGGGCACACTTTCAAAATTCAGACACTTTCACCTTGTCTTTTATT
>NW_016690214.1:1605702-1656055 GCF_001604755.1 Lepidothrix coronata | reverse complement strand
AAGGGAGAAGATGCCCAAGCGCTTCCACAGCATTTTCTGGAAGAAAACTTGTCCAAAGCAGTGTTCCTGCCCCAAGGCTTGTTTTACTACAGAGTCACGGCGTCGCTGAGGTTGGGAAAGACCTTTAAGGTCGTCGATTCCAGCATGACCCCAACATCGCCAAGGCCACCACATGTGTCCCCAATGTCACACCCACACTGCTTTTCAATCCCTCCAGGGATGGGGACTCCACTGGGCAGCCTGTGCCAGGGCTGGGCAATGTGTTTTTTCGGGGAAATGCCTCCTAATATCCAGTCTAAACCTCCCCTGGATGACTTGAGGCTGTTTCCTTTTGTCCTATCACTTGTTACTTGGGAGAAGAGGTGGATCCCCATCTCTCTCCACCCTCCTGTCAGGGAGTTGTAGAGAGTCAGAAGGTCCCCCCAGAGCCTCCTTTTCTCCAGGGTGAGCCCCCTGAGCTCCTCAGCCCCATCTCATAGCACCTGTGCTCCAGACCCTTCCCCATCTCTGCTGCTCTTCTTTGGAGTCCAGCACCTCAGTGTCTATGGACAATGCCCACAGTGCTCCACAGAACTGAGGTTCTCCTCCCTTGCAGAAAATACTGAGATTTGAAGTCTGCCAGCGGTGCCCAGTGCCCCCAGTAATGGGCTGTTGAGCTGCTTTACCAACACAGAGCATAGACTTGGTGTCCAGCCTGAATTGCCCGGAGCTTAATGAGGTGGGACACACGTTCCTCCGGGTGCTGAACTGCTGCAGGGGGGTGTTGGGTGTTGTTGAACAGCTGCTGGATTCTGCCCTGCAGGGAAACCTCTTTCGGGGTTGTATTTGGGGTTGTAAAGTTCACAGCTCTGCCCAGGGAACAGCAAAGCCACAGGGCTGGGCTGAATTATTCCGAATGTTCAGTCACACAGGACAATAACCATAAAACAAGGGGTCATGGGCTGGCTGGGCCCGGGGGGTGTGCAGGGACAGAAAGCACAGGTCACCCTGAGGGCAGGAGCAGCAATACCTGAGTGTTCAGAGCCCATTAACAGTTACCCTCTGGCCCGTGGGACTGGCTGGATCCAGACAGCTCAAAAATAGTGCAACACTACTGGAGAGACTGTACTCGTGCAATGGGAGGCTCTGGGAGAGGTTTCCTGACTCACTAAAGTACAAATGTGAGTGAAAATTCAGATTTTTTTTCTTCTTCAAATACTTTGGAAAAACCCCAAACTTTCTGATTCTCGGTGACACCTTTAGGACCAAGGGGCCAGCTCTGTGGTTAGCAAAGGCTGGGCTATTTCTATTTATCAAGGATCCCATTTGAATTCCCCTGCCAAGGACTGAATATTTAGGATTTCCATGGCAACACATTTCTGAGCCCATGTTACAGTCAGACTGATGCTGTCAACTGATCCAGGGATGCAGGAGGTAGGGGCTGAATTTATTCAAGCAATCACATTCTCTTTTCCAAGGCTAATGCACATGAATACTGAGGCAGCAAACTGAATTGACAGGGATTCCATCCCGATGAACATGTATAATGTTCCAGCCTTGGAGAGCAGCATTTAATTGATGAGAGGGATTATATTTACATAGCAATTATAACAAAGCCAAGGTTGGCCTTATGTGAAAGACTATTTGCTGTAATGTCTTGGTGCTTGGTTGTCCAGGAAAACTGTTCCTTTATGGGCAAGGGAAAAAAAAAAAAAGAGAACAGATGCACTCAGCCCTTTCTTTTCATACTCTGCAAATATTCCAAGAAGCCAGCTGAGGAGTCACAGTGTGGTTGCCTTGGCTACATACATTAATTTACTCCATTATAACTTAGATGCTGATTGTTTAACCCCCAAAGTATTAATAGTTAGTCCCTGCTGTCCTCAGATGGCTGTTCAGGGGCTGATGGAAATGAGTAAGGGCTCATTCTAAATCCCACATAAGTCAATGGGCATCTCTCTCCCCATTTAATTCAGAGCTGGAATTAGCCATCCCCGCTGTATTGCCCCTAAATATTGATTTTTTGTCCTCAAGACACCTTTGCAAGGTAAGGCAATGCCACTGACTCAGGTCACAGATGGAAAGCTGGGGCCGGAAAGGCGACCTCAGAATCACCCAGAAGTCCTGACCCTCATTGTCCCTTCAGTCTGGATTTCTTTCCATGGAAAAGTGCATGCCCAAGTTTTGCTCCAGCATAGAAGAGGATTCAGGAGAAGGAAAGCAGCTGGACCTCAGAGCACTTCCCATCCTGTGGTTCTGTGCAGTCAGAGACCAACAGGGGTATCCAGGTCTTTTCTTACAGGGCCTGGCACGGAGCTCAGTTCTGCTGGTGGATCTGGGAACAAGAGGGTGGTGAGGAGCCCAAACCATCCCTGATTTACAGCAAGGCAAGGAGAAATCTGCCTGACACTGCTGTTGGGTGCTCAGAGTTCCTGTAACACCGAGAGGAACCAAGAGCTGTGATCAGAACCCGACACAAATTCCACGCTCACCTTTCTTGGCTGCCATACAGGGGGCCAGGTCCTGGCATCCTTAAATTCCCAGATGGCCAGAAGTCCTTGTCCTTCTCTTGAACTCTGCCAACAGACACTGGTTTAGGTCCATCTTGGTTAGTACAGGAGGAGGATCTCCCCTACCTAAGGATACACTGTGCCAGAGACAGGGAGATATGCTGGGGTGTCTTGAGTCTTTTACCACAAAAAAGAGCTTTTTTCTCTTAGTCCAAGCTTTCACTGCTCTTAGTCTGTGTGGCATAGAAATTTTCTCCTTAACAGGCATTAGAATTAACTTGTTGACATCATTAACAGAGCCCATAATAGATGGCTGAACTGCTCTGATATTTATCTTCAGGTCAACAGCTCTTGAGACTCCAGAGGCAAATTAGAAAAAAAGCATAGGCTCTTTATTAGTAGAACTTAATTTAACTGTATTTAAACTTCGTTAAGGAGTAAAAAAAAATGACCTTTCTTAATGCACTCTTGCTTTATAAAGTATGAAATGAGAATATTAGATTAGTTTGATCCTGGTTCTTATTATGCACACACAGTAGAGGAGAATGCAAAAATTCCCTCCTTCAGTTAGGTCCCCTTGGATGTCAAATCAAAGACCAGGTGCTCCACAACCCATTTCCTTTCTTCAGTGTTTTATGTTTCCTAGCCCTGTAACTCTCCCCAGGAAACCAGCAGAAATCTTAATTTCTTAACCCCCCCTCTCTGCCTAAAGTAACAGCTCTGGTCATTTAAACCATCCAGCACATGTTCCTCCACTGTCTGCACCTCATGCTGTCCATAAATGGGGATGTGGTAAGAAAAAACCATGGAGGAGAGGAAAGGAAATGACATTAACCTTTTCCATCTGATAAATAAGGGCTCTATTCAGCTGCAATAATCCACATCCTTCCCTAGAGATCCAGTTAATGTAATACCTGAGGGCTCAGTTCAGTTAAAATGATTTCCACACTGGCCAGCTGATTTCTTGGTGAATTATTCAGTCCCCAGACCGAACCATTCTCCCTGGGCAACAGCACATGGAAAAGGACTGGAGCCCTCCTGTTGCTCCCAAGAGCCTGAAGGACCTCTCAGAGGGTCTGTGACACCCACATGGTTTATCTGTGCGCCCCAAGAGGAATTTTGGCGTTGATTTTCATGGGACCACCAGCCTGTAAGAGCTGAAGATACCACACCTTGCCCCATTTGCTTCTCTTCTCTGCAGGGCTTTCTCCCTGCCCTGTCAAACCTTCAGCACCTGCAGTTTACAGGCAATAAAAAAACCAGTTTGGACTTGGAATGGGTGGAAATTCAGAGCAATGGACTCAGCGAGAAAGGCAGCCCGGGCTGTGCATGTGGCTGCTGGGTTTGAGGTGAGGATGTGGATCAGGGTGGCTTGGGGGATCCACACCCCCAAGAAATAACCACTGGAGCTGAACTGTGGGGGTTTTGTTTCCCTTTCTCCCTTTGCAGTGCAGAGGTGGCTCCAGTGGGAGTGGGGTCTGCCCAGCTGGTGACAAAGGAGGTTTGAGGGCATTGAGGGAGATGTTTTCAAGGCAGGCCAGGGAATCAGGACATGCAGATCCACTTGCAAATCCACGGGAAATACTGGAGTGACATGAAAATCTCAGCTTTATCTTACCTGTATTGATCCACAGTCGATTGAAAGCCATGGGAATCTTGTCATTAGTATCAAGACATTTTGGACTAAGTTCCTACATTATGAGACACATTCCTTCCTCCCCCCTTTTTTTTTTTTTTTTTAGATTTTAGGGAGTGTACCTAATTGAGCACAATAAACCAGAGTTGTATGCAATTTTGCAACCTTTCTGATGGTGTAATGAGCTCTGCTCCAAGGGTTCATTACTGGGCTGCCTCGAAACTTGCTGGTTAAACAGGAAAAACAAGAAATCTGACCTCATTGTAGTGTTTAATTGAAGTGCATTTATTGACTGGTTTTAAGCTCTTGTAGCAACTGTGTTTGCTGAGAACTGAGGGCCAGCTCTTGGTTTGATGCACCTTTAGCTCCCAGGGCAGACACAGCCCTGACACACAAACCCATCCTGCTCCAGGCTTGGACTGGGACTGGGCAGGAAGCTAAAGCTGGAGATTGGCATATTCCTCTGGCATATTCCCCCCCATGGGCTGACTCTCCTGTGGGGTCCTGGAGAAGGGGAGAAGCTGAGGAACGTGGCCATGAGGGAGAATGTGCCACAGGTAAAGCAAGAGCATCGTGCTGGGCATGGTTTTGATGTTCTCTTTTGGTGCTGGGGCAGGCAATGTGAGTCAATAAAGAGAATAAACCCCTTTGAGTCTAAAAGATCTTAAAGATTCGGCCAGTGTGGATGTCCAGGCTCATAATTCTGAGGGAGGACTGAGAAGATTGCTATAAATAAATGCCAAAGCAAACTGCAGCTGGATCTCTCTGCCAGTGAATCTCCCTTTGATAGGGTGACCCTGAGACTGGTGTGTGCTTAATGCTCTGCATTCTTCTCCCATCCCATCTGCAGCAGAAGTCAAGGCAGAAACCTGATGTGTGTAAGAACAGTTTCTCACTTCAGACTCCCTGGGCAGGCAGTGGTGGTGCAGCTCCAGTTCATTATCACTGGATTTTGGGACTGGTCTGAGCCAGTTTTGTCTGGATTCAGGTAACTCGTTCCACTGGAGCATTCACGTTATCTCTCTGGAGATCTTAAGTAGGGAGCTGAACACGACTGAGAGCAGTTGCCTGATAAAAGAGGCAGAAAGCAAATGCATTCTGCAGGAGACAGGGAATGGAGATCAGTCCTGGGATAGACGGACATGGCCCTCCCCTGGCAGAGGAGATAAAGCTGAGCTTGCAAGAGGTGGAACTGGACATTTTTAGATATGATGTCCTACTGATTTTGTGTGATACCCACTGAATTCACCTCTGATCTAGCTCACTGTAATTTTAATTTAAACTGGCTGGGTGTTTTTTCCAAAAGTTTTGGAACACTTTTGGCTTTGAAGAGCTGTTACAGGGGGGGTTAGAACTCCAGCCCTGTGACGAAGGTAAACGAAGTCTCTGAACCTTCATTGTTACAGCCCAGCTGCAAGTCCGACCCAGAGGAGACAGGATTCTATCCAAGGAGTCTGGGATGCAAATTTATGCAGATGGCAGCAATTAGTCTACTGTATATTTGTATTTGTTTGCTTGAAACAGCGGGTGAGGGAGAGGCAGCTACTCTGCAGAGAACATGGAAATTGCAGATTTGTGCCCAAACTGCCAACTTAAGAAAAGCAGCAGAGAATGAAAGACTTGCCTGGCAATTCTGTTGGTAGATTGCAGGGAAGTGGGAGGATAAAAGATATTTCAGGACCAGCCACCAACCTCTTGGCTCCTCTTTCTTGACATTTATTAACAAATGATTGTGCCAGGAGTGCCCAGAAGCAAAGCCAGGAGGGCACGGGCAGGAGCAGCAGCCGTGCACAGAATTAGGAGCAGGGAAAGTTCATTTGTCACAGCCCTGATCTGAAAACCCTCTTTGAAAAGCCCGGGGTGAGATCTCTGCATCTCTGACAGGGTCCATTCAAACACTTGGTAGCAGATCAGTTCCCAGGAATGTCCAGGTGGGCCAGAACACCCGTGGAAGTGGAAGCACACATGGATAATGTGCCCTGTGCTGCATCCACCTCTTTTCCCTCTGACCTCGTTTCTGTGGCCAGAGTGGTCTGCTAAAAACCTCCCCCAGCTCTGGGATTCCTCTCACACCTCAAGTGATAGGGACAGAAGGTGAGCTGCTCTCTGTGCAACCAGCTCAGAGGATGGAGCAGAACAGGAGTTTAAAATCACCTGCTTTCTGCTGGGAGTGCAGGTTGGCAGCACCTGAGGGCTTCTGGGGGGAAAATGAGGACTTCAGACATCTGGTGACTCTTATTACACACAGCGGTGGTGGGATGCAGGGATAAAACCCAAAGCCCAAAGATATTTGTGCTGCCTGCAAAAAGGCCTTTCCACTTGTGCAAAAATCCTCTTGTCAAGGCTGCCTTAAAGGGGCTGTTGGATCAGTTATCAGGGAAATGGGAAAAACTCAGGGTCAAGTTAGTTCCTGGTGTAAAGCCTTTGGTTGCTTCATACCTATTGCAAAGTAGACCTTGAGCCTTTTGGAGAAAAACAGTTGGAAAACTGCTGGGCTCCCAAAAGTAGCATGTTTCTCACCTCAGTTCTGATGTGCTGAAAGGATGGGATTTTCTGTGAACTTTTCCCAGTCTTGCTTTATTTTTTTCTTTTTTTTTTTTTCCTTCTCTTTGAGAGGGGGAGGAGTTGTGCCTAAAAAAAACAAACCCAACCTGTCCTCCTCAGCTCTGCCAACCTGTCAGTCCAGCCATGCAAGAGAGAGAGACAGAGAAAAGGAAAGGAGGGAGTGAAGCAGAGATTCTTTCAGACCTCAGCAGGCACTAAGGTAAAGGCCATTTCTCACTTCCTTAATTGCACTTTTCTCTGTGTCTGTTGTGTGTAAACAGAAATTCTGTTACCTTAGAGAGCTATAAACTAGCTCAGCGACCTGTGTGGGAATCAACTGCTTACCTTGTTTAACTGGAAGGGTGTTTTGCGTGTAACCTGGCAGCTTGTTATAGTTGTTTGCAAACACAGTTTCTGGGTCTGAAATTCAGAAGGAGAGTTGGTGTTCATTTGAATATTAAAAAGAGGCAGAGCTCTGGTGCTTGTTTGGGGAGGATATTAAGCTGTGTGATTTCAGGGCTGAAGCCTCTAATTACTGCAGATCGGGGGAAGAACTTGTTAGAGGAGGGAATTCCTTCCAAAGCTGCCAATTGCAGCTCTCACGCCTTTTCCTGGAGGATTTGGTGTCAGCCACTGGTGGGGATGGGACGTGGGACCACAGAGACTGTGGGGCTGATCCAACCTGGCAGTTCCTCTTCTCCTTTCTGTGCGTTTCTGGAGGGGTTTTAGCAACTTGTCATTAGCAGGGGAGGTGCAAAGCCAAGGTGCAGCAAACCTGCCCTGCCGAATTCCTGAGTCAGGAGGGCAGAGCAGCACTTTGAGCTCATCCCAGGGAAATTGAGGGTTGCAGACTGTGAGAAAGGCTGGCTGAAATGAGGGTGAGTCAGAAGAATCGCTGTGCCCCAGAGCCTGCCTTGGGAGCCTGCTCTGAGCAACCAATTTGTTGGAACGATTGTGGTAGAGAGAGCCTGGGAGTGAAGGCCTAAAACACAAGAATAGGCACAGTTTTGTTAAATCTGAGTGTCTGCATGAGGACCTGTGTGAATGTGCACAAAGAATCTGCTGAGAGATTCTGACCCTTGGTGCGCCACGAAAATCCACAAACAAAGGTGAGAGAGGAAGAATCCTGTTCATCCACCTCAGAAATCCCCCTGTTTCTGCGTTTCCAAATCCTGAGCAAACATTTGAAGCTGCTCTGAAAACTCTGTAATACCTTTGTGAGTCGGCTGAGGCTCTGAGAAGGTGGTGTAGGAGGCAGAGTGGTGGACTGGATTTCCTTCCCTTGCCGTATATTCGGGGTTTTCACTCCTGCAGCCAAGGTGTGCCTGTTAAAGATGACCTGTCTGGTAACACCAACCTGCCAGACAGGACAAGCTGAAAGATGGCAGAGAAAGACAATACAGCTGCCATGTTGCTCCCTGAATGGGTTGGAATGTGTTTGCCAGGGGTTTGGTTACACAATCCTGCATCCTCCTTGCTGTCAAACTTCCTCAAACGCTGGTGCCTGTGCCGTGGTTTTGGATCAAAGCTCTGCTCCCGTGGCAGGGACCAGCACAGAGCTGTGAGCCTGGGAAGAGGACAGAGAGGATCCAGACTAGAGAGGGGTGGTCTGTGAGGGGGTCTGTCCAGACAAAAAAGTTGGCAGTGCCCTGGTGTTCCATCACTTCCCTCTCCTCTGGGGCTGTGGTCATTGGGAGCGTCGTGCTGGTGTTCCCTATGACCCCTGACTCATTCCCTGAGGGAGTGGTGGCACAGAGTGAGACTCTAAGCTTTTAATACACAGAAGAAATTCTTTTACAGACAGTGGGTTTTGTAGTATTATTATGAGCTTTCCTGCTAGAGCCAGAGTGGAGAGGGAAGTGCTTTTCCAAAAGATGGAGAAAAGGAAGTGAATACTCCAGTTTTGGTGGGGATAAACTTTCCTACTCCTGGTTACAGTAACAGAAATCAGTCACTGAAGGAAGGAAAGGAGGAAAATCCTGTAACTTTCATGATCTGCAAAGACTTCATTGACTAATCTCACAGCACTTCTGCATCTTTTTGCTTTCTCTTCTCTTCTCTTCTCTTCTCTTCTCTTCTCTTCTCTTCTCTTCTCTTCTCTTCTCTTCTCTTCTCTTCTCTTCTCTTCTCTCTCCATGACTTAAAGCAATGCCAAGAAGGCTTGGGGCACCTCCTTGGCACATTCTACAATGCTGATGGGCATTTTTGAGCCAAGGGCAGGCATTGTGATGCACTTGCTTCATTCTCTATGTGTCACTCTGGAGACAGCAAGAGCAGGGATTGGTGTATTGATCATTTCTCCAGGAAACTGTTTCTGAAGAAAAAAACTTTTGCAAAGGGCATGTTACCAGAGGAAAAAAGTTTAAAATCTGAGAAGCCCTTCTGCCAGAAGAGGTTCTGCATAGCTCTGGGAAAGTTCAGTTGGAAAATTCTTCACACTCAGAAAGTTTCTGCTAATTCACCGTGCTCAGTGTTCTCTGGTGACTAAGATCCTCTAGAGTGGATGATGATTTGCCCTCTTTCTTTTATTAGTCACCAGTATTCTCACCACAAGCTTTTGGTGAAAAGCTTGGTAACAGAACACCCCTTTCCAGGAACTTGTTGTGCAATTTAACAGCCGTATGATAAATACAAAGGAGGAAAACAAACAAATACAACCTCAGGCTTCTGTTTGCTATTTAAATTGGGTTAAGAGCGTGATCTGATTCTTCATCTTTTCATCCAGTGTAAAAGCAGACTGGTTGTCCATCCTGTCTGCACATGCTGTAACTCAAGAAGTCACTGTGCTGCATTTCACAGGGAACTGTTCATTTTTGTTGTCTGGTTCCTCTTTTTAAAGCAGTTAAATTCCTGTTTTGAGAGTGCAGACAGGGTAGAATAATCCTCAACTACTCAAATGTTATTTGTGGTGACACATTGGGTTGGAGAATTGGAGGAGTGGAGAGTGTTTCAGCCCTTAATTTCCTGTGGAAAGATTCAGCTAAGGAGCCATTGAATTTTGGGTTTCTCTGTGCAGTCGTGGTAGGGGAGAGTAGGTCTATACTTCCCTGAGAAGATCTAAGAATTGACATTTGATAAAAATCAAGTCTGGGAAACAAAGTGAAAAGGGGCAATTTCAGTGAACAGCCATTTTTCAGACAAGTTTTCCTGCACCTCAAGGGAAAACCAAGTCAGGGGTTCACTGAGCAGTGTGAAATGAAGACAATGCACATTTTCTGACTGGCTTTGTCCCACTCAGAGACAGCTCAGAGCGAGACAAATCCCAACAATGGAGGTGATGTTCACTTCATAAAAGGAGATGCCATAAAACACAGGCTACTTTCCACCAGAAATCTCAGTGGAAAAATTCAAGTATTTCTATTTCCACTCGCAAACCTTAAGCAGCTGTTTGACTATTAATGAAAATCCTTTTAGTTTTCCACAACTGAGAGAGAACTCTTTCCAGGAGTGGCCTGTGGTGAGATTTCTAGTGCACTCCTGCTTTGGATAGACTAAGAATATGAATTTTTTTCATGGTATTTTGTTGCCACAGCTACTTATTCTGCGAAGAAATGAGGCAATTGGTGCCTTATGCAAAAAAAACCCGAGTAACCCTCAAACAGCTTCTGTTATTCAGGTCTCAGAAAGATTTGATTTAGACTTTTTCAATGGGAGCAAATAATTAGTGCTTTGCTTTATCTCTGTTCAAATGGAGTTAAGTGATTGGTGCAGCAGAGTTTTGGATGGAGGTGCAGTTGCCCTGGCAACAATCGGGATTGAAATCAGAACCTTTTGAGCAGCCAGTGGAATGTGGTTCCACTTGGATGACAATAGGTCAGAGCATTTTAATGGGTAAAAATGTAATCCAGTACAATAGGATTTATTGCCACTGTGACATCAGATTGACACTATTCCTGCGAGTTCTTTAGCTTGTGACAGACTTTCAACTGAAATCTGTTTAGTGGAAAAACTTGTAAAATGCCATTAATCATTTTGTTTTCCAAATCAACCAGAGCCTGTGTGTCTCAGGGGGGGGTTAGAGGGAATATCTTCCAAGTGAGTGAAATTCAACCTCTCTGCACAAAGCCCTAATGAGTGGCTGTTCTGGACACAATAAATGGTTCTAAGAACTAAAGGCTTGTTTCTGCAGGGTGCTGAGTGCACTGGTCCAAGTCCATTGGAGAACTTCCTCACTTGCTTAATTTTATACTAACCAAATAGTTTCCAGTGATTTCCAGGATGGTTATTCATGCTCTTAAACCTGATTGTATTTGCTGACAGACAAGACCTTGCAGGATTAAGTCCTAAACTAACACTGGAAGAAAAGATTCCCTGTTCAGTGTGGCAAGGGCACGGGACAATATTTCATCCCTTCTGCTGACACTTTTCCAACTGCTGCAATAATGATCCTTTTATTCTGAAGGATCCCAGAGTTCTGTCTGAGCTAAGAAAATGCAGCCACAGCTCGGGGCAACAATGCATAGAAGCAGGACAGGAGGGTATGTTGCCTGAAGCTTTAAGGAAATGGCAATTCAGGGCACCAAAATCTGCTCCTCCACCCTGAAGCCAAAAGCACAGAAGGCTTGGGGTGTCACCAGGGACCTCTGTCACACATAGAAACCCAGAGTCACCTATTCTGGTGACACAACAGCAGAAATGGCCCTTAACACTCATCACAGGTGGGTGCCCTGTGAACCTTTCACCAATTTTCCTGTCAAACAGACGCAGATCACTCTCATTCATTTGGTTTTAATACGAAAAGCAGATTTTTCTCAATGGTGTGGCTGGTGCCATGCACATCCTTTCATTGTTGCTTTTACAACAATAAAGCTCCAAACCCGTAACTGTTCCTCTCCTGGCAATTAGTTGTGGAGAACAATCGAGCCAGACAATGACACGACCTGCTTCTTGTCTTCCTCAATGGGAAATGGGCTCTGAGTTTTGTGAGGACGTTCATAAACAGCCAAGGCAGGGAGTGACCTCAGAGCCGCGTTTTACACGGGGGAACAAAGAGATCCCGGGCCCTGATTTGAAAAACACCCCGAGAACCAAACCAGTGGTGTAATATCATAATTCCCAACCCACGTCAGGCCGTTGCTGGAACCCACTCACAGTCCCTGAACACAAACACAGCCCGTCTCTGGCTGTCAGACCTCGCACACCATGTTTGTGCCGCCGGCACCGGGACGTAACTTCACCTCTGCAGCGCCCACGAGGGCTGGACATCCATCCCCGCTCCTTCCCGTGGACATTCCTGCTCTCTGAGCTCTTTCCCATTGTTACAGCACTCCTGGCTCCCTGCCAGGACCTTTGAGGTCACTTTTTACTCTCCTCTACCCGCACTTTCTCCCCCGAGCCTCAGCAGCGTCGCGGTTGCCCCCAAACTAAAGACACCCAAGTGGTGGGGCTTGTTTTACATGTTTGGTTATTTTTTTTTCTGTGGGAAACACCGCTCCGTGCTTTTCACAGGCTTCATCCCCCCAGGATCTGTTCCTTAGGGGGTGCCCATGGCTTAGCACCATACGGAATGTTCCCGAGGAGGGAGGAATGCCACCGGGCCGAGCTCGTGATCCGGGGCTCGTCAGGCCTTTGGTGGTGATTTGAGCTTTAGTTAATCACCTTTGACTTTTCGAACAACTCTGGCTCGGTGGATTTAAAAGCGACGCTTTAACTCGGTTTTGATCAGTAAAAACAGAACTGAAAATGACCCAGGGAAAATACAGGATAAAACATCTCCCACTCAGGCTGTGGATATTGCTTTTGAGCTTAATTTTAATTTTGTTGACCAATCATTTATACAACTCCCAGCTAATTTGGAGTGGATCAGGGGGCAGTGGAGGTAAATTTCAAAGCAGAGTGACATTCTCTTTAGTCATGCTCTTGTCTCTGACGACAGCACCCCTGTAAAGTTAAAGTGTAATAAATGAGACTTTTATTTCATGGGTTCGCAGCACCTACGAGGCAAAAGAGCAAAGCTGTTTCTCAAAACATGGCAATTGCTTTGGCAATAAAATCAACCCTACTGCAGCCTAGATATCTTCGTTTCTGGAGTGTTGACATTTGTAATGTAGCAGATTTTTATTTGATGTATTTTTGTTAACACGGCCTCGATAAGATCTGCTGCTTGTTCGCAGTGTTTGCCTTCGAGAAGCGAAACAGGAAAAACACGGCTGACTGAGCAGGTTCTTGACAAACATCTTGGAACGAGCTGAACCTCCCTAAGTAGCTCCTTCACTCAGTAGTGCTGAGTGAAAATATTCCACACAAAGGGCAACCACAGAGGCCCAGGTCACAGACCATGAGGGAAACACAGACACCCTCTCTGCAGGTCACTGGAAGACAAAACTCCTATTTGAAAAAATTCCTTAAATTCAATTTTTTAATTAAGGACAACATTTACATTTATTTATATATATATATATATAATATTTATATCTATATATATTATATGTGTGTATTTGTGGGGTTTTTTTAATACTTATGTATCTTTATATATGTGTGTGAGTTGTTTTTTTTTTAAATAAGTACTACCATTTTTGGAAACAGATTGATATTTTGAAGGAAAAAAATAATGTATTAATTACCCCTGAGGCAGCCGAGGGATTTGCTGATAAATTCATTATGGTGGGACTGAGACACCAGCCTGTTGCATTCCTCCAGTGGTTCATGGCAAAGCCTTCAACAAGTATTTTTCCTCTCTGGCTCCAGCCTCAGGAAGATTTGCAACAGGCTTATACTAATTCTTATTAGTGCTTCCAGTTAAACAAAATATGTGCATGACTGTTTTTCTTAGATTTAACCCCGGTATTTCAGCTCTCAGGATGTCCTTATCCCACGTGCCTGAGCTGGGATTCCTCTCAAGCCCTTCAGAAGCTGAAGGAACTGCCTGTGATTGAAGGGTCCATTCCATGGGGGCCCTGGGGGAGAAGTTTGAGATTTACTGACAAACCAGATTTGACATACAGAGATTGAAACACGGGTACAAAAATAAAGAAAATAGGAAATTGCATTAAAAACAGTAGTAGTCGTCAACAGAAATGAAGTAAAGGGCAAGGTTTAAGGGTTTTCAGCATCATGAAAAGTCTCTTTTTAAACTGTGTGAGGCAGATTGTGAAAGCCATTTCCAGTGTCTCTGCAATTAATGGCATGTGCACAGGAAAGCAAGAACACAGCAAGGAAAAAAACTACCTTCAGTTACCTCTGAGAACTCAGAATATGCCCAAAAGACAATTCTGAGTGAGAAGACATGGAAAAATAGTAGGATTAGATGTGAGAAATGCTGATAGAGGGGTGATAGATTGCTCCAAAAGAATGGGCTCTTGGTAATGACTCACCAGGGTGTCAAATATTGGTGAAAATACTGAGAAGGATCTTAAGAATGAAGCACTAAACCTGTCTGATTTTGGATAGAGTGGAGAGGAGAAGTTTGTAAATGGAGTCATAGATGATGAATAAAGCTCCCCCCATTAAATATTTGATCTGGGCCACCACTGAAGAGCAGGCACTGGCATTAATTAAACTCAACTTTGATTTAGGATGAATGTTTCCATTTTTAGAGGAAAGATTAACTTGTCTAGTGATGTTTTAAAGGTAGGGGAGAAGAGACAAGGTTTTAAAGGAGATTCTTCCTGTCATCATATATCTTAAAATTGAATTGCTGTGCCCAGATACTCCCTCAGGTGATCAGGAATAAGCTGTGGAACAGCTCCAGGAGCCCAGACATGAAGTTATGCAACCCACACACTGAGGTAAAAAATAATACCCCTAAGTATACATCCCAAACTCTCAGATACACATGATTTTCCACTTCAACATCATTTCAATCATCTGACTTGCAAAACACCAAGATCCTGTAAATGAGAGCTCTGAACTTGGAAGGGGAGTGACAGCTGGAAGCAGGAGTGGTCGGCACCATGCTGAGTGTGAGGGCTGAGGAAACAACTCCTGGGTTCCAGAGGAACCACGTGGAGCTGTGCTGGGACAGCTGAGGAGGGTGGATGCACAGAGGTTCAACCATCTGCTCCTCAAGGAGTTGAAAGTCACCTGTGACAGAGTGACCCCACTCCCGAATTTCCTACAGAACCCGGCGGAGTCGAGCAGCAACATGGAAACAAAGCATTCCGCCAAATCTGCGACCAGAAAAAAAATAAAAAAAAAAAAAAAAAAGAGAGGGAAAGAAAAGGAGGTTTCACAAAGCCCTCATTTCTTAGAAAGTGTTGCTGCAATTCCAGCAGGCCAAGCCAATTCCGGAGGGCAGCGACGGATTCCGCCCGCGGTGATACCGAGAAACCCGACGGGCGCCTCCGATCCAAGGCAGGGAACCAGAGACAGCCCCTGTGCTCGGTTCAGCGGGGTTTGGATCAGCCCTCGGGTCTCTGAAACCCTTTAATACGTTTCACAGGCTTTTTTAAGAAGTGGTGACATGCACAGCCCAGCAAATGTGGGAGCGTGTTGGGGTTTGGATGGAAACTCGGGATGCGGGGCAGGACTCGGGGCCTTGGCGGAGCAGCTCCAGCTGCAGGATGTGCTTGAGCAGGAGGGAGAGAAAATCAGATTGTGTTGCATCAGAGGTGGATTTCTGCTGCATCTATATTCACAAATGAAAGGAAAGTCACACAAAGCTGCTCAGAAAAGCAGATTGTGATTCTTGACCCCAGGACTGATGGATAAATTAACTTCTTGAAGTGCAGGGTTTGATTGCCTGATTTATCTGAGTGTCAGTCACAGCACTTACTGCTACCTTTCCTAAGGAAAAAAAAGCACTGATACACTGTTTGATTTGACATGTAGCTAATACTTATCTCAAAGTCTTTTTAATATCAGTTTAGAAATCTGAGTCAGCAGCTTTTTTGAGGATTTCCTAAAAATTAGATCGTAGTGGAAGTGATTAATTTTATTTACATGATTTTTTAAATTTTTATTTTTACTTCTCCATTCCATTTCCTCAAAGAAGTAATGCAAAATGATGTTTTCTCTGTTAGACCTTATGTTAGTTTTGAAAATGTGAAGCCTTTGGTGATTTAATTGGAATTTGGGATATTTCGTTATGTGGGATGAGACAGTTTGAGTTTTATAGTGGAATTCCTGCTAGGGCCAGGAGGTAAAGTTGAGATCAGTAGTAACTTGGAGGTGTTCCTGTCTGCCCTGGGTAGCAGAAGTCAATAACTGGAGTCAGGCTGCATCTTAGGGACATTTCTACAAGGGTTGGGGAAGCAAAAAAATAAATCAGAATCCTCAGGCTTCCTCCTCACAGCTTCCTTCTGTCATCTGTCAAACAGGGCTCACACATTCACTTGGGATTCAGTTTTATCCCATTCCTTACATGAAATACAGGAGCCAAGGCACCTGATCCAGCACAAGGCTGCCCATTGTGGGAGCTGCAGCCTGTGGATGGGCAGGATTAAACCCTGCACAGGTAATTTTAGAGCTTCTCTGGTCTCTGCAGCCCCTTTGGTTACAGGCACACGACCTGTCCCCCTCTCAGGGGTCTGTGCTGGGTGTGCAGGACCAGGGAGCTCTGCAGGGCTAAATCTGACCCCACAGTGTCTGCACCTCATTCCACAGGCACACCTGGGCACACCTGAACAGAGAACATGCTTAAACACAGAACATATCTGAGCACAGAACATACCTGGGCACAGAACACACCTGAGCATGGAACACACCTGAATACAGAACACACCTGAGCACAGAACATACCTGAACAGACCTGAGCACAGAACATATCTGAGCACAGAACATACCTGGGCACAGAACACACCTGAACACACCTGAGCATGGAACACACCTGAATACAGAACACACCTGAGCACAGAACATACCTGAGCACAGAACATACCTGAACACACCTGAGCACAGAACACACCTGAGCACAGAACACACCTGCACAGGCAGTGACTCCACGTTCCTGTGTCACACTGCCCTTCCCCGGGTGTTTGGTTTACAGGGCGCTCCAGAAAACAGGAAAAAGAGGAGTACAGTCCCTGCCTCAGGAAGCAGAGTTGCACAAAGTGACGTAAAGGAAACTGTCCCCGAGACTGGAAGAACCCTTTTAGAATCTCAGCTCCTGCCTGCCCCCGAATTCCTACATTATCAATAACCTGCTGTGTTTGGGGAAGAGATATAACAGCAAATAACGGGGCTGAGGGTGTTGGCCCTGTTAGATCAAAGTGCTCAGCATTCTCTAATCTGATTCTGTCATTGTTCATGACCTGCCACTTACCCGCTGCTGAATTCATTATTATATTACATCATGTCTATTAAGAGCTGCAACAAACTGTTCTGTTCTTTGCCAATGAGATCTGTTGGAAAAGTTCCTCAAGGAACGTTGCTGTGGCTCTGTGGGCTGCATGTAATCCCTGAGGGGCAAGGTGGGGTGAAATCCCACTGCACACATCTGCAGAGTTCTGGGAATGACCTTTGCTCTGTGTCCGTGCAGGCATCAGTGTGCTGGGGAGGAGAGGGGAGGAAGTGCTAATTAGTGCTGATTCCCTCACAGCTCGTTTGGATCAGGGGATTCTGCCTGCTGAATTCAGGAATAGGTTGGTTACTGATTTCCAAAGGAAGAAACCTGGATATAGAGTATATCTTTTCAGCTTTTCCATCTCTGCATACCTGGCACAGGTTGCCCAGAGAAGCTGTGGCTGCCTCATCCCTGGGAGTGTCCAAGGCCAGGTTGGACAGGGCTTGGAGCAACCTGGGCTAGTGGAAGGTGTCCCTGTCCATGGCAGGGGGTGGAACTGGATGAGCTTTAAGGTCCCTTCGACACAAACCATTCCATGATTCTCTGATTTTCAGTTCTGGGATGTGTATCAGTTGAACAGTTTTTAAGGACTGATTCTACAGGAGCTTGACTAGAAATAGAGATTTTTTTGGTCCTATCAGCTCAACACCAACATGCAAATGGCTCTGGGCTGATGGGAAGAGAAGCAGGAGGAGGAATTTCAGGCAGGAGGAGATGCCAGTGGCCCTGTGTGGATCCAGCTGCCCTGTTCAGGTGTGGGCTGTGCTGGATGCAGGGCAGGGTCACCTCTGGGGGTGCTCCTGCACCCACCCACCACCACCCCAGGAGGGGCTGAGGTAGGAATTGCCCAGTCCATGCTCTGTGTGGTCACCCTGGTGCAGGAGCTACTGAGAGCTGAGGGTTAAAAAGAGGAAAAGACTCCTGAGAGTGAACAGTTTCAGGTTTCCCTCCTGCCAAATTGTCTGGGACAAAGAATGGCATCGAGGCCCGAAATCAGGAGCCTCAAGTTGCCAGCACTTTCCATTTCTTATGGTATTTCAGTGTTTCCATGGCTTGTTCCTGCTGAAACCATGCAGTGCTTGCAGTGCAAATAAATTAAAATAGACTTTTGCAGCTTTCTATAGGTTTTGGAAAGTGCTCTGGTTGGTATGCAGGGGACTGGTTCCCTTTGAACCTGTCCTGTGTCTCCAAAACAGGCCACCAGCCTCCATCAAGGAGCAACTTCTCTAACTTTAAGGGGAGAAACTTCTTTGATTTCTTTTTTATTGGTTTTGTTTTAAGGAGATCTGGTTTCACTTAGATGAATTAAATGTCGATATATCCGTTGCTCTGAGTTGTTCTAGTGTAGCTCACAGCACTATTGCATGACTTTAAAGTCTGTGCAAAGCTCTGCTGCTCTGTGCTGTCTGTGTCTGCCTTTTAAAATGTTCAATAAACCCTTTGATATTGATACTTTAGGTCTTATCTCTTTATGGAGGCATTGAGGAAGAAGTCTAAGAAATAAACACTCTTTTTTTTCCAGCTCTGAGATCAGCCTGTTATACTCATAGAATGCTTTGGGTTGGAAAGGACCTTAAAAGACCACCTAGTTCCAACCCCAAGGTTTTCTTTTATTTCTGTATTTTCAACCTTTTCTTCTACTGTTGAAAGGGCTTTATAGACAAAATGCTGGAGAGGGCAGGTGTTACCTGTGAGGTGATGTCTGCAGAGCTGTGTGTTACAGCTTCTCAGGGTGAGGTGCAGCCCCTGCAACCTGCCCTCAGCCATCCAGGGCGAAGTGATGGGAACAACAACACTTTCTCTTGGAGGGGAAAGTTGAGCTGTTTGAAAGTTTCACTCCAGTGGCTTCAAAGACATCCCTGTGCTGTAGGAAAGGTCTGTGCCTGAAGCTCCCACTGGGATGTGCTCCAGTCTGTACAGCCAGCACAGCTGAGAGTGCTCTGGGTCGGGCTCTGTCGTGGGAACCCCTCTCCTACATCCCTGCTCCCCAGAGGTCTGGCTCTGGGTTCAGTTTGGGGGATTTTGGATTCCCCCCTTCCCTTGCAGAGATGCCCTTTGGTGACCTGGGAGGGGCTGAGCTGACATGGCAAACTTTAAAGAGTAGGGTTAGGTCAGATATGGGGAAGAAATCCTTCTCTGGGAGGGTGGGGAGGCCCTGGCACAGGTTGCCCAGAGAAGCTGTGGCTGCCCCATCCCTGGAAGTGTCCGAGGCCAGGTTGGATGGGGCTTGGAGCAGTGGAAAGTGTCCCTGCCCAGGGCAGGGGTGGAAGGAGATGAGCTTTAAGGTCCTTCCAATCCAAACCATTCTGGGATTCTATAAAAAACCTCACTTGTAACATAAATTGCTTATCAGGCTCTCAGGGCTGACCTGTTGGAGACAAATAATATCAGACACTTCCTGACACTGTGAACATCACTGCTCTTTTTTCTATTGCCAGAGGAGGCAAGTGAAAGCCTTGGCATCATAAAGACAAGATCTTGTGGGCCAAGGGTGATCAGACTCACCAGCCAAGAAGGCAGGAGATTTACAAGCAGGTTTTATATGTCCTGGAGCAACCCTGTGAGCAAACACCTCCCTGGGGTGATTATACAGGAGAGACCAAAGGGGGAATCCTGATATGTGCCAGCTCTGCTCTGGGGGGTGCAGATCAGAAGCAGAAAGACTGGCTGTAAGTATTAGAAGAAATGTCCCTTTGCAAGCGAAAGGAAGGAAGGAAGGAAAGAAAGAAAGAAGGAAGAGTTTCAATGTTGTCCTACAGTAGATTTATTTAGATTTTGTGGGTGGTGGGTTGCTGTTATTTTTTTTTTTTAAGGGACAAGTATTTGGGTCAATTCCAAAGCAGCTCAGAATTGTCACATTTCTGGTCTCTGAGCTGAAAGTCTTCCAGGGTTACACAACAATGACTAAAGCTGGAAACCTTTCAGACCATTTCCAAAACGCAGGAGGAAACTGAGGTGATTGCTAAACCAACCCTAGAGAGAGAGAGAGAGAGAGATTGAGAGAGAGAGAGACATCCACTTCCATGTGTGTGGGGTTACAGGGAGCACCCAATTTCACGTGGAGGTTTCCAGCTGTTTTCTTTTTGATTTAATCTCAGAACAGAATTATTCTGGAACCGAGATCTTCACATTGTTTTGCTTAATGTTTTACAAACAGGCTGTTGACTGAAGTTGTCACCGAACAAGAATTCACTCCTATTGTTTACATAATGGGAAAACAGAGTCATAAAAGGGGTGTAGCAGCAACTTGTTAGGTATTAGGCTAAGGTGCAACAGGGATTATCCTCACAAAACTCTGAGCCCTAAACTCAAAATGTCAGGATTAAACTGACACGTTACATTTAGTGAAAGTCTTTGAAAGGCTAAACTTGATGTTTCAGGCTTTTAAGTGACTCGTTCTGAGCTGACAACCAGGAGTTCAGGTTGTTCTGGTACAGCTGTTCTGTTCAAGAGGAACTAGAGGAAAACATGAATATGATAAAAAGGGGCTGCTCCTGCTGCTGTTTGCTTCGTGCAGCTCCTCACTGGGTGTAAGCAGGTGGTGGGTTTGCTCCTGTTTCTGCCACTGTGCTGCTTTATGAGCTTTGAAATACAGGGATTTCCTTCCCCTCCTCCTCCCAGTTGGAACTGGGGTGGAATTTTTAAAGAGTACAAGTTTGGGGGGGGTCAGTATGCAGACCCCATGAACACAGGTCTCCAGAGCAGTTCTGTGTCTCCCTGAGCATATTTCAGAATCCAACACATTAAGATCATGGCCTTGGCTTAGATTATATATTTTAAAAGAACTTCTGAACCCTCTCTGCCATTTACCCTGAAGAAATCTTTGAGATTTCTCCGTTTCTGTCTCCCTGCTGCCCAGCCTGGCTTCCCTGCTCCATTTTTATCTCTGATAAGCTTCTATTTGGAGGGGGGGATACATTTATAAGGATGGTTAGGAAATGTACTGCCAATTTCAGCGGTGCTGAAATGCAAGGGGAGGCTCATGATGTGTACAAACACGCCCAGAAATACAAGAAAAAACTCACAGAAAGTAAAAGCAAGACAAACGAAGGGGAGGGTTAATGTGTCAGTGTTAGAGGAAGGTGAAAATGCTTCTTGGCAACATCTGAGAACCATTTGCAGACTGATCCAGGAGCTCCAGTGAGTAGAAAATGCTTTTAAATCCTCCCCCACCCCCTTTGTTAATCTTTACCAGGTAGCCAGACCTTTAATGTAATTGTGTGGCTTTCTTAGGGATGAGGGAAATATTTCCCTTTTGAAAAATAAGGTGTTGGAAAGGTTGAAGGTTGAAGGTCTAAGGCTGGGGTTCCTAAGTCTGGTTGTAAGTCTGTGGTCCTTGGGAATAATTTGGTGATGATAATGGTCTTCAGACTGTTCTGCAGAGGTCAGTGTGTGTCAGCAGAGTGAGAGGGGAACATCCCCCTCCTCTGGAACAGGGAAATCACATGTCTGTTTAATGGTGTGAAGGACAAACCATAGCAGTGACTTACATAATTACAAACATTGAAGGGTGGGTGTTTGGGCTTCAGTGTCCTGAGCAACACCAGGCAATGCAAAAGACTCATTAATTATGATGCATGATTATTATTGCACTTGGGAGCTTTTAGGAGGTAGCCTGGAAAGGTTCTGACTTGGTTTACCTTTCAGTGTTACCTTTACCCAAAATACTGGGCATTATTTTTTCGATGTTTTTGAGAGGCTGTGGAGGTTTTTTCCTTAAACCTTTGGAGCACATTTGGGATTTTAGGTTGTCTGGGGCACTGTGCAATGTCAAATGGCTCTGAGCAATCCAGTTTTCAACATGACAGTGAAAGACTAGCTCAGATCCTGGGAGCAATGTATGTCTGTCAACACTGTTCTGCACTGGTTCCTTTTGACTCCATCCAACCTCAGGGCTGGATTATGTGGGTTTGGTTTAGGCAGCTCTGCATGGTGTTCTCTTTCTTTTTGCAGACATAGTTTTGATTGTTTTGCAAAACCCAACCTCCTACATGGCTTTTTATACCAGCCAAAAACTCACCACAGACATCCACGAGCATATACATGTCACTGCAACCTGTTCCTGGGAGAGACCCTAAATAGAGTTCCCAAAGCAAGATGCCCCACAAAGTTGTCTCCTGTGTGTGACAGAGGAGCATAAATTCAGAGTGGCCTTTGCCACACAGTCAAATATGCCACAATCATGATTTTTGCCAGCACCACCAAAATCTAAACACCATTTTTGAAACAGGATGATTTTCTGACGGCAACCCCAGGGAGAGGGGAATCCACTCAGGAGTCTCTGGTTCGTGAAGTTTAGTCCCTTTTAGAGTCCCAGGATGTTTGGGAGTGTTTTTAAGGAACTTTAGTTTGAATCAGTCAATAAGAAAACCAGTGCAATCAGAGAATATCCCCAGCTAGGAGGGACCCACAAGGATTATCCAGTCCCACTCCTGGCCCACCAAAATGGGATTGTCCAAATGCTCCTGGAGCTCTGGCAGCCTCGGGGCTGTGACCATTCCCTGGGGAGCCTGTTCAGTGCCCAACCACCCTCTGGGGGAAGAACCTTCTCCTGAGATCCAACTTAAACATTCCCTCAGGTCCTGTCCCTGGTCACCAGAGAGCAGAGGTCGGTGCTGCTCCTCCACTGCTCCTCACGAGGATGTTTTTTATTTAAGATTACATTGGCTCCTGATTACAATTTCCTTCATTTTCACACCTCACATTATGAGGCCCTTAAAACAAAACAAAACAAAAAACCAAACCAAAAAACACCAACCCAAACAACTCAACAGTTTCCAGTTGTTGTTTGTTGTTAAATATGACTTATAAAATGTTAGGTCAAGCGTCTTCAACACACCAGGCTACAGTGTTTGTTTAAAGCTATGAGTAAAGCAAGTCATATGAATGTTTCCAAAGACTGTATTCCAAGAAGTATTTTTGGAAACATTAATGTTGTGTTTTTTAATGAAGGCCACATTCTGAGGCTACGACACCATATGTCACATTCATTTCTGGGCTGGAAAAAAAAAAAGAAAAAAAAGAGAGAGAGAAAAAGAAAAGAAAAAAGAAATGGAAACTATGTTTGGCTTTTAAGTGTTTTTGGACTGGTGTCTCTGCATGCTTGTCATTGTTCCTTGGATGAGAGGAGAGTTCTTGGTCTGTTAATCTAGTCCATCCAATATATATTACACTCCATGGGCCTGACTCTCCTCTGCCTAGAAGTGTGTGCAGTCATTTATACTCAGCAAAGTGAACGAAGACCTGAGGGGAAAAAAACTGCCACTAGGAAAGTTGGTTTTCCTTAAATTCATTTTCCATGAACGTTTTGGCTTCGTTGGAAACCTGTGTCTGAAGCTTGACTTTTCAGGCTTCGAAACCAGCTTGAAAATGGGAAAGGTACTTGTCGTTTTTCCATTGAAAACTTGCAACTTTTGGAAGAATAATGACAGAGTTTCCACAAAAATATTATTTTTATTTTCTTCAGAAATATCAGTGAGAAGCATGAAACTTGTAAAAAAAAAATTTGAATTGTTCTGCTGTGTCCCCATCACTTCTGACTGGTCAGTGTTTAGGCTGGGATGTGGTGGAATGAGCTGGAGATCTGCAGGAAAAGGGTTTGCCTTTCTCAGTGCTGTATCCTATGAATAATTCACAAGCGTCCTGTAAATGATTTGTTCAGCTAAATCTTTCCTTTTTTTAAACTGGATTCCAGGTGATGAGGTCTCAATTTCTAACATAACTTTTTGTTATTAGCCACTAAACATATGGCCCAGAACTGCTCGAGTTCATGTGGTTGCAATCTGCAACAACATCCATTTCTTCTCTGCTCTGACAGAGGAATCTCCTAATTCCCATCACTTCCGAAATTTATGTCACCCCCAACTTTTATTAACACACTGCATGTTTGCTTAGAACACATTAATCAAAATTTAAATATTTTTGGCAGCTGGATGTTTTTTTGTTTGCCTTAGGGAACGATTGGAGAGGGTTTCCAGGACCCCAGAGAGGTTTCTTTTTTCATTTGAAATGTAAATGATTTTTTACAAATTGAACAAATATGTCTCTGCAGCACCAGCCCAATAAAGTTCACATTCATGACCAGGTTTTTCTGGGCAATACTGAAATAAAAATAATGACGAGTGATTGTGTGTTTGATTCATTTTCTGGTTGAAAACCATTAGCACTGAACTCGCCTGCCCGTGTTACTGAAGTCTTACATCTAAATGAGGGGTTTCTCCCAGGCATTTCTGCCAGTGGAGGAAAACAAGCAAAATTACAACAGGCAATTAACTACCTCAAATATTTGGCCAACTTTAAGAGGGTTTGTGGTTGCTGTGATTTTTCAGGAGAACCCATCCTGATTTGAAGGTTACTTCATGGGATCATTAAAAGAATTGCTCATAGTGGGGTCACTAGAGAGATTTTTGATTTCAAAATCAATTAGGATTGATAAGGACATTTCTAACTACTTGAGTTTCTTGCTGCCTCATATTTCCAGGCCTGTTTTTGAGAGCTGTTGTGTAATGAATGTCAGAGTCTGTACTCTTAAAAGAATTGCTTGTGATGGCTGTGGAGTGAATGTGCTTGGATTTGGTGTTACACAGTTCTGCCCCAGGAAATTGAGGCAAAAATGAACTTTCTCTTTTGTTTCATAGGTTTCCAATGAACAAAGAAAACAAATAACCCCAAGTGTGTCCTGTCAACTGATGCCACGAGGCAGAAATGAGGAAGATGACGGACCAGAGCGGTTCCTACAGGCCCGTGAGCATCCAGGGAAATAAGGTCAGTTATCGAGGCACTTGCCAAGAAAGGCCTGAAAAGGGGGTGAAAAGGCTGCAGAAGCGGTTCCTCCACAAGGATGGCAGCTGCAATGTCTACTTCAAGCACATCTTCGGGGAGTGGGAGAGCTACGTGGCGGACATCTTCACCACGCTGGTGGACATCAAGTGGCGCCACATGTTCGTGATATTCTCCTTGTCCTACGTGCTCTCGTGGCTGTTCTTTGGGCTGGTGTTCTGGCTCATAGCCATCCAGCACGGGGACTTGTTCAGCGACGAGGGGACGACCCCCTGTGTCGCGAGCGTCCACAGCTTCACGGGGGCGTTCCTGTTCTCCCTGGAGACGCAGACGACCATCGGGTACGGGTCCCGCTGCGTCACCGAGGAGTGCTCGGCCGCCATCCTCGTGGTGATCCTGCAGTCGGTGCTGAGCTGCATCATCAACACCTTCATCATCGGGGCGGCCCTGGCCAAGATGGCCACGGCTCGGAAGAGGGCTCAGACCATCCGTTTCAGCTACTACGCCGTGGTCGGCCTGAGGGACGACAAGTTTTGCCTCATGTGGCGCATCGGCGACTTCCGGCCCAACCACATGGTGGAGGGGTCCGTGAGGGCTCAGCTGCTGCGCTACAGGGAGGACAAGGAGGGCAGGATGACCATGGAGTACAGGGACTTGAAGCTGCTGAATGACCAGATCATCCTTGTCACCCCGGTGACGGTTGTCCACGAAATCAACAGTGAGAGCCCCTTGTACGGCCTGGACAGGAAGGCCCTGGCCAAGGACAACTTTGAGATCTTGGTCACGTTCGTCTACACGGGCGACTCCACAGGAACCTCGCACCAGTCCCGGAGCTCGTACATGCCCGGAGAGATCCTCTGGGGCCACAGGTTTAACGATGTCCTGCACGTGAAGAAGAAATACTACAAGGTGGACTGCTTGCAGTTTGAGGAGACCACCGAGGTTTATGCCCCTCACTGCAGTGCCATGCAGCTGGATCGGAAGGAGCAGGAGTGGAACCGAGCCGAGAAGACACGGGAGAAAGAAGCAGAGTCATCAGCACTGGAGGTCAAGACATGCAGCACCACCCAAAAGTCATTCAGTGCTGTTGCCCTGGTCACCAACTGTGAAGACCCAGAAGACCCAGTGACAACTGTCACACCTTCTGCAGAGGTTTCTTACCGAAAAGCAGCTGTGACCCTGAACAGGCTCTCCAGAGAGTCCCAAATCTAGCTCTGACTGTAATTAAGGTCACTCCCAACAGATCCTCCCACGGTAGCTCTCAGAATGCAAACAATGAACTCATGTGCACAAGTATTAACGTCACAAACCTCGCTGACAGCGTGCCCACAGTGCTGAGCTGCAAGGAGGAGCTTCTCACTGGTCTGGGGGGTATCAGTGACAGAACAGCTCCCAGTTGGGTTTTTAGGGACCTGCTGCACTTGAGCAAACTCACTGTAAACTTCACTACCCTGCGGGGTTGGATTTACCCAGAGACAGATAATGATCTTGGCAGGGAGCAAAAACAATGCACTGTGCCCTCGAGGTCAAAATTTTCAAAGCTGCCTAATTTGTTTGGAAAGCCAGTTCCCAGTCTCTCTAGGAGGCTCTGAAACTCCACCATCCCAACAAACCATTCCCCTCCAGCAGTTCAGACAAAACCCACATCCCAGGGTTCTGCTGGGGAATCTATGGGGCTGTTTTTCACAGAAGGGAGTGAACTGGGAAGAATAACTGACCCCAGTGTTACTGGGTGGCTTTGGAAACCTGCTTGTGCCCTGCCTAGTCCTGTGGGATCCGCAGTGGGATCCTGGAGAGCTTTTCCATGAGCCATTCCCAGAAGTGCTGATCTCTCAGCCTCTTGAGGGTCGTGGGATATCAGCTGGCTCGGGGCTGTGGGGAGGCTCTGGGACGTGGCTCTGGTGGCTCAGAGGGTTGGCCAAGCTGCCTCACGTGCACCGATCAGAAATCAAAAGAAAACCTCCAGCCTGAAACCAGCAAAATCACGTTGAGCCTCAAGGAGAGGATCGTGTGTTTAGAGCGAGCTGTGCAATATTTGATATCAAAGCGTCTTTCATTTCATTTTGCTTTTCTTTTTAGTGTATTGTGCTTCTTGGAAAAGGCAAAAATCAATCTGGAGAGCAAACAGGGCGATTTTGTCAAAATGAGATATGTTTATCTCCAATTGCTGTGTAAAAATGATCCTTCACAGAGAAATTCAACACACTCATCTGTCAGCTCAATTTGGAAAAAAAGGAGAGTTGATGCTCTGAAGTTGGCTGTGACATGGAAGTTCCATGCTCTGTAACTATTTAATAAGCAATATCTCATGGTACTTTCTCCACCTGATGATTACAGTTAATTTGCATTATGTTTAATTTTCATACTAATGTAAAATAATTATTTTACCACCACTGAGTTGGTGGGGTTTGTCTCACCTGACCTCTGCAAAGAAATCCAGTGTTTGCCTGCTGGTCGAGGCTTCCTGTGGTTACTGGAACTCCTCTGTCCTCACAGGGGAGCTCATCCCACCTTACTCTGGCTTTTTAGGGAGCTGCAGACATTCCCACTTATCCTGGAAATGTTCATCCCTCTCCATTTGTTGCTGAAGGAGATGAGATGACTGTTGTGGAAATGCTGGCTAAGTTTAGGCTGCTAAAATTAGGTCTGACGAGTCGTTCACATCATTCTGACTAATTAATTGGGTTTTTATGAGCTCTTCACATTTAATGAAGAAAAAATAGAATACTGAGTCTTTTTTCCTGAAATTTACTCCATGTAGTAACTCTGCTGTATTATTTTAATGTATCTTGCATTTCTCTTTTGCTGGCACATCATCCCTTCAGGTAAAACTGAAACCTGGAGGGATTTGGTTATTCCAAAGATCATTAATTAGCCTATTTCATGTGCTGATTCACCAGCAGCATCCATCTATAACAGCAGTAGAAAACATCTTCTTCAATCCTGGATTTGAGCACTGGCAGACATGGGGGAAATAGTCTAAAAAAAAATGGGAAGGAATGTAGGAAAATGTATGAGGGTCTCAGTACTTATGTGGTGTTGGAAAAAAAAAACAACCCCATCCGGATTGTATAAAATAGAATATAACCTACAAGACATGGGAAATAATCCTTCCACACTCCTCTGGTCTTGGCTGGGTTGCTTTATTCCATGTTGGGCACCACATTTTGGGAAAGACACGGAGCAATTTGAAGAGAATCTGGAGATGTAGAAAACAGGTTGTTAAGGAAGCAGGGAAATGACTTAAAGTGTTTCAGTCCTAAAGGGAGTCGGGAAACACACAGTTCTCAAACACAAAATTGCAGTTTGAGAGAGGGACAATCTGGTGCATGGTGGGTAGGGCAGGAAAACATGGGATTAAACTGGAGGCAAAAGGATTGAAGTTAATTAGGAAATGGTGTCACAGAGGAGGTGAAGCAGTGACGGAGCTCTGGGGTGTGTGATCTCTGTGGTGGCTCTCGGGAGCCTGATGGAGAAAACACTGCCAGGACTGAGGCAGGATGGTCACCCTGGAACTTTCCAACTCTGATTTTCACAACCAGGGACTGTCTAACCCGAAATCTGCTGAACTGCTCACATTACAAGCACTTACACACGTGGCTCTGCTTGACCACATGGCAAAGGTACTGAGAGAGACGAGATACCACTGAGATGTGAAACCAAAACCCCCCAAATCCCTCCCAGAGGTGCACACCCCAGGTGCTGTGTGAGAAAGCAGCTCTCCCTGTTAAGTTGTGAAGCTCAGCTGCCTTTCCCTCTCCCAGCTCTGTTCCCTGTGAGCCTCTTGGGCTGAAAGAATTCTTTCCTCGGAATGACTTTGCTGTAAAGTGGAAGTACCAGGAGTCTGATTTAGGGCTTTGCCCCGTGTTTCTTGGTGCAGATAAATAAAAATACAGGAGCATGTCTGGCAATGTGTGTGTTGGCATGCAAGGCAACCACCGACTGATGAGGATCAGGAAGAAACTTCTCTCCCGGGCATATTAATTCACAACAAAATTCCAATTCCCTACAGTTCCTCCTACTTTTATCTACAGCATCTGACACCAGCCAGTGCCACTGGCTGAACCACTGATCTCAACCAGTCTGGGTTTTTCTGCCTTTCCTTGGTTGATATTTTATTTCATTTTTCAGAGTATAAAGACCGTGTGTACTGATGTACAGCAAAGCAGGCATTGAGTTTTTGTGAATAAAGACACCGAAATAAAGAACGTGCCTCCACCACACACCTCCTGAGAGCACACTGGACTTTTCTTCAGCCACAATTTTAAGCTTCGGTATCTCAGGCACTAAGAGGTCGTGGAAAGATTTATAAGGTGCAGAGTAGGTTTTTCACTTTAAAAGGTGCCAGTTCTTACTTCCCCCATGCTCAGGAGAGGACCCAGGAAAGATTCCTGCGGGACACTGGTGCACAGCAGCTTTTGGACAGCAGGAGGGAGGTTCTTCCTCGTTCCTCTGCTCTTTCTAGGTGAGGATTTCCCAGGGAATTTTTTCATCCCCATTGCAGGGCTGAGCAATACCAAAGCAAACAAACCTCCCAGAAACCCAGCAAAGGAAAAAGCAGCTGCATCCCCAGAGCAGAAACACAGACCTAACCCTGGAGTCACCCCTGATGAATCGGATCAAAGCACCCACCAGCCCAAAAGGAAGCATCCAGGTGCATCCAGAGCTGATCGGTGAGTTGGGAGCTGTGGTGAAACACCAGGATCCTCCCCCTCTTCCAGAGGGTGCTCCTTGGAGCTTCCAAAAGCCAATACCTTGGGTTGAAGTCCAGCAGCTTCTTCCCAGCCACCCAGAGGCAGGAACTGGCAGTTCTGGCTGGAAGTTGCTCTCCCTGTTCCCGACTTTTCCACAAAATTCACCAGATGAAGCAAAATCTTAACAACAAAGAGCAAACACAAACCACTTTGCATTGGACTCCTGACTCATGATTATAAACTGCATTGGGTTATTTTCCCTTGGAAAGGAGCACTATTGTTCCGGGTCAAGATTAATTTATGTCAAAGGGAATATAATAGGAGATTATTATATAATTTATTTTTCCAGCCTTGCTTACCACCATTCATTAAGGCCTCTGGCATCTCCTTCCCCATTATCATGTATCATTTAGTGCATATTTTTTTGTGAAGTTGGTTTTCAGATGTGGGACATAATATTTATCCCCTTGTTTATCCCTTGTTTCTTACACACTGTGCAGGAGGTCTGAACTCACTTCAGGAAATGAGGGGTACTTTTCAGGGCACGAGAAGTGTTTGTGTAGGAAATAAAAATTGCTTGTAAGCTTTTTTTTTTAGCTCTTAAATCTTCGTTGGTTTGAGCTGGGAACCTGCAAACAAAAAGAGTTGGTGTCTGTGGTGGGGAGAGGAGGCCCAAAGTAGGGAAGGAAGAAGCATCTGACAACGGAGTCACTTCCAGGCAGAGAAGAGGAAGTGGGACAGAAATGGAACCAGAACGAAACAAGGAGAAGTTGAAGTTTTTATCTGGGCTGAAAAACGTGGATCCATGTTTCCATGGGGCTTCACAACGCAGGGGCTGCTTCCAAAATTTAAAGCTTTTTATGGGGTGAGTCCTGGTGGCTCAGGAAATGCTGGGAGGAATTGGATGAACATCAGGCAAAACAAGTACAAAGTCAAGTAGTTCTGTTTTGGGCTTATCTTGCTCCCTAGAAAGCCAGAAGTCTTGACACTGTGATATCCACACTTAGTCAATATTTTCTTCATTCAAAACAAGACAAAGTTACCTTGAACTGTCACAAATGCGCAAGAATTTCCCACCCAGATGTGGGATAGAATCATGGAATGATTTGGGTTGGAAGGGACCTTAAAGATCACCCAGTTCCACCCCCTGCCATGGGCAGGGACACCTTCCACCAGGTTGTTCCAAGCCCTGTCCAACCTGGCCTTGGACACTTCCAGGGATCCAGGGGCAGCCACAGCTTCTCTGGGCAACCTGTGGCAGGGCCTCCCCACCCTCCCAGGGAAGAATCCCTTCTAAATATCTAATCTAAAAGTCCCTGTTTTAATTTAAAACCATTCCTCTTTCTCCTATCACTGAGCAAAAGGTCACTCTCCCTCTTTTTCATCATCCCACTTCAGGCTCTGGAAGGGGCTCTGAGGTCTCCTGGGAGCTCCCCAGCACAGCCTGTCCCAGCGGAGCGCTCTGTGCCCAGCACTGACCCATCCCGGGACGTTCATCTCCGTGTCCTCCATCCAGGAGGGTCCCGATCCCGGTCCCGATCCCAATCCCGATCCCGATCCCGATCCCGATCCCGATCCCGGTCCCGATCCCGGTCCCGATCCCGATCCCGATCCCAATCCCGATCCCGATCCCGGTCCCGATCCCGGTCCCGATCCCGATCCCGATCCCAATCCCGATCCCGATCCCGATCCCGATCCCGGTCCCGATCCCAATCCCGTTCCCGATCCCGATCCCAATCCCGATCCCGGTCCCGATCCCGGTCCCGGTCCCAATCCCGATCTTGATCCTGATCCCGATCCCGATCCCGATCCTGATCCCGATCCCGTTCCCGATCCCGATCCCGATCCCGGTCCCGATCCCGGTCCCGATCCCGATCCCGATCCCGATCCCGATCCCGGTCCCGATCCCGATCCCGATCCCGTTCCCGATCCCGTTCCCGATCCCGGTCCCGTTCCCGATCCCGTTCCCGATCCCGATCCCGATCCCGGTCCCGATCCCGTTCCCGGTCCCGATCCCGATCCCGATCCCGATCCCGTTCCCGATCCCGGTCCCGATCCCGATCCCGATCCCTCTCCGGCAGCGCCGTGCGGGCCCTCGGCCGCCACCTTGCGGCTCTGGGGGGAACTGCGGCGGGCGCGGAGCGCTCCCGGAGCATCCGCGGGGACACATCGGCGACATCGGCCCCAAAGAACCCCCGCCCTCAGCCCCCCGCCGCCCTTTCTCTGCTCCAACACTCCAGCACTCCCTCAGGGTCAGTTCTGCAGCGCTGCTCAGCCATCACCCCCGAAGTGGCACAACGTGCTGTCCCATCAATGGACCCCCCGGCCATTCAGAAATAGCACCCCCCAAAAAAGCAGTGTTATAACCAGAGAACCTGTTTTCAGTGAATTCCCAGCACTGCCTGACCACCCTCAGCAAACCTGCACCCTCTGGTTTCAGATTCTGCAGCTGCCCTCTCAGGTTCAATACAGTAGATTAACCCAGAAAGGGCATTATTTTGTTATAAAATTGATTGGACATGTCCCCCATCCAGCTGATTTATTCTATATCGTTCCTCTTTATATATAGAAGCAAAAGCTGAGAGGTGGCTCTATTTGCCAGCTTAGGTATATATAGCCAGGCCAACCTGGCTCCACTCCACCAGGAACCTTTCAAATAGGGCAATGAGCTATTTGTGGCCAAAGGGACTGACCTGGGGAGGTATCAGTGACAAGAGGCAAAGAGCTGCTTGTTTGTGTGGCCCAGGGAACATGTGTGAGTGCAGCAAGGCAATGCTGACGTTTATTATGCAAAACTACACACAGAGAAGGGCTCCAAAATAGAAATGCCTTAATAATTATCTCATCTCCAGTGCCATGTCCACTTCTGGATGCACATTTTCCATCGAGCGGCTTCCTGCGTTCTCTCACGCACGGGAGTAGCTCCAATGAAACATCTGCTGCACCATCCATATCATCCTCCTCCTCCACAGCCCTTCTCCAGGCAGCGGCTGGAGGAAGCTCCACAACTGTCAGGCAGCTGCTCTGCTCTGACTACTGGGCATTGCATTTGTTCCTCGTGTTTCCCCATCTTTGATCACGAGCCTCTCAGACTTGCCTGACAGGGGAGGGGCTATTTTTGGCCTGATGTTCATGCAGCTCGATCCCTGCTTGGCCCAGGTGCCAAAATGAGCTGCTGGCCTTCATGTGACCGTGGTGCAAACCCACAGTAAGGAGGAGACTGTCCCAAAGCCTCGCCAGTGCCACTGCCCTGCACTGAAATGTCTGTACTGGGTGTCTCCAGCAGGAATTTTGACTGATAATACCTCATTGTAACAGCCATGCCCCGAGTGGGGTGTGAAAAACAGGAATTATGCATCAATGGGTAAGTTTCTTTTCAGATCTCCAGCTGGAAATCAAAAAGAGCCTGGTGGGTGCACACAAGGGAAAACCCTCCTTGCCCACACAGGCCAAGGGCCTTACTCATGGGGACCCCACCAATTTCAATGGGGTGGTGTCCAGAGTGACCCGTGGTAAGATGTGAAGTGGGAAACCAAATTTGGTAAGTGTTTATTGCAGTTCCTGGAATTACTCACTGTATATGCTGATTAAACCCTCCTCTCTTCAGTGATCACTTTTTCCACTCTGCTAGAGGGTCTTTTTTCTCTTCCCTCCCATTTTATCCCCGTTTTTGGAGAAGTGCCAAGTAAAGCAGTCGAATATAGTCCTTTACAGTCACACACACCTTGACACGCCACAAGCCATTTCCCAACTCCCTCCAGCAAACCTATGGCTGATAGCACAGGAGACCCAGAACCACAGAATTCCTCTGATACAGACCAAAGATGTGGGAGGATGGATTTGAGAACCTTACACTCCAGTCCCGAGGATCTGGGCTGGGAAGCTCCAGCGGGGAAAATCACGGCCGAGTGGAAGCGTCGCATGTGAATCGACGTCTGCACATGTGGATGTGGGACTGAAATAACTCCCATCCCTCTCCTTATGGTAATAAAAGGGGATGGTTCCTGCCAATTCCAGCTCGAGTTTCATCCCCCTGAAATATGTGCACTTTCCCCAGCTGTATATTTGGCCTGGGGTAATTAGCACAGTGCTAATTTTACCTGAGCTGATGAAAGCGCTGGAACAGCCTCGCCATATAAAGGGAGGATCCACACGCTGATCCAGCCTTCTGGGGCCCTTTTTGGGCAAAGAAAGTCATGACTTTGACTTGCAGATTTGCTTCTCAGGGAGGCTTCTTCTTCCCACAGTTATCTGACACACAGCTGAGGGTAGGGAAGAGCAAGGTCAAGGATACTCATGTGCTGGAAACTAAAAGCACTGAGCACTGAAGTGTTGCCTCGTAGTAAATTACCTTATGCACATTAAATTACCCAACTAGATCTGCTTCTTCTCTTTGCTCTCCTGTGAGAGAAGCCACTTCCAGACACCAAAAGCACAAAGATGCTTGGAAGTCTTTTATTTCTTTCTGGGCCTTCCAAAAAGATTCAAAGTCAATTGACATTTCAGATGAAGATTCAGAACAGACACTTATTCTCTCCAAGCCAGTTCAGCTTGAAAAAATTACAGTGAAGTATGGTCAGAGGAAAAGCAATTTGCCAGGGCTTGAAGAGTGTGAATAATGCAAAGCAAACAGCTCTCTGCAGTGTTCACTTGTGTTTTCAAGTGTGTTCTCCTGAACTGTGCACCCATCCTGCCTTCTCCGGAGGTCCTGGGCACCAGCATCACAGGTGGGGACTAAGGAAAGCTGAGCTGGTTGGTGATTTCTGACTTCTGTAAACTTGGAGGGTTGATTTATGGTGTGGGGATTTTGTTGGTTTTGTTTTTTTTTTTTTTTTTAACAGAAGAGCCAGAACTGATTGGCACCACTGGCACTTGCTCCCAAGCTCTGGAGTCACCCCATCAGGAAAGAGGAACAAAGCCAGCCCGTTGTGCTCTGCTCTGGGCTGTTCTGCAGAGGGTTTTTTGTGCCACCTTTGCTGTCAGAGAGCACAAGCACCTTCCAGTACTGTCACAGTGACACGACAAGCCCCTGCTCATTCTCTGCCTCCCTTTGTCTGTCCTGCTGGCTCTCTGCCCCTTTACCCTTTGCCACTGATTGTCTCTCCATGTGATCTCTGCCCTTTGTCAAATCAAGACAGTCCCAGTCTGGGTGCTGGGTGTCCCCTCTCCTGTCACACACGGCCCCAGGAGGTGTTTGGCTCCCAGGTTAAGAGTGTGCTCAGATTAAAAGGAAACACATATCAAAGTGCAGCTCTGAATGGAGGGTCTTCTGCTCTGAGGCCTCTGAGGAGGGATGTGGGGTCTTCTTGGAGTCAGCCTGTCTCTTCTTTGTGAGCCAGGCACCCACAGAGTGTTTCTGCCCATCTGCTGGATGTGCTGCCTCGTGCCAGCCCAGTCTGCAGGCAGGGAAGGGACCCAGGCACCCTGTTCCCATGTGGGGAGCCCTGGGCAACCTCTTACACCCAGGGACATCCTCCTACAGCGATGCCACCACAGCACCACGATGTCACCAGGTCTCACAGCCACCGAGGGAGCAGCAACTTTGACATTTAGGGACTTTCCACGTTGATTATTTAATACTTGATGGCAAACAGCACAATCTTTTCCCCTCCAGGCCCTGTCACAAGGTTGCTTAATAGGGTTTGGGCATTAACTCAAATAATATCAGGGGATCAAAGCCAACTTCTGAAGTATTAGGGAGATTACAGGGAAACTCGTGGCTCACGCTGAGGTGCAACATTTCCTAGCACAAAACAGGGAAGACCCTCCTTCTGAGCCATCCCTTCCCTTTTGGCATCTGGATGAGGCTGTACCAGAGCACAGGACGTACAGTTTGGCCCAAATTTCCATGCAGGATGCCCAAGGGTGGGTGAGGAATCCTTCCCCTGCGTGTACATGAAAGGCAGAATTTAGCCTGGAGGCACAAAATGGCATCAGAAAAGCAGATAAGCAGCACAAGATCGTGATAGCCAAAGAGAGGAAGCTGTGGCATTTACTTGCTGAGGATTATTTCCCCTCTGATGACGGATTTTTCAAGTGACAGGGGTGATTTAGCGGGTGGGCCTTGGAGGGCTGGTCCAAGTAATCAGTCAAAAACAATATCAGGAAGTTTAACCTACAATTTTGAGCTCGGTTTGGTTTTACTCCCCTGCTAAATTTTAGTTTGGAGGGACGTTTAGGAAGGTGCCAACTAATTTAATTTGTGTCCCTCCTTCCCGGCCCCGCAGGAGTTCCCAGCAGAGCTGTGCTGCCAGAGACCTGCTCCCTGTGTCCTGGCCAGGCTGTCCTTGCTCCTTGGCTTCCTGACCAGGGAAGGGAAGGCATAGGGCAGGAGAGATGCTGGGATGGCTCTGAAAGCCCTCAAGGCTCTCCCAAAAAGGTGGGAGTGCTCAGCACCAGCTTCAACAGCTCCAGGACCCTCCCTGGTGCACCTGCAGACCTGGCTCAGGAATTCAGTTGTTCACCAAGGTTTGAAAAATCCAGCAAAAAACACCCACCCACCCACCAGTCCCCTCTCAGGGAGGGGTCTCCTGCACTGCCATCAGGCTGGAAGTTCCCACTGGATGTAAATAGGCCCAGCACTGGCTCCTCAGGAAACTTCAGCTTGTTTTCTGCTGTGGTTTTCCTTCCACAATGGCCAATGATCTAACTCTCTGTTTTTAGCACAGTTTATTTGCTTTCCAGGAGAGAAAATAAACTCTGATATTGTCATTTACGCTGTGGCCACAGAGTCCAGGCAAATTCTGAGGTTCTGGTGCAAACTGATAGAAAACACCGAGGACATTTGATCTCAGCTAATGGAGCAAAATCAAAAGTGTGAGAAAAGGAGCAGAGCAGTCATTTGTGTGATGTTAACACAAATCAGACACTTTCAAGTTTATAAATGCAGTTTTCACTGGAGTGGGTACACTGATGGGGAATAAATTACAGTGATAACAAATGCTCAGCAGCAGAAATGCAAGATGCACACTGCAGTGCAGGAAAAGCAGGGCTTTAACAGAGGCTCTCTGAGTCCCTTCTGGGTGTAGTGTTTGCTGTGGGAAGCAGGTTTCCTCCTGTATCCACATATTTCACATCATCCTCTCTCTCAGGAACTTCCAAATATCACCTGACAAAGTGAAGCTGCTCAGCTTGAATCCCTTTGGAGAACCAAGCTGTGAATGCAAACAGGTCAGTAGGAGAGATGCACAAAAGGCACCTAATTTACCATAATTTTTCTTAGAAAAGACAAAACCTTTCTGGCTCTTTCTGTTGCAACTGACTTTTTATTTTTTTTCTTCCTTGCCACTCCCTTTCCCACTGGAAACTTTCCGTGTTTCTGCCCATGGTGGCACACTCAGGTCCCTGCTTTCTCCCTCCTCTTACAGCCAAACACAAGCCTGTTCTCATCACCCCTCCTCCTCCTCCTTCTGCACACCACTCCAGAAGGCAGGCCACCACCTAGTATTGCCAAGCAGAGGTTGTTGTGCCAGGATCCTGAAGGGGCAGAGAGGCTTTTCCCCTCTTTCATCTCTTCCCACCCTCACACCTTGAACAACCCTTTTTAAGGATCAACTCACCAAACTCAGCCCATCCCATGGAAGGAGGCTGAGGTTTCATTGCTGGCCCAGGGGAGGGACCCAGCCCCTGTCTCTGAGCACTGTGGGCTCTGCAGATGGAGGTTTGGATGTTGGCTTTGGAGCAAGGAGGTGACTTGACTTGGCTGAACAATCCCAATTCTCTTATCCTTTTCTCCTGAGAGAACTGGGATTGTTCATCCTGGAAAAAGGAAGCTTCAGGGTGACCTGATTGCAGCCTTCCAGTACCTGAAAGGAGCCTGCAAGAAACATGGAGAGGGACTATTTCCAAGGGCCTGGAGAGACAGACAAGGGGGAATGGATTCACACTGACAGAGAGTAGTGTTAGACTGGATGTTAGGAAGAAATTCTTCCCTGTGAGGGTGGGGAGGCCCTGGCACAGGTTCCCCAGAGAAGCTGTGGCTGCCCCATCCCTGGAAGTGTCCAAGGCCAGGCTGGATGGAGCTTGGAGCAACCTGGGCTAGTGGAAGGTGTCCCTGTCCATGGCAGGGGGTGGAACAAGATGAGCTTTAAGGTCCCTTCCAAACCAAACCACTCTGATATCTTTTAATTCTGCTCCTGTGCCTGTGCCAGCCCACAGTAGGTAACCACTGAAAAACTGATGAACACCCTCTCCCTTGGGAGCCCCTTGCTCACCTACAACATCCAGAAACCGAAGTTTTCAAGCCAGAGAAACACAAAGATATCCTTACCCTGTTCTGTTCAGCTGAGCAGGAGCCTATCCTGATTTTAGGAAACCTGGCAGCCCAATAGCACCAGGAACTGAAGCTGTGAGGAAGAGAATGAAAGTGCAGTCACACAGTTTCGTGTGTGTAAGCTGCTGGCTCTTAACCCTTTTCCTTCCAGGAATTGTCAGCTTCCCCATGCCAGCTCCATAAGCATGTTCTCACCACTCTGGCAAGTTTTATTAACCATTAACTCCCTTTCCCCTGAGACAACCAAAGAATGGGAGCTATGGGAGATCATTAGATAACTTTGAGATTAATAGGAAAGTATTAATCTTATGAATATGTACTTGCTTAGTCACTTTTATCACTTACATGAACACCATTAATCCAAATATACGTTCCCCACCTCTGCCTCTGAGGCCAGACTGCCACAGCTGATTTCTGGCTGGGCAAGGCAAAATATACAATATTGCCATGTCACAAACAATGCCAGATGTCCCTGACATTTATGGCATTTATGGAAGATTATTCTCAATCATCAACTCTGAAAACTATCACTAAATGGTACTAGAACTGTCTGGATACAGCCAGGCTTCAAGCAAACATGGAATGTGCCAGGTGTACATTAAATATCAGATTAAGATTTCCTAATCATTTTAAGGCCTTAGACCCTGCAGGTGTTGCGAGAACTCACTTTTACCAACAGGTGTCTGTCATATTTTATTGAGTCAGAAAGTTTAGCTGGAAATGAAAGATCTTTTGAATTAGGCACCTTAGTTTGTTGAGAATGGAGCCACGTGGAATGCGGTGTTGGAAATAGGGTTTCTTTGGCAGAACTCTTTGGGTTGCTGTTGGATTGGTAGTTAGATGCAGTTCCTGCTAGCAATGAATTGCTGTTTGCAGTTCAGTATTTCAAGATGTCCTCACCTTGCTCCCCACATCCCCCACCTGCAGCAGCAAAGACTGAAAGCACACACTTATTTTAATTTTTTATTTTTTTTTTTTTCAAAATACAGGCACTGGCTGGTGATATGTCCTTAGAATGAGACCAAATGAGACAGCCTAAAACCTTAAACAGAGATTTTGGACACAAAATGTATGGTTAAGAAAAATAATGTGAATGGGGTGTGAGTTCCACTCGTCTCAGATATATAAAGCAATTCAATTTCCTCTTCCATATTTCATCCCTCCTATGAACAAACACATTTTTCTCCAGTATAACTGTCTCGCTGGCTGCACATCTGTATATCCCATTTGCTTGCAAAGTACAAAATGTATTTATTTGCTCTCTCAAGCCTTATCAAACATGTAACCGTCTCTCTGTGGAATTTTCATTGGATTTACCCGTTCCTTCTCTTACCGGCGTGGTTCATTTTTCCTTGGAGATCCCAGCATCAGACCTATAAAGACCCAGTTAATGTCTAAACCCCAGGGGTTTGCTGTGAATGGGGAAACCACCTTTTCCTGATGAATTTTTTCCAGTTGACCTAATGGTGAGAGAAGAAAGGCAAACTTATGCCAGTTTACATGCATGGAAACGGTGAGACCAGAAAAAAAAAAAGAAAGCCCAACGTGTTATTTATGGCATTTCTTCCCATCTTGTGGAAATGGACTGCTTTGATTCCACCAGACCATGTTTTATTTGCAAGCACAATACAATCAAGCTATTTTCAGCTGGCAATAAAATCCTTGAGAACCAAAGCAGATTTGGCCACTTGGAGAGATGAAGACTAAATGCAATCTGATAATTAGGTCATTTCAGCGCCAAGACAGAAAAAGCAATTTAATAACATCTCCCGTGGAGTGAGACGGGGGCTAAAGCCTCTGCTCCCAGCTGGCAGGGGCTGTGCCTGCAACACGACTCTCCATTTGCTTCCTTGGGGCATCTGCAGCTCTCTGCAAGCTGAGGTGGTGAGAACCACACCAGAAAAAGGGGGTGAAAAGCCTCTGTTTTCACTGACACAGCCTGGGATCTGCCTATGGAAAGCATCCTGCTCTGCCACTGGCTCCTTTTCTTACCCCTCCTGGTATGAAATAGGGATGTTCTGCCTTCCCAGAGCCCTTCCTATCCCTTGGTGCTGTTTCTTCTGCACATAAAGGGTCTTGTCTTGAAAACTCCTCAGCCCATGGCCATTTCACACCACCCTCCTAATATTTCAGTCAGAAGGCACTGAGAGATTTCTGAGGCAGGGCTAAGTCAAATTAGAAAACCAGTCATGGAGAGAAGGAAAACAAATCCTTGCTCAGCCTTGAGGGTTAAGTTTTCAGCTGCCTCTCACCCTCTTTGTCCTGCCTTGTTGCAACAGGAAAGGGTTTTTTAGAAACTTTTCTTGTAACTCCAACTTCCCCGTTTGGGGGTCTGGGAGGACTTCTCTTGCTGAAGTCCATGCAGATGGTTCTGTTCTGGTTTTCATTGCCTGTATGACAGATTAGAATCGATATTTCATTGTAAGAAGAGCTTTCTGAGCGGAGCTGCTCTGACTTTGGAGAGCTGTAAAACGGTGGTTCTGTATGTGCTCTACCCCTCCTCAGTGAATGGTTGTGAATAACCCTTACTCATACCAGTGGATCTGAGATCTCTGGGTCCAGTAGCTCTGTAGTCTTTATCACTCAGTTTGCATGAGTAAAGGCTGAGTAAGAGTCTACAAAGTCAGGCTGCAATCCATAAATATCTTATGGATATTGTACAGAGAATTGCTGGACTCAGTGCCCAGCTCACAGCGTGAGCTCTCAGAAGAGCATCTCTTCCCAAGAGTGTATTGCAGCTCTACCTTATTTCACTTCCATATAGATGGGCACATTCTCCTTCCAAGTGAGTCAAATTGTCGCTGTTTTAGCTGTTCATAGGAAGCACACAGAGTAACAAGGGATATTTCTGTCCGACCCAGGGACACGAGCAGTGCAGGATTTGTGCCTGTCTCTCCAATCCAGTGGATTTAATGATCTTCGCTTTACTGAATGAACAAGATAATTGCACTCATTGCCTCTTATAGATTTTTTTTTCCAGACTCATCATTCATAAGACTGCAAGAGGAATTTCCTTCCACTTCAAAACGAACAGAGCCACCCAAGAACAGCTCACAAGCAGCACGATTGCCCAACGCGCCCGATTGCTCAATGTACAGAAACACTTGTCTCTTCTTCCCCCTCCCTCTCGCGTTAAGTTTGTGCATCCTGAACGCGCAAACCGGGCACTTCTGAACCGGCTGCACTTGGCCATTGTGCTTATTGCTGCAACAATGTGGCACTTCCTCATTCGGAGCGTGGGGAACTCGGCAAACACTGTCAGTGCCAGGAGAGGCAGTTGGTGGGACGGGTCAGTGCATGAGGAGCGGGTTCTTAAAACATCTACACCATGAGAGAGGAAAGCACCTCCACTGAAGGTTTAAAGACAGCTCATGTCAGAGTTGTAAACTTAGGAAACAAGTGAGGAGGAGAGTTTAAGCAACAAGGAGCGACTGCAGGCACTGGCATTGCTGTGGAAAGTAAGGAATCATATTTACAGCCTGTTCTGGCCATTGTAAGAGGCTCCTCGGAGGAGAGTGGTTGATCCACTTGGACCAGTCTATCCCTCAGCAGCTCCAGGCAGACCTGCCTGCTGAATCACAGTGCCACAAGCATCCCCAGTACCCAGTTCTGGGTGTTGCAGAGGCTGCTGTCGCAGTCCCGGGTGCAAATCGAGGTGTTTTTGCCAGTTTCTGTGTTCTCTGCCCCCTTTGCACTCAGCAGTCACCTTGGCTCTTAGTTTTGCAGCACATGACAGGGCTCCCTGCTGGATTTCAGCTGTTGGCACTTGGGAACTCAGCTCTCCGGGGGCAGCAGGAGCGTGTTCTGCAGTGGACACCTGCCTTGGAACCTAACACCCCTGCACTGTCCATCAGGGCTTGGCAAACTTCAGGCTGTGCTTACAAGGCTGTTTTTGTTCCTGCAAGGCTCCCAGCCAGACCCTTCACCCTTATTTTTCTGTATCTTAGGCCACGTTCACTGTAGGGAGGACAAGCTATTAAAAATCATTTTGATTTCTGCATATTTCCACCCTGGCCAGCCCGACCGAGTTGCCACAGGTGAGCCAGGGAACAAAGACATGGATCCCACACGCTGTAGTCAGGCTGATACTGCTCTTGCTTCCAGCCGTGCTCTAAAAGATCTTAGTCCAGGGATCAAAGCTCTTGTTTCGGAAGGGACGTTTGATTTGAGTTAAAAAGAAGGATTTTCAGCCTAGGAGCTGTGCTGTGTTTGCCTGGCTTCTCATCCCTGTTAGTGTCAGGACTTTGGGACGGGATAACCTGCGTCTCCGCATTTCCCTTCACTAAAATGAAAAAAAAAAAGGAACAAAAGGGATGAAACTATTCTGCCTCCGGTAATTTTTTCTCACTGCTTCGAGACATCAGCCTGAGACATGGAAACGGGAGCGAGCAGGCGCCCAGATAGCACACGGGACCTTCCCAAGTTGCGTGTGAAGTCCCGCAAAAGCCTTTCTCGCAGCGTTGGGAGGGTGGGGGGGGTACTCGAGGCAGGTGCTCGGTGCCCACGGGCGCTCCCGGAGCGTTCCGGTGCCGGGAAACGGAGCGACGGCGCTGCCTCCCAGCACAGCCCTCCCCGCACCCACCGCGGCTGCTCCGGGACCCTCCGCACCGGGGACACGGGCACCGGGAGACCGGCAGCCTTCTCCCGGGATCCGGGGACCAGGAGACCAGCCGCCACCGGGGATCCGGGGACCGGCCGCCGCCTTCTGGGACCCTCGGCAGCGGGAGCTCGGGGTCTCACCGCCTTCTGCCGGGACCCTCCGCACGGGAGACCCAGGGACCGGCCGCCTTCTCCCGGGATCCAATGCACCAAGGACCCGGGGTCTCGCCGCCTTCTCCCGGGATCCTCCGCACCGGGGATCCGGGAACCAGGAGACCTGTCGCCTTCTCCCGGGATCCTCCACACGGGAGACCCGGGGACCAGAGACAGGCTGCCTGCTCCTGGAAACCCGGGGAGCGGCCGCCTTCTCCCGGGCTCCTATGCACGGGAGAGCCGGGGACCAGGAGACCTGTCGCCTTCTCCCGGGACCCTCCGCAGCGGGGACCCGGAGTCGGGCTGCGTTCTCCCGGGACTCCCCGCACCGGGAAGCCGGACCCCTGCTGCCTTCTCCCGGGACCCTGTGGACGGGGGACGGGGGTCTCGCCGCTCCGCCGGAGCATCCCCTGCGCCCCGGAGCATCCCCGCTCCCGATCCCGCTCCCGATCCCGCCGATCCCTCTCCAGGGCTCCCCCCGCGGCCACGCCCCCCCGACCACTCCCTCCTTGTTCCATTGGCCTTCGGGGCGGGGGGGGCGTGTCCGGCGGGGCCGCTATTAAACATCCCATGGCCGCCCGCAAAAAGGGGCCGCGGGCGGGCGGGAGCGCAGAGCGGGCGGGCGGCGGGCACCGGGCCGGCTTCGGCGTCCCCCAGCTGCTGGATCTTACACCCCTGCCCTCCACACGCACCTCCCTCGCGGGCCGCGGCAGGTAAGAAGCGCCTTCTCCATCCTTTCGAGTCGCCCACCCGCCCCCCCTCAGCCCCGTCCTCCCGGAGCGCAGCCCCCCGAGGGGGAGGCGATCCGCGATGCTGTGTCGCGACACCGCGAGATAAAGCTCCCCTTGTGTGCCCCGGCTTGGAGGGGGAACTCCTGCATTTCTCACGCCCCCATCCCCGAGCTATTCTCAGTGCCTGGAATAATTCGATAGGTATGGCTGGAGCGCCCGAGCATCTGCTTCCAGCATCTGTTTGTGCTTATAACTTTCCATGCACCAGCTGCTCCCCCCCAACCCCCCCGGGATATTTTATCCTGGGGAAGGGCTGGAAGTTCGCATGACAACTCCGTGTCGCTCAAGGCGCGCTGCTCCATCCCTTTCCCTTCTTCTCGCCTGTTGTTCCTGCACAAGAGGCCGGGCAGAAGCAGCGAGTCCCAGCGCTCAGATGCGTGTTTTTGAGTGTCCGGAGTGCTTTAGAGGGGTGTGAAATGAACCTGTAGCTTCATTCATTGGCAGCATGGAAGCGGCGGTGTTTCTTTATTTCAGAGCAGCCTGCTAAAATGTAATAAAAAAAATAGGAAGAAGGAAAAAAACCCCGCAGGCTGTGAAGAGCTGTATTGTTTCAGCTTAGTTCCTGACAGTTACAGGAAAAAATACTGATAAGCAAAGGCAGATGGGTTCGAGGGTTCGGTGCCCGGGGCGGGGGCAGGAGGGGACCCGTAGGTGTCCGCGTTAAGCGGGACCCGCAGCTCTGTCCCCGCAGCTCTGTCCCCGCAGCTCTGTCCCCGCAGCTCTGTCCCCGCAGCGCTGTCCCCGCCGCCTCCGCTCCCCGCGGGCTGCCCGCACTTGTCTCTGTGCCTCAGCCTTACCTTTACACTTGTTTGCTTTTCCATCCTCGCAGCCGGTGCACCACGTACACCCCCTGGTGATGGCTGTTCCACTCGTAGTTATTTTGTCATCGGCTACAAATACCCCGAGCGCGTCTCCTTGGCAGGACAGCAGATGCAAACGCCACTTGTCCTCTTTCTCCTATTTCTTCGCACCCATTTCCCTGCATAATCTGATCATTTTTTTATTTTATTTTATTTTTTTTTATTTTTTCCCCCACTGCCTGTCCGTGAAGGACAGACCATTCTCCTGAAAGCAGCTCACCACTCCGTGTAACTTGAGTCCTCCCCAGACCAGCGGAGAAGTTCTGGGGAATGACTTTTAAGGAGAAAGGTTACAGGGGTGGCCGTGCCCGGCAGCCAGGGAGCAGGAATGTGGGAACGGGCTTCGCTGGGGCGAGAAGCTCCTTTGTTCTGTTTTCCGAGGGCAGCAGGGAAGGCGCTTGGCTGAGGTGGTGCTGGTGCTCTCTTGGCAACATGTGCCCGGCTCTCTCCGCAGGGCTGTGTGGCGTCAGCCTGGGAATAACCGCTCCAAGCGCTCGTTAGTGCTCCTCTCCAACCCCCCCCCTCCTTGCACTTCTGAGTTTTGCCTCAGTCTTTAACCTTCTGCACAAATTCCCTTCGAGCTGCTCGTTGCAGAGTTTAACGTGCGGTGTGAGCTCTTTCCCCAGGGAAGGGCTGCAGGGGGGTGCTGAGGGAAAAGCGAGGTTTGGGCTCCTCATCGTGGCATTTCCCCAAATGCTGGCTCAGAAATGCTGCAGATGCAGCACAGCCCCGTTTTTCCCGGCTCCTCCAAGCATCCCCTCGCAGCAGAGCAAGCCAGGGCTCTCCCATCCCATCCCATCTCATCCCTTCCCAGTAATGCTGTGTCAGTGCCAGTGCTGGTAACTACAAGCTGCGTTGCTTGTTCTCCCTTCCAGGAGGAAAGGTAACCTGGATTAATAATAATAATAATAACACACCTAGTGATGATTGAATTTCCAGCTGCATGTGTGTGTCTGGCTGCACTGGGCTCAGTTACACAAATGCTGGGCTAGTTGGTGGGCACTGGGTTGGCTCTTTTTGTCTGGGGAGGTTTGCGGGGCTGGTCCCACGCTGGCATTTTTGGTGCCACCAGCAGCTGATGCCGGGGTGGGGAGGGGGGCAGAAGCCTTGCTCTGCCTTGGAGCAGCAGGTGGATTAGCAAAATGAGAAGTATCATTGGATTTTCATGCTGGTTGTGTCTGGGATTTTGGGGAGGACCTCTGGTGAAGGTCAGGGTGAACACTGGTCAGGTGTGTGGCTGGGCAGCCAGTGGATCCAGTGGGGGTTTCACAGGACCTGCCACGAGCGGGAGTGAGATCAGACCTGCTGCCTGGTCCCTGTGCACGGGGCTGGTCCTGCTCCCATCCCACACATCCTGGCATCCTCCCCACTCCGAGCACTCACAAGGATGAGAGGCAGTTAGAGCTGTAAAAGCAAGAAGACAACTGTGCTGCAGTGGAACATGCCAGCAACCTGCAAAGGTGTCCCCAGGCACACCCCTGGATTTAGGGATCCTTAGGGCCAAATGGGTGCAGGTCCACCAAGGACACAGCAGCCACTGAGCAGCCAGGGAGGAGAAATGCTGTGCAAGGTGCAGTAGGTAGAAGGTGCTCAGCCCTTCGGGGGAGGAATGTGACAATGCAGGATACCTAATTCAGGTCCCAAACTTCTAAATGCAGCCAGCTCGCTGCAGGAAGCTCCGTTAGGATTTCAGTGATTTGTGGAATTCAGACAAATGTCCTCAGGTCAAGACTTTTGTGGGGGAAGCTGCATAGTCAGACACTTTAGACTTTACAGCTTATCTTTCCCTCCACCACAAGTTTTCCTCTAAAATCCAGGAGACAATGCAGGGGGAAAAAAAACGAACCCCAGACTTCAAAATAAACTGTTTCCTGGGCTGTGTGTTTCCATCAGCTTGGAACAAAACAGACTTTGACCGTGGAAGTCAAACATGACTGTGATTATAGGATGTGGTTTGTAAGTGATCGATTTGCAGAGCAATGCAATGGCTTTTCAAGAAGTTTTTTTGTGTGGAATGTATTAACAGTAATTTCGCTTCCCTGCTGTGTTCAGGTTTCTAATCAAAGTGTTTTTCAGCCAAAACAAAAATCATTTAAGTGAGCATTAAAAGAATTCTTTTGTATTTTTGAGAATGATATCCTGATGGGAATGAAAAACCCCGAGAACAAAAAGGTGTGAGGGGGGGAAAAGGTGGATCCTTAGGCAGCTGTCTAAGTAAGAATAAATGTACAGAATAAGTAAGAGGGCAACTACACTGTAAGTGTTCATTGCTGAGAGCTGTGCTCAGAGTGGGCATTATTGAACCTATTGAGAGCTGCCAAAATGTCTTGTAGGAGCTGAAGTCACAGATGACTAATCTTGGCAAGTAGGCATCGGGACACATTCTTGCACAACAAACAGGAGTGAGGAAGAAAGAGGAGGTAAAAGTAAAGCCTGAAGAGGTCCTGGAGGGAAGAGCAGCCTGCAAGGAGCTGAGAGCACGATGATGGTGCTGTTTGTCACCTGCTCTTTTCCTAACAGGTGTTTGCTGAGCTAAAGCCCTTGTAATGTGGCTGAAGGATGTGGGAGGGCTGAGGGACTGTTTGAAATCTCTCAAGTTTTTGGAACGTCTCTGCAGGGCTTTAGGGGCTGCTGTTGGGAAAGGAGAAAACATCTTATCTACAACTGTTGTGGGATTCGAGTCAGGGGAAGAGACAGTACTGAAGCCACTGGGGGACAGAGGTCCTGGTGGGCAGGGGTTGTGCTCCACAGTGGCTGCAGTTTTGTTGGGTTTTGGACAAACTCAGATGAGTTTTGATAACATTAATTTAGGGAGAGCATCATGATTTAATCCCCTGCTATGGTAAATGGTTCTGAAGTCTCCTCTGCCATGACAAAGGGACAGCAGACATTCCCCAGCACTCAGGTTTAGCCTTGTCTCCTGCATGGGGCACGTGTGGATGGAGCAGTGGCGTTAGTGCCTCTCTCCTGCAGCATTTCAATCCCATTTCCTGATACACAGAACACGACTTAATGGATGACGCACTTGTTAAAAGCTGAACCTGGGTCTAAGCCAGACCTCCCCGAAACAAGTTTGGTGGCTTCTACCCTCAGGAAGAAGGTTTTGTAGCCTCTCAGCTGAGTCTTAATTGGTGATGTTTAAGGCCCATGGGACACTTGGAGCCGTTACCTGTTGGAGGTGGAGTCGGCTGCCTTGGGCTCCTGAGGGGAAGGTGCTGGTTCTTGCTACTAAAGGTGTTATGAAGACACTCAGCTGGTTCTACTCCACTGTAGCCTTCTGGTAGTTGCATCATTGCAAGGTTTAGTTTGCTTTGTCCAACTTATGCCTGATATGGGTGTAAAACCCGTGGAGATCCGTGTGAGTTTCTGGAGTTAAAGAGGAACCAATGCAGCCCTCATTCCTGCTGTTTGCAGAGAGTACGCAGCTCACTCTTCTAGCTTAATTAAAAAAATTAAATGAGATCTCATTTCATGGAAACCTCTGCTATTTGCACTTCCCAGGTTTATTGCTTTTCTCTGTACACGCCACCTTCCGTTTTGCAACTCCCTGGTTTGTCGTTGACAAACAGTCTGGGGGACAGGTTGTAAGTCACCACAAACATCTCCAGTATTTGTGTTTGAGCAGATGGATGTTAAAGGGAGTTGTTTGTTTCCCAATACACAGAAAGCACAGTTGCAAATAGCAGAGAGTTTCTCTGCATGTCCAGCTTTAAAGTGAATATTGCTCAGGGACTTGTGTGACACGATGCCTTCGGGGCTTTCCCTGGGGAGGAGCAGTGACTTCCTCGCAGTGACGATGTGACTCCTGTCCGTGCACAGTCGTGATCGCTGAGCATTGCTCAGAGTGTTGTTAAGAAAAAAGAAAACTTCCTGCAGGTCTGCAGGAGGAATTTAACTTGATCCTTTCAGGTTTGATTCCTTGTCCTGTCCCTCAAGGATCTAACACGACGTTTCTCTTTCTCTTGCAGACCATGCCCTCTCTATGACGGTTACTTGCTGAGCTAACTCTGCATGCCAGAAGACTGTCCTTGGTTGATCCAGGGGCTCTTGGGGACTCCGGCCTCTCCCCGGTTTTTCCGTGTGTGTGTGTTCCTCTAGAACTTTCAAAACTGTTTCTCCAAAGGGTTTTGCAGAAACTCAGACTGTTTTCTAAAGCAGAAGCACCTCAGTCCACAGCAGTAGTGATGGGCAGCGTGCGAACCAACCGCTACAGCATCGTGTCTTCGGAGGAGGACGGCATGAAGCTGTCCACCATGGCCGTGGCCAACGGCTTTGGGAACGGGAAGGGCAAGGTACACACCAGGCAGCAGTGCAGGAGCCGCTTTGTCAAAAAAGACGGCCACTGCAACGTCCAGTTTATTAACGTGGGGGAGAAGGGACAGCGATACCTGGCAGATATCTTCACCACCTGCGTGGACATCCGCTGGAGGTGGATGCTGGTTATCTTCTGCCTGACCTTCATCCTCTCCTGGCTTTTTTTTGGCTGTGTGTTTTGGTTGATTGCACTGTTGCACGGGGATCTGGAGAACCAAGAGAACAGCAAACCTTGCGTCTCTCAAGTGAGCAGCTTCACCGCAGCCTTCCTGTTCTCCATCGAGACCCAGACCACGATCGGCTACGGCTTCAGGTGCGTCACGGACGAGTGCCCCATCGCGGTGTTCATGGTGGTTTTCCAGTCTATAGTGGGCTGCATCATCGATGCCTTCATCATTGGGGCCGTCATGGCAAAGATGGCTAAGCCAAAAAAGAGAAACGAAACTCTGGTGTTCAGCCACAATGCCGTGGTGGCCATGAGAGACGGGAAGCTGTGCCTGATGTGGCGCGTTGGGAACCTGAGGAAAAGCCACTTGGTGGAGGCGCACGTGCGAGCGCAGCTCCTCAAATCCAGGATCACGTCGGAAGGGGAGTACATCCCCTTGGATCAGATAGACATCAACGTGGGGTTTGACAGCGGCATAGACCGGATATTCCTGGTCTCCCCAATCACCATAGTACACGAAATAGATGAGGACAGTCCTTTGTATGACCTGAGCAAGCAGGACATGGACAATGCTGACTTTGAAATCGTAGTAATATTAGAGGGCATGGTGGAGGCCACCGCCATGACCACCCAGTGCCGTAGCTCCTACCTGGCGAACGAAATCCTCTGGGGCCACCGCTACGAGCCCGTGCTCTTCGAAGAGAAAAACTACTACAAAGTGGACTACTCGAGGTTCCACAAAACATACGAAGTGCCCAACACACCCATCTGCAGTGCCAGAGACTTAGCAGAGAAGAAATACATTCTCTCGAACGCGAACTCCTTTTGCTACGAGAACGAGGTCGCCCTCAGCAGCAAAGAGGAGGACGAGATCGACACGGGGGTGCCTGAGAGCATGAGCACAGACACCCACCCCGACATGGACCACCACAACCAGGCCGGCGTGCCTCTGGAGCCGCGGCCGCTGCGGCGGGAGTCGGAAATATGACCGGCGGACTCTTCCTCTCCCTTTTGGTTGAAAGTTTAAAATAAAAACAAAAAAAAAACCAACCCACATCTACCGGTCAAAGGCACGTTGTTGACCTGAGAAGTTGGCCCAGAACAGTTTTCAGACAACGGTACTGTTGAAGAGTGTGGTGTGAAGGCAGCAGACCTGAGAAACCCAGGCTGGTTTTAGGGCTGTCCTCAGAGGAGGGACGACAGAAAGCGAACTCTAAACACAAAGCACTAAACATGTCTAAGTATGAACAGAAGGCACATATGTTGTAGAATAAATTATGTATATATTTTTTTACAAAACTTGAACTTGCAGGCAAGCTTTGGTTGGGTTATTATTATTTTTTTTTTTTCAACTTTTTCCAGAATGCTTCTCTCTAGGGAACAAGAATGTTTTTAATGGCATAACAAAGGCAAGGATCTGCCTTATTATTATTATTATAATTATTTTTTAAAAAGCTGCTGCTAACTACATGAACACAAATGGTTATTTTTGTTGCAGTGTAGTTTTTATTTTCTCTTGTGTAATTTAAAAAAAAAAAAAAAAAAGAAAAAAAAGTCAGTGTTGAACTTTTTGGGTTGAAAAGCTCGTGATCAGTTCAGAGAGGCCGATGTTGCCAGAAAGTCTAAACTCCTTTTGAGGCCAGTAGTTTGATAGCTAGAATCAATTTCTCTCTTTCCAATTACATAAGGGGCATTATGTAATATCAGGCCAATCAGTAGCCTCCAGCAAAATTATGATTTTTGGGGGGAGAATTTAATTCTCTGTCTAAAGTGAGACAAAATATACGTACACGTAGGAAAAAGTACTAAGTGAAAACTACCTAAGTGGATACCA
>NW_016690214.1:1465976-1605359 GCF_001604755.1 Lepidothrix coronata | reverse complement strand
TGGTATCCACTTAGGTAGTTTTCACTTAGTACTTTTTCCTACGTGTACGTATATTTTGTCTCACTTTAGACAGAGAATTAAATTCTCCCCCCAAAAATCATAATTTTGCTGGAGGCTACTGATTGGCCTGATATTACATAATGCCCCTTATGTAATTGGAAAGAGAGAAATTGATTCTAGCTATCAAACTACTGGCCTCAAAAGGAGTTTAGACTTTCTGGCAACATCGGCCTCTCTGAACTGATCACGAGCTTTTCAACCCAAAAAGTTCAACACTGACTTTTTTTTCTTTTTTTTTTTTTTTTTTTTTTTTCCTTTTTAAGACCTTTATTTTGCACCTTATTCTAAAAGCTTAAGGCTCGGATCTAAAGTGAGCTGGGCCTCCTCTCCTTCCTCCTACTCTTCGATGGGGAAATAAATTCCCTCTTTTCTCATGAGAAGAAACTCAGCAGCCTGGAGCTGGACCTCGAGCTCCTCAGCTCCGAGTGGGAAACTGTGCCATGGAGCTGCTGGGCGATGCCAGAGGCCGAGGCTGCAGGAGCACATGTTGGCACGGACGAGCCAAGCAGCAGAGGAACCCCCAGGAAGAGGTTTTTGAGGAGGAAGGAAGAGGGGCAAACAGCTTTGACAGCACAGCACTTGGGAAGGGCAGAGGGATTGCAGGATTTTGTACGAGATGCTTCTCTTCAGCAGGGCGGGGGTGTCAAAAAAGCGTATTTTTCTCTCATGTAGAGAGGGGTTATTTGGGGAGACGAGGCTGCAAAGGGAGGTCCATCCCCTGCCTCCTCTCCCCAAACGAAGGGTCAGTGGGTGAGACACCTCACCCAGCTCTGAGCTGATTTGGTCACCCTCAGCCAAGCTCTGGCTCTGGGGGTGTTTTGGCTCCTTCACCCAGAAGGCTTTAAATTCTCTGTGCCTCTAAGATCAAGGAGACAGCGAACCTGTGCTTGGCCCCTGCTCCCCGGGGAGCGGAGCGGGGCGGTGGGGACGATAATCCCGGTCAACTCTTGCAGTATTGGATCACTGTATGCCATTAAAAAACAGCTTGTTCTAGGTCTAATGTCTTCTGCAAATGGATATCTGTGAAGGCCTCTGGCCCCTTCCAGCCCTGCCTGAAAGAAATGCCTGCAACGAAGTGGTTTCTGATGAGTTGGTATCTGCAGCGGGTGGGTTCAAAACTGTGGAGATTCGGGGTTGTAAACGTGGATTTGGCTACTGGAGAGGGCAGATGATGAAGTGCAAGTACTGAGGCTGTTACTGGGGTGGGAGGGTGAGAAAGGAAAGGAAGGGTGAACATAAAAAGGTGATTTGGTTGCAGTTTCTGGGTCAACAGTGGTGGAGACAATGGAGTGCTGCTAGTGCTGCTAATTGTGATGTTCTTGGAAAAGGAAAAAAAAAAACTAAACCAAAGAGTATTCAGTGAAACAGAGGGTGCATGAAAACACAACGGGAAGGGAGGCTGAGTGGGAGAGAGGGGACCTGTTCTCAGGTCAGCATCCCCCAGGTGCACAGTGCTCCCACTAAATGATACTTGAGATATTCGAGGGAGGGATGAGAGATGGGGGATAGGAAATACAGGATTCGTCTCATTTCTTTAAAACACAAGAAATTCAGAGAGAAAGAGAAAAAAAAAAAAAATCCCTTCCCCTCTTAACATTTCTGGTGCAGAGGTTTTGGGTTTGTTTGTGTTGTTTTGTTTTTGTTTTTTTTTTCTTCCTGTTTTGTTTTTCAAGTCAGTTTTTGCAGAAATATTTTTAAAATGTACATTTTATAAAGTTTATCAAGTATTTTCATATTTAAAGCCAAATGTAAATAGAAGTCTGTAAAGGAGGACAAGGAGAAGACAACGAAAAGGCCACTCAAAGTATCAATTCAGCTCGGCAGTCTCGGCTCACTAGTACTAGATGCTACAGGTTAGCATGATTTTTAGCAAATACTTGCAAGCCTTATAGGACTCCTAATGCTATGAACTTTATTTATTTTCAAGCATGGACTTTTCATTTGAAAACATGTTCTAGTTACTGGCATTTTTCAGAGTTACCAGCTAGTCCTGTCGAGGGGGTGTGTGTTGGGGTAATCCATTACTCTCTGCCGTGTTCTTCTTCTTTTTTTTTTTTCTCCCAACCCTTTGTCTTTGCCGACTGAACCTTCCATTGCAGGCTTGCACTCGGCCTCTGGCTCCGGGGAAGCTGCTAAAAACAGACCTGCAATGTAACTCCATGGTACCACTTCCCCTTTCTCCATCGGCTCCGTGTTTCCCAGCCCGGTGTAGGTCAGGCTATTGTAGCACTTCTACAGCAGCAAATTGGGTTAGTCATTTTAAAAAAAAAACAATATTTTTTTAAGGACTAGACAGTGACTGACAGCGTTTCTTCAGTTCCTGTTGATCCTGGGCCAAGCTGATGCTGATTTGGGGGCCCTTTAAACTGACTGAGCTCTACCCACAGACTCCGCCGGGCTCTGGTTTATCCAGGATCCAGTTGGCTCGCACAGAAGGTTTATACTGTATCTTGCTTAGGGGCTGGGGGGGAATATGTTATTTCTGCCCTTCCCTGAAAATACTTGAATGAGACACATTGTCTAAACCATAATATTGTGTACAGTGACAAAAGCGTTCCGGGGCAGCCGGGGATGGTTCCCTTCCTTCCCCCGTCTCTTCCGTGCGAGTTGGCCTTGGTGAAGCAGCAAAGGCTGGAAATCCTGACTTTATCAGCTGGGGTTGGTGACACTCTCCCAGCCACGAGACACTTTCTGTGGGGTTAGTTTAGCACTCTCTCGTCTCGGGAAAGACAAAGGGTTCAGATATTTAATTTGTTTTCTCTTAGGTCTTCTTTTCTTTCATAATGGATTACAAGGTAAAACTGAGAAGTACTGTAATGTCTTTAAATTATGGCTGCTCACCACCATTGTGAAGTAGAAGGTGCTGCATAGTTGCCACTCCACAGCCAATGAGAAGCTGATTTTGTAAGGACTTTCGGCCTGCAGCTGTTGTAAGGTGAACAATCTTGGCATCTGACAGTTGTCCATGACTATTTTCCTGTTTGCAGCCTTTTTGTATCAAAGTCTTCCTAATGTACTGCACAAATTGTGGATTGTACAGATTTTTATATATTATGTCTTATTTTATTATTTCTAAATAAATAAAAAAAAATAATTGAGAATGAGCTGGTGTGTGCAGCACGTGTGTAAAGGAGGGGGGATGTGGGCCTGGGGCGGTTATGGAGCTGTGGTTGTGGTTGTCTGAGCACAGTCATTGTCTGAAGCACTTTAGGAAGAGGCAGATGGTTCTCTGCCTTGACAAAAGGCAGGAGGAGGAAAGGTGATCCCATTGTTACTTCCCAGATGAGAACACACACACGGTGTAAGGCAGCTTGCACCAAAGAAAGATCTGCCCCAGACAGATCAAGGGCTTTTCTTAAGGTCATACCTGGGGCTTCAGAGCTCCAGGTCATTGGCTACAAGTTGCATTAAATGGTAAAGCAGCTCAAAGTCTGCACAAAGTCCAAAGCAGGGGAAGGGGGGGATCAAAGCCCAGAGCATCAGGGAGCGCATTGAAAGATTGGGCAAGGGATTAAAAAATTAAGCAGGAAACTCATCTTGAAATCCCCGTGTTTCATGTCTGCCTGGAACATCTCCTTATTGAAATGATGTTCCTCAGCTCAGCTCAATTCCAAACACGCTCTGTAATCTCCCCCCAGGCCTCATTTCCCTGGAGCCCCGAGCCTGGTGGCACCAGCATGGGGGGTTTGTGTGACAGGCCAGGGAAGAGCAGCGGGGACAGGCTTTGGGGAACCAGAAAGGGCCGTGATGCCCTTATTTGTGTGGGCTGGAAAAGCTCCTTGCCCGTTTTTGCGTGGCCTCCAGGGCAGATATTGAGGCTGCACAAGTGTGACTCAGCTCCAAAGTGCTGATCTAACGGGAATCAAACACCCTGCCACGGCTGAGGGAGCATCTCAGGCCAGTTCTGACCCCTCTGCTGATTTTCCAACCTTTTTATCAGCCCCTAATGCCATTAAATGATGCCTGGGATGGAGCCCTGACCCTGCCTAGCAGGACTCCATTTATAAATTCAAATTTACTTTTCAGATCTAATGGTCTCCTGGAAAGCTTATAATAATAATTGCGGGGCTGGATTTAGAGATACAGATTAGCTGTCACGGCCTGGATCTGCTTATTCTCCCTGCTGAAAAGCATCCTCTGAGAGAGCTGCTCAGGACTCTGATGTTTCTGCAGGGACAGTGGTCAGGGACCACTCTCAGCCTGTTTTCCCATTCCCTAAATCATTAGCACCCTCTCCTGTCAGTGCTTCTCCCTCCTCTCGCCGGCCACTGGTCCTGCCGAGGGGAGTCAGCACAAATCCAGCAGCAGAGCACAGCTGCACATTTTGGGAGCTAGCAAGGCAATCCTGAGCTCTCCTCCTTCCCAGACAAGCTGGATGCATCCAGGATGCGCTGCAGGCTCCAGGAATGTGCCGCCTGAATCCAGGCAGAGGGAGTAAAAGCCACGGAAGATGCGGAGCAGCAGCAGGACAGAGGCACTGGCACTGCTGTGGGTGCTCGTGCAGGGTCAGAGGAAGCTCCATGAAGCAACTGGTCCCTCTTTTCCCCAGTTTTCTCACCCAACAGGACAGAAAATGGAAGCAATGAGAATTATGGAAAGGTCAAGAATGTAAAAATGAAATGCAAGTCTTGAAAACATGTATTTACAGTCTGTAATCCAGCACTAATGTTTTCAACTTGTTGGAGTGTGCAAATCCAGGTTGTTACACACAAGCCAAGGCATTTTTTAGTTTTGGGTGGGCAGGACAGGAAGGGGCTACAAACACACCTGTTCCAGCAATTTAGGCATTTTATATTATTCTTTAAAAATAAAACTGCTGCTCTTGCCTTTTCCTTCCTTACTGGCTTGGATTTCAACCCACAGGTACTGGCAACAGATTTTATTTTTAAAAAATCTGCATTGGGAATCATATAAATGGTATTTTGATTAAATTGTGAGATCCCTACTGAATCCCTCTGGTTGGGAAGCAAAAGGGAGTTGTGAACTGGGGCACAGATCACAGAATGGGTGGGAAGGGACTTCTGGAGACCAATTGCCCTTGTTGGATATCTTCCTCCTTTCATCTCCCATCAGTAACAAACTTCAGGATAACTCAGGAAACAAGGTCAAAAACAAGTCTGAGGTCTTCTCTGCCCAAACTTGACCTTATTGTGGTTATTCCTTGTAACCAGCAGTAGGAGGGAGGATCCCCCAGGTAACCCCTGCTCCCTCCTGCTGCAGGGGGTGTGCTGGGGGAGCAGGGAGGGATCCATGGGCTCTCCAGGATTGATATTTCCCTAACTTTTTGTAAAGGCAAAACATCCTGCCGTGCACAAAGTATGTCTGATATGCAAATCAGCCCATTAATTACGATGCCTCTCATGGAATGCCTCCTGGCTGTGCCTGTGTTTGGTGCAGGAGCAGCAGGGACACAGCCTGGGGCTCACTGGTGCTGCTGCTCCAGCCTGGAAGCACCAACACTGGGCTCTAAATAAAGAGCAAAGCCAGAGCACTCCGAGGTCACCACCTCAGAAATCTTCTTGATTATTAGGCTTTGAGAAAGACCTGGCTGCTGGTGTTGCCCAAGACAAATGAACTCCGAGATGCTGCTTCCACTGAACTCATTACTGGAGTTTAATTGATGTGTAATGGGCTGTCCACAGGAAGGGATGGATCCCTATAGTGTAATAGCACAGGATCTGTATGGGCAGGGCTGCATCTCACCCCAGGGCACAGAGACTGCCCAGAGAAATCACACTGCTTTGGCTCTGTGTTTGAAGTCTTTTAATATTCTTAAATGGTGCAGTGGTTGTTGTACTGGGAAGGGTGAATGTCACCTTTAACCAAAGCAGCTCCATCCTTACCCCTGGATTTTTGTGTGATCCTTTGCATGCACACAGAGAATGCAAGACAGCCCAGAAAAGCTTTTCTTTTTCCCTTTTCCCATGTTGGTACTTGCACTGACTTCACTTCTGCTGGAAGTAGATCAAAAGCTGGTGTTTTTCTCTGTTTATACCCAAGGCAAGGGAGCTTTGGCTGACTGCAGGTGACTCAGGATACCTCTGTGATGGAAACAGAGGGAATTCCATCCTGCCTTCTGCAAGAGGGTTTGGTAAGAGATGTCTGTCCTCTAATAAAAAGCCCAACAGCTAATTGAAGAAGAAGAAAAAAAGCCTTAAAGGAAAAATGAAGTGAATAAAGGTGTGGAGCAGCTCAAATGCATATACTGCATTTCAGAAATGCTCACCTGAAGGACACTTGTCTGCAGGATTTGGGGGGATTGCAATGACCCTTCTGGAGAAGGGAAAGCAATTAATTCAAGGGAGGAAAGCAGAATGTCCTGGCTTTTTGCCTGGCAGAGGCTGTGCTGATGGAGGATGGGGCTCTTGGGGCTCACAGTGTCCTTGGATTCCCTTCTCCCCTCTGGATCTGCCCAGCCCCAGCTCTGATCCCTGTGGGAAATGGGCTCAGTGAGTGGCACCGGGGTACAGAGGCTGTGACTCTCCTCCACGCCCTGGGCACGGGCACTGCTGTTGGCAAGGAAGCCAAGGGATTAAAAGCAATTAGTGAAGCCCTGACTTACCCTAATTAGAGCCAATACTGGAGCTCTATTAGAGCCTTTATCTCAAGTCCTCCAAAGCTTTCTCCCAAGGGTCTCTGGAGTTTATTTCTGCCCTTCTCATTCTTCCTCCCTTCTTCCCTCTCCCCTCCCAGTGATGCTCTTCACCAGGCTTTGATCTCAAGGGCCCCTGTGGGTTTGGTATTTACCTTTAGAGTTGCAACATTTTAATGTAGCTGGAGCGTGTTGGTATTTTCAGTATTTGCAGCTCCTGAACTGCTGTGATGAAATGCTGCTGCAGCCCCTGTGATCAGTGTTTCATGGGCTGGGGCTGCCAGAGCTGCCGTGCCTGTCCCTCGCCGTGGTATCCGGCAGCTTTTCTCTCGAATTAACTCAAGGTATGCATTGGCTGAACATCTTTAGAACCCTTGGACAAACAGACCGTGGAAGATTCATAAATTAATGCAAATCAGAATCAAATGTGTCAGCCCAGCTCCCCCAGGAATCCCTGGACCTCAGCGTGTTGTGACAGTTCTTGTTTAAGCAAATCTGGATCCTTCGGTGCGAATAATGAGAGCACTTCCATCCAAGTGGCATTACCAGGGAGCCCAATGTGCCATTCTCCTGCTTGAAACTATGGGCTCATTAGATATAAATTAAACCACTGGGAGGGAGCAGGAAGAAGAAATGTGAGCAGCATTTGCATGGATTGTCCATGCAGCATTTGCATGGATTGTCCAATTCACGATGGATTGAATCTCATCGTGGCACCTCTTCCATGACACTGTTATAGAAAATGATTAAAAGTCCCAGCCTGTTGTATTCTGGGTTTTCACACTTGGAGATTTTGTTACACATGTAAATGATTTGCATGTATTTGAGATATAATTAATTATGCACTGCTTGAAAGCCTCATGGCACACGCTTCAAATCCTGCAGGTGTTTCCTTCCACGGATGTTTCCATGTCGCTGGAAAGACTGATTTGGATGCTGATTTGATGATGGGTGTTCAAGAGGAACCCTCCCAAAGTGTTTACAGGTGATTTTATCTACTCTAAAGGCTCATGGAGTTTGCTGACACCCAGGTCATCATCCATGGAACATGTAAACCTTGGGACCGTCTGTGATCAGAGCAGTTGGGATCTGCTTTTTGCTGGGACCTCCCTCCTGCTCTGTGGCCAGCACAGGAAGGACAGAGACCTGTTGGGCTGAGGCCACAAAGATGATTAGAGGGAGGGGACACCTCTCCTGTGAGAAAAGACTGAGAGTTAGGATTGTTCAGCCTGGAGAAGAGAAGGCTCCCAGCTGGGACTTTGGGCAAGGGCCTGGAGGGACAGGACACAGGGAATGGCTTCCCACTGCCAGAGGGCAGGGTTAGATGGGATATTAGGAAAAAATTCTTTCCTGTGAAGGTGGGGAGGCCCTGGCACAGGTTGCCCAGAGAAGCTGTGGCTGCCCCTGGATCCCTGGAAGTGTCCAAGGCCAGGTTGGACGGGGCTTGGAGCGACCTGGGCTGGTGGGAGGTGTCCCTGCCCATGGCAGGGGGTGGCACTGGATGAGCTTTAAGGTCCCTTCCAACCCAGGCCATTCTGTGACTCTTTGTAGCAGTGCTGTGAGTCCATTCTGTGTCCCTCACAAGTGCAGCACTGCACTCTGTGCTCTCAAAAACGTGACATTGCCACTCCAAACCCTGCCCACCCCAACATCTGCCCAACGAAACACGCTCAGCCCGTTCCAGCACGGGAGATTTTGCTTCAGATAGGACATGACCACATTCCTTCCTTGAAGTTTGTCTCCTCCACATATCAAAAAACGTTAGCAAATAGGCATAATATATGCCCTGGGGAGCAGAGAAAGCTGCTTTTCTTTTTCTTGGCTGGCTTGATTTGTGCTGGAGTTGTGTGACTTTTCATCTCTGCAGTTGGAGGCACAGCCTAACTCGCAGTGTAAGAGTAGTATGATAAATTGTGGAAAAATTACTTGCTGGCTTTCCTAAGAAACTCTCCTCTGCAGCTCCTCCTCTCGCTGTACTCCTTCCAGAGCCCCAGAATTCATTGCATCAGTGCATGTTATGGCACCTTTGGGATGTGTTAGTCATAAGAATGAAGCTACTGGTGCTTTGCAGGCATATTTTAACTTTGGCTCTCACATGAGAGCTCTGACACATCCGTGCTGTCTGCACATCTGGGTAGCGTTTGCCTGTGGATCCTCCTGAGATTCCAGACCACTCAAAAAAAGGAAACATCTAATTTATATTTGCCAAGGTATGTGGGAGGTCCTTTTGTTATTCTTTGGTGGTGGTGAGGGCTGTTGGGTGCAGGGTTGAGGTGGGATGAAGGCAGGAGCGATGGCTCAGATGGGAACTTTGGGATTGTGCTGGAATGTCCAGCTCCAGCTCTGTCCTCTCTGAGCAGAGGGAGTGGGGACACTGTGTGTGTGCCCAGGTGGGCTCCTGGGTATCATTTTCTGCACTGGGAACACTCACTTTGATCTTCTCAGGCTGGGGATCCCCAGGCTGCACTGCCCCAGCCCCTCAGCACTGTCACTGTGTGATGCTGCTCCGTGGGATCCTCCCTCTCCCTGGGACCCACCAGGGATGAGCCAGCACAGCCTCCAGGAGTTTGCTCTGGCACCAGGAGGCTCCTGCTCTCTGCCTCTGCCAGTGGAATTCTGCCCTGTGAGCAGCAGAGCTGGCATGGACCTGGGCTGATCCCAAGTGTGAGTCCCTAGAATTCCTTGGGATCTCAGGATTCATCTGTAATTGGGTGTAATTACCTTCTCCTCGGGGTGGTTTGAGATGGGAGCTGATAAGTGAGAGCTCACACCCTCATGGACATTTGCTCCTGGAGGCAGGAGACCTGTCAGGGGTTTTTGATCCCAAATGGTGCAATCTGGAGCAATTTCAGCAATTTCAGTTCACATTCAGAAAAAGGGAGACCAAACCCCACTCTCTGACTTTCTGCCTGTCCACATAAATGTAGAAGAATTCCTGGTTTACCCCTGCGGGTTTACTGCCTGGTTGGAAAACTTTGTCTCGGGCATTTTAGGCCCAGTCTAGAGCAACCAGCAATGATTGGTCAAATATCTAATATTGTTATCAAATATTTTTTGTCTGTCTTATTATGTATGTCCAGCAGCAAATATATCAAGGTCAGGAAGACTTTAAACAAGAAGGAGTTTTAATAATGATATTCAGGTATATGCATGTATATCAGTCCTTTCATGTTCAGAGTCATTTCCTAATGTTCTCCACATAACCATGATCATTTTATGGAGAAAAAGGGACAAATATGGTCTGAAGGACAACTTTTCCAGCCTGTCCACATTAAATGTTCTCACACTGAAGAGGCTGTGGCACAGAGAACAGCCTTTTAATTTTATCTCTCCCTCAAAATGAATGGCCAGACGGGGATCTGGCAGACAAAAATACACTGAAACAGCAAAGTACAGTCGTTAGGGAAAGTTCTGTTAAATGAAATGTCGTTTTTGTTTTTCCCCTTAGGGAACAATGAGAAAACTTCTCTTTCTGAGCATATCTCTTTCTGAACCAAGCTCTTTGACTGGTCACAACCTGCAATAAAAACGCCACATGCAAGAGAATATATTTAATATTGGGAAGGCAAAATAGAACGATATGATCTGTTTGGGGGGTTGAAGGTAAATGTTTAGACTTTTTTTTTCCTTTAAAATAATCTGTGATAGATGCTGGTTAGCTTGCTGGGAAATGAAATCACGGAGGATTTATGCCATTAATGACAGGCTATGATGTCAAAGACGTTTGGCCCGTGGCCATAACCTTTTGTGTGGCTCTGGTTGATTCTTATAAATAAACAGGCCTGCTCGGCTGCTGCCTGGAGAGGAGTCCCCAGCACTTTGGGAGAGCTGAAAACCGAGCACTTAAAAAAATACTGAGTGAAAAACCGAGGGGGAGGGATGCCCTGCAAGCAGGGCTTTGTCCCCTCAGCATCTCTGCTCGGTGCAGCAGGGCCTGGTTAATGTTTAAAGAAACCCCAGGTTGCTGCAATAACACCAAAACCAATCTCCCTTCCCAAAGCTCTGCTGGGCTGGGTTGGTTTGCAATTAATGCAAAGCATCGTCAGTAAGGTCCATCCCCACAGGTTTTGTTCCTCTTGTCACATCTGTGGGGTAAAAAAAAGCAGATTGGGTTGGCTTTTATGGTCATGCCAGCAGCACCCAAGCTCTGGGTGGGCAGGGCAGGAGGGCAGCACCCGGGGGGGAGAGGGGCAAAGCCAGGACAGCCCCTGGCTGAAGGAACACTGCAAATCCCACTGCAGGGAGACAGGGAAACCCTGCCATGAGTGCACCTTTCACACCTGTCCCCTGAAGGGACCCACAGGCGTAATTCCACTCATATTTTGGCAGATAATGCCTAGGATTTGCTCGCAGCCATTTGAGCCCTTTGACGCTGCACTCTGCTCTTACTGGGGTCATTTTTCTTTCCTCACAGAACCGTTTTTCCTTTTGGATTTTGTCTCTGGGGGTTGTGCTGCTCGTGGTTTGCCAGGTGCCAGGCCCTCAGCTGGGTCAGGCAGTGTGGTGGCATTTATTGAATGCCACCCCTTTAAATGTCACCTTTGATTACCACAATTAGCAGCCCCGCTGTGACCAGTGTTACAGAGGTTCTTTGAGGTCTGAGCTCTGTGTCCTGCAGGTGTTGGGTTCCCAAAGCCCTGGTGACTTCAGCAGATCCCATCTGAGCTGTGCAGTCCAGCCCTGGCATTTGGATGAGGACCTGGCAGCACACAGGGCCGGAGAGCATCTGAAATCTGGCTCATGACTGTTGAAACAGCTCTGCAGAAAAACAGGTAGGCAGCAGTGACTGCAGCCTGAAGGTTGTTCTTGGCTGTGCCAGAGCTGAACCACCTGCCACTGACCACCACGAGGTAAAACATTCTCCCTTCTCCCCTTTTCTTGCACTGAATGAAGAAAAAAAGCCCCAAACAAACAGAAATCCCCCAAAAAACAACAAGAACAACAAAACAAACAAACAAAAAAAAACCCCCAAACCGAAACCAACCAAAACCGAAACAAACCAAACAAAATCAAACCCAAAACCAACCAAACAAAACAAAACAAAACAAAACCCCAACAACAGCAAAACAAAACCCCAAACCAAAACACAAAAACATCAAGAAGGCAGAAAATGTTTTATGTCATCATAAAACATTATGGGGAAAAACACTAAAGGATTAGATCCAGTCTGTGGTTCAAGGCAGTTATGAATCCTCAGGATTCTTCCCCCCCCGCCCCCTTTATTACTAGAGACACTTGTTATCACTTTAATAGGGAGAAACAAGTTCCCTGTGTCCTTTTCCAGCCCTAAAAATACAAGGCTATATTCCCCAGACGAGCCTGTGATTGAGGTTTAAGTGTTCAACTAGAATACATTAAAATAGCCTCAGCATCGAGGAGGAAAAGGGAGTCCTGACACCCAGAGGAAAATGGGATGCTTAGGCTAATTACAGAAGTGTAATTATTGGTATTGTCAGATCTTACAATCTACAATTATTTTTAGGCCCCCATCCAATCCACAGAAGTGTCTCTAAAACAATTGCAAAAGAACTTCACTTGAAGACTGTTTGTTTTGGAAAATCATAACTCTTTGCTCCATTTAAATGTATTTCAGCTCAGAGAGCAATAATATTTTATTTGTTTTGAGAGAAGGCAGGGGCTTATTAAGTATTAATATATGGTTTGCAGCAGGGGTTAAAGTCCTTTTCTTATTATATACTGTAACTCTGCCCACGAGGCTCCACTCCTGAGGGAGTAGATCTTTCTGCTGAAGGGACTTGAAATTAAAGAAAAATATATTCACAGGGTATAAATATGCCCAAAAGAGGGATGCTTTCTGCTCAAAATTCTGTTCCATTGGTGCTAACTAATGGCATGAGCTAATTAACAGCAGTGTGTAAATGTGACACCTGGCAGGGCAGTTGCTGAGCTCAGGTAACTGTGCTCCTGGCCAGGGCAAAAGGACCTGACCCATTCCTGTACCAGGCTCCTGCTTTTGGGGCCCTTGAGACCCAGACAGACACTGGGAGTTGTGCCAAGGTCACTCCATGATATTCAGGGCTGAAAATTCCAACTAAGTGTGTTCAGAGAAAGGAAAGGGCTGGAAAATGCCAAGGGGTGGGTACGGGGAGAAGAGGAGATCCTGAATCGGGGTAGGTGATGCCTGGAAGGGAGTATTGAAGAAATATGAGTGAGAACTGTGTTTTTGAGTAAAAACCTCTAGAAACCAACTGCAAATGATGAAAATGCCCTGGGATTTCAGCTTTTAAATCATGCAGGGACTTGGGCAACTGCGGCTCAATCTCAGAATGCAGAGAGATGGGGGAGAACCTTCAGGAGGAGATTTTTGTCTAAGGTTCAGGAGGGAGGTTGGTGTTTATTGGATATTTATCAAGAATTCTGATAGCACAAAGACAGCTGTCCTGCTGGTTCAGTGGCCACCAGCCACCTCTGGGCACAGGGGGTGATCCCACAGTCCAGGTCAGTGGTCCTGGTTGGGTCACACTTGGCCTGGTGGTCCAAGGCCAGGCTGGACAGGGCTTGGAGCAACCTGGGCTAGAGGAAACTGCCCCTGCCCATGGCAGGGGGTGTGGAACAAGATGATCTTTTCTTTCCAACCCAAACCATTCCATGGTTCTATGGTTTTATGACTCTGAGCATCCCTTCCTGCCTGGGGGGGAGATGAAATCCCGTGGGCTGCAGCACCGAGGAAGCACCAGAGAGGGGCCAGGGCTGTTTGCTGCCTGTTTAGTTGCAGTGTACTGTGGATCCAGAAGAAATCAAGAGGGAATATTGGTTGTTTTATTAATTTTTGGGGATGTTCCGAGACTTAAATCTAATTAGAGCTCTGTGAGAGATCCTGAGACGGCAGAGACTCGTCGTTTGTGAATGAAAGGGAACATCGTATTATTTCCACTGCTTTATGCCACAGATTGGAAGGGGAAAATAAATATCCTCGTAGATGAGATAATCCTAGTGGAACAATCCTGTAATAGCTGCTGAAAGCTGTGTGCAAGGCTGAATTGTGAACTTTCAAATAGGAACATTTCCAATGTGTGCAGTGTCTCGCCTCTGATTTAAATTCCCCTAATTCTACCCTTGAAGTTTCTAGTCCTTTACACTTAAAAGGCAGAACTGCTTATTATTTGTGCTTGGGAAATGAGACAAGACCTTTAAAGTCTCAAAATGTGCTTTGTTTTTTGTTTTCTTTTTCCTTAAGAAAAAATATAATTGCATACAAACTGCAAACCTCTCTAAACAATTCTCATCAGCTGCCTGAAGACTCCCTTGGCTGAATTATAAATCACTATAAATGCACCAAAATAATAATAAAAAAAAAAAGTAGAAAGATCAGGGCATAAATGAGTTTTGGAGCTGTCTAGTCTGGGGTTCTGTAAGGTAATTAAATCAAGGAGACTTTGTGATCTATAGAAGGGTCAATGTACCAGGGCAGTGCTTTGAACCATGGTCTCATTAAGACACAATTGCCTTCTTTGCTTCCCAGATTGTTTATAACAGAGGGCTTATTTCTAAGCAGTCAATAACTGGAGAGCATAAATCACAGAGCAGAAGGAGTTATTCCCAGTTTACAGGCCAGATCCTCAGCTGGTATAAATCACTGTTGCCCCCATGATGTCACCTCCGCCGTGTTTTATTTATACAATCCAAAGATCTGTCTCATACTGTTCTCATTTTATTGGCTTTTATTGACTCATTCTGTAGGCACAGATTTTTCATATATGAAACGAAGGTGGAGATAATTTAAGTGTGTGAAAAGTAATTTTGTGAAATTTTCAAGGGAAAAGTCTGAATAGTTCTCTTCCTTCCTCCTTCATTTTATTAAAAAAGAGTTCCCATGTGAGTTCTGGTCATCCCACAACCATTTCCCTACACACCACCAGGGTCACTTGGAACACTCTCTTCTCCGAGATGTTCCAGTTGGTCTTTGTCTGATTTGATGGTGCTGCTTTTAGATTTTAGTTCAATTCAGGAAGGACACCCACAGGCTCAGCAGGGACAGAGGCAGTGATGGCAGCAGGTCCCAGGTCCATGTGAGTGATGTTCCCAGAGCCTTGGGGATGTCTAAGCCTGGCTTTCCATGTGTGGGCATCCCCAGGTACCAGCACTGCCCTTTGGGAGCATTTCTATCACCCTGTGCTCAGAGTTGGGCTAAAACAGATCACATGAAGATGAATCTTCAGAAATCTCCTCCAAAGTTGAACAAGGGTCACCAAAAATCTCGTCCAGAGCTGAAGGTCAGCTTTGGTCCATCACCTGAGAGAGGGGCTGGTCCAGGACATGCCCAGCAAACCTCCTCCCCACAGCCAGGGAGCCCAGGTGAGCCTAAAATCTGCTCTGAACACCTACAACACCAGTCTCAAATATCCCCAAGCACCCAGGCAGTCCAGCTTTGTCCTTCAATCCCCCCTCCTGCCTGGCCAGAGCTCCTCTACCAAAACCCTACTACTAAAATAACTCATTAAACCCACCAAAGGTCCTTTCCAGTTCTGTTGCAGTGGTTGCTGTGTGAAGTCATTTCAGCCTCCTGGTTGTGTTTCATCACCCTGATGTCAGGAGCACTGTCACCATGGTCCATATGGGGGTTGTGAAGATGGGGGTCGATATTAAATACTGGATTTAGGATCCATTGACAGAGTTGGAGCTCTGACTGCCTTTGACCTTCTTTGACTGACGGGAAGCCAGAGGGGTTTTTCCATGGCATTAAGTTAAAGGAGTTTCCACTGCCTGGCTTTGTGCTCTCCCTACACCCTATCACAGTGACAACACTCGTTTGGAACTGTAAAAAAAAGATTTCTCTAAGGAAATAATAGAAATTTGTGAAAGAAATCTCCAGAGAGCAAAACATCAAACCAGCAAGAGACTGAACATGAGAAAACAGCCAAGGAATAATGTGAAAAATTGATGAGCAGAGCTGAAGATACTTGAGAACAATAAACAAGCAGAATCTGCTTAATTAGGGATGATTCTAATGTTACTTCTCTGAGCTGAGTTTTATATCCATCCAGGATTTTGGCACTTGGATAATGGTGTGTCCAGGCCTTTCAGCTCTCTGCTGTTCTCTTTGTAACACACACAAGTTATGTCCACTAGCTTTTCCATGAAAAATTACCGGCATTTTATTCCAAGCTGTTTCACAAATCAAAGCTGTCACTGCAGAGAGGGTGATAAACTTGTGGAATATCCACACTGTCCTCCTCCCACTGCTCCCAGAGGGGGAAGAACACGTGTGTCTAAGAACATGTGTGTTTAAATAATGATATGTTGTATTTAAATACCATTTTCTGGCAGAATAAGACAGCATCCATGAGGAACACCAGAGGAGGTGGATCTGCATGAACAGGGAACTGGATAATGTGGCAAAGTTTTGCATCCCAGCTCTGCTGGGCAGCCCTGGGAGGCAGCACTTCCTTTGCCTCCGCTCTGCTTCTCCTCCAGCCCTTTGCTCATCTTCCATCCCCAGCTCCTGATCCGGGCAAGACCCTCCTGTGTTTGTCACCTGTAACTTCATTTCATGGGAAGCTCCTGGTTGCTGCCACACAACAAAACCTCCAGAACCACTGATCTGGTTCTCTGAGCAGGCTGAGGCCCTGCTGATGATTTATATACGCATATAGATTTGGTTATTTTCATGCTCACCTTCACTAATCCATCCTTTCCCCACCAACCTTCTCCCGGTGATTTGGAAGATTCAGCCCCTCACAGGTGGCAGCGTTTCCTCCTGAACCCGTGATGCCACTTTCTCTTAACGTGCTCTTAGCCCAGAGACCTTTCTTACGCTCCTAATCTTCCTGAAACCATCATTTCTTATCCAAAGCTGCTTAAGCAGTCGGAGAGGAATGTTCATTTCCAGGCAATATGTGCCGAACTTGGACAAGGGCTGGTTTGCAAAGGGACCCGCCTGTAATCCCGAATAAAATTAAACCTTAATCACCGTGTTCTGAGGGAAAGATTTGTCACTGCCCAGCAAACATGGATCTTAATGAAGACGTCGGTTCTTGCACAGCACAAATCCACTTGTGTCCTCTGGCTTAAAAGGATGTGCAGCTGTGTGCAGGAGTGTTGGATTTTCCCCTTCTGAAGCAGCATGGTGCTGCTAAGAGAGGATTTTATATGGATATATAAGCACAGGAGACCCTTAAAAATGGCTGTATCATTATCACTGTCAGAATTACATCAACACCAGCAGGACATGAAGGGCCCATGGTACCTCTGTGCAAGGGGTTGTGGAACCGGGCACTGGGCAGGCAAGGGTAGCTTCAGCCCTGTTCATAGAGAACTAGCTGCAGATGAATTCAAATCTCTTCTTTTGTGTGACACTGGGCTGTGACAGAGGTTAGAAATCAACCCAGGTCTCCTGAGCCACCGCCCTGTGCACGAACCAACCACAAGATTTTTTCACCCTCTCCGTTTCTCAACTGCTCGTAATTACACTTAGAAATGCTCTGGAAGCCAAAACAAACAAGGGAGATGTTTCCAGCGAGCTTTTCAGTTTGTTATTAATCCTTCAAAGATGGTTTTGTCCACGAGGCAATGCAGAACTGATCCTGTTGCTGAGCCCACTGCTCTGCTTGGCGTGTCTGTGGCATCGTTCCCCTCCGAGAGCGTGTTTGCGTCCCAGCTGACATCGCCCTTCTTGGGCTGCACGTTTGCTCCCTCACATGATGGGAAAAACAAATTCCACTCTGAATCAGAACACAACTGATGTGATCTGGAATGGTTTCAAAGGACAGGCAGTTTGGTCGCTCAGGACCTGCCTCAGAACCGACTGGAAGCAATTTTGTGGATGGGTTTTTTTTTCCCCCGCCGTCCCGTGAGGTATTACCTCATGGGCAGAGCATCCTGGGGTGACTGTGAGTATCCACACACACTGGAAGTTTGTTTTCTGCCTCAGACTTCCTATGCTTATCTTTCATTTCAAATACAATCAGTGGGGGAAAAAAACAAAAAAAAAGGCATTTACTGGATTTTTCTATCCTAGTTACTGTTTCGTGGATGTGAAAATTCCAGCACCTACTTATCCTGCACTGAGTCACTGGAATGTGCTTATCACAGGTGAATCTATTGAAGAAAGTCATTCCTATTGACACTTTGCCTTTTTTTCCTTGGAGCCTATTCATGAATGACCTCATGGAGCTTCACAAGAGTTGGCTGAAGACTGGGCACGGTGTCCCTCTAATTAGTGATATTATCTCACCTGGCACCGTATTTTATGATCATCAGACATTATCTGGGAGATCTAAGTCAAGACAAACCTGTGGGAATATGTCAGTCCTGCTACTGGCTTTTCTTCTGCAGCTGTGTAATTGTTCCCACTGCCTGGGGCGGGCTGTGGGGCAGGGAGGGACGAGCTGGGCTCCATCACCAACACAAGCCCAAGGTGCTGTGTCCAACTGGGTGTCCCCTCCCACCGCTGCTGGTGGCTCTGCCTCTGCTTTGGTGGTCTCTGATACAACCATGGCAATGTCAAAGCAACACATGGAGATGCTTCCCAATATGGATTAACAATTTAGGAAAATCCAATCCACGGTAGCACATCACGTCAGGAGACACCCGCTCGCCTTTCCTTTCCCTGTCTTCCAAGCCTTGCAGATTTCTAGGAAAAAAGCACCTCGTGTCATTCTCCAAATTTGAACTCTACAGAAAAACTATTCCCAGACTTTCAGGACAGTTACTGAAGAATTCCTTTAATGAGACACCAGATTCCAAGGAAGAGATTGTTTGTAAGAGTCTGGGCCAACAGTGCAGGTGGAATTCCTGCTTGGCTTTGAAATGACCAAGTTCATTCAAATTATTTGGATTTAAACCTAGAAGTCCTTTTGAAAAGAACTGGTGGCTTTGTGAGGCTCTTTAACTAAAAATATGGCCACAGGGTTTGATGCTCACTGTTCAGTGGGTGTCAGGGCATTCCCTCAGCTCCAGGGGTACTATAACTGCAGATCACATTGCATGGCAGCAAGTCCATATAAGACTGGATTAGAGATGAATTAAACCTTCTAAGACAAAGCCTAGACAGGCTGTGCCCAGATACCTGCATGGCCATTTAAGCCCAAACTACTGAGCATGTTTCCCACCAGGAATTACGACCTGGTGAAGTGTGGAGGTGACTCAGGCACCAACGTGTGTGAACACAGCCCAGCTCCTTGTGGTTCACACCCAGCAGAGCACACACCAACCCACAGGCCTTCCTGGGTAGTAGGTAGAGCTGGAGCTCAGCCAAAGCTCGAAGACACACAGCTCAAGATTTCAGTCTCCCTCTGCAAAGCTGGAGTCAGCTGGCAAATGGTGCTTTGGTGCTGGCCAGATCCTGGCTTTAACCACTCCTCTGCATGGATTGGGTAGAGCTGCTACAAAGTGAAGGCTGACTCGCTCAAATTTATTTTTTAAAACTCAATTGACCGGATGATTTTATTATCTGACTAGAGACCAGTCCAACCCACATGAAGGAAAGGCCAGAGCACAGATCAAACACTTCTGGGCCACCATGGCACTGCTCTGAGGGGACATTTCCAGCAACCTCTGTTGTGACTCAGTTCCTTTTCTTTGCAGCTGAGGCATCGACCCCTCTTTTCCAACAGAAGCCCAAGATGGTCTTGTCCTTGATGAGCTCAGCTGAAGTGCAGCACGAGCAGTGCCAGGAGGGCAGTGCTGGGTCTGTGCTGCTGGAGGAGCGAGGTGAACATGCCTTCAAGAGAATGACTGAGGCAGCTGCGAGATATAAAGTTTCACCTTCGCAGTCTCCCAAGGAGAAAACAACTTTGCTCGCCCTTCCAGTCCTCCTGGAAGCTGCAATACCTGCCCTTGAAAATAAAAGGGTGGAAATGTGTTTTCTGTGGAGTCTGTACCAGTTCACCACTCAGAAGCTGGAGAGCAGAAGGTGAAGAGCAAGGACAGTCTGTAGGATGTGATTCCAGGAAAAAATAGATACATTATGAAATTTATTCATCGTGCTGGTGTTGCTTCCCATTCCCATTCTTTGCCTGGTGATACACCCTCCAAGGCTTCCATCCACTGCAAATGGATGTGTGGAGATGTCCAGATGCACCTGACTCCAACTGCCTGGGTCAGGTTTCATCAGAAGGTCTTGCCTGTGCCTGCAGATGTTTTTAAGGGCTGTCAGGTCACCAGCCACTGCTCACTGTCTCCATTTGACATGTCTTATGGCTAAAGTTCAAACTAGCACAATTATGCCTTGATGAATTAGTGCTATTGAGCCGCCTTAATTTCAATTATGTCCAACTTCAACCCCTTTTTGCCACATGGCCCAGCTGCAAACCTTTGTAAAACGCCTCAGAAACTCGTTAGAAATGATTGTACCACAGTTAATGAGAAATTCCAGAGTCCTACATAAAATCATGCTTGGAATGCAAACTAAAACTGCTGGGCAAGGCAGATGAATTATCATTATTCTCAGCAGTACTTCACAGAGTGCTCTGTGCTCCAGGGATCTTGCTGTACCTTCTGAGGTTTCAGAAGGACATGAAATTACGTTGCCCCAAGCAGGCACTTTATAACCTGCCAGCCCCTGCAGCAGGAACGTGGGTAAACACTGGGAGACATAATTAATTGGTCTGATGGCAGGACCTGCAGATCTGACTGATAGGAGTGGACAAAGGGATAAATCACATGTCTTCCTCTGAATAGGATCAGACTCCTCTCCAGAGCAGTTCTTGGTGGACTTAATTGCAGAGGGAAGTGTTTCTTCTACTGAAAATATCCCAACACAATACAGTTAATTCCGGAGTGTTTGTGATGGGTTGTGGCTGAAACCAGAGGCAGCTTTAGGAGATGAGGTGAAAATTGAAGTATTTCTCTGTGTGTCACCATGTGGTTACATCCCTTTATCCTGCTGCTGGCCCATCAGTATCCTGCCCTTGAACCCTGGGTTTTCCTTTTAGTGTCAACCTGTTTCTCTCCCACCTCTGTACCTTACTGATCTATTTTCTCCCAGTCATTTTGAAGTCTAGATATTTCCCTTTATGCCTTTCGTGGCCCCTCCCAGTCTGGTAAAATCGTGATTGTGGCTGAATTTGCAACAAAGAGAATTCTCCCAGAGGTCCCACAGCTTTCCTAAGGGCAGTTGTGCTCGCACAGGATTCCTGCAGTCCTTGGATCCGGCATCACTCAGAGAGGTGGATCCCCTTGGAGAGGTGCTGGTGGCTGTCAGGTATTTCTGCCTGTTCCAGTGGTGGGCTGGAAAGCTGTTCCAAGGATACAGGGAAAAAAGGAACAAATACCTCACTGTGGATCACCTTCACCAGGAGCTGGGCTGCTGCTTCTCCTGGTCCCCTCTGCCCTCCATGGAGCTGGACACGGATGTTTTCCAAGTCCCCAATCCATAGGCCAGCTTGTGCCTCATGGAGAGGTTCACACAGCAGGAGAAGGAGGCTCAGGGCATGGAGCAAAACATCTGTGACATGGCCCACAAACAGGCACGTGGCCACTGCCTGACCCCACGTGCAGGATGGTCCTTGTTGTGTCACCAAAGTCTCACATGGGGGGAAAGCTGCCTGTTGAGAGAGGGCTGACACCAACAAACCTGGCCTCAAATCTGCCTCTGGGTTTATTTTACAGCAGCTGAATTACATTCAACCCCTCAGATCCCTGCAAAGGCTTTTCATGTAGGAAAACATCCCGTGGCTGCAAGGGTTACGTTACACCTTGTGACTGGGCACTTAATCATGGGCTGAGGGGTAATTACAGCTCCTCAGACCCAGGGTGTGCTTGGATTTGCTCCACAGACACTGGGTAATTACTACCCTCCAGATCTGAGGCTTTTCAAGGATTTATGGGGCTGGCATGTGGAAAAAAAGGCAGATTGGGCAGGATGGAGCAGGTATGATACTGTGTATTAATTTCCATGGAAACCCTGGTGGGTAAACTGATGCAAGAGCAAAGGGAGCACCAGGCAGCAGCTGTGCTGTGAGAAGGGAGCACTTGCTGCTCAGTGCTCATGCCCAGGCTAAAGGTTTCTCTGCAGGGTCAGCTGGGATGAGATCACCACTGCTCTCTGGGGAACGCCTCGTCCTGCCCACAGGAGTTCTGTGGGAAGAAAAAATGATCCCTCTCTAAGTAGAAGTGCTAAAAGATTTTTACCAGTTGCCTGCTGACAAACCAGTGGAACATCTGAGTATTTGTCTCTTGGTGCAGCTCTATCAAGACCAGCAAAACCACAGCGGAGCTGGACTGAATTTGCCCCGTTGCCTTTCGAGCCATTCAGTGTTTTCTAAATTCCTCCCTCGCTCATTTTTCATTTTTTTCTGTGACTTCCCAGCAGGCAGCAGAGACAAGGTACACGCTGAGTGATCATCCTGTCCGGTTTTCCACATCTGCCACTCAAAAACTAAAAATATGTGGAGAGGAAAGAGCAGTTTGCTGGGAGTGGTGACAGCTCTGCCCTGTCGCTGCCATGGGACGTCGCTGGCGTGGGGATGTTGTGTCACCTCACGTGGGTCGATGGCAAGCAGGGGAATGGGCAGGTGTGGTGGTGATGGAGCACTGAAGGCAGAAGGCTGGGACATGGGAAAGTCACTGGCAGAGCAGGAGCAGGGCACAGACGAGCTCTGCACAAGGTCTGAGCCGCGGTCTGGGTCAGTCCGGGCTGTCTTGGCATCCCTGGGCCGAGTTTCAAGTCGACCTCAAGTGATTTATGAGCTGCATGGAGACCTATAAAACCGGTGGTAATTCATGGAGGTTCTCTATGAAACTCCAGCTGAGCTTTGTCCTGCCTTTTCTGAAACTCCCATAAATGTAAACCAAAAGCCTCAACCCAAATACTGCCAAATTAAGGGGAATGTGCCAAAACAGAGAGTATTTTTAAATTTCTTCCCGTTTTGTGGCTTATGGGATGGGCATAGGGATACTGAGCAATAAACAAAGGAATACAGAGACAATGTTTTGTGAACTCTGCACATGACCTTTTCCATGGGGTGAAGTTATTGTATAAGACTTTCCTGTCTGAATGGGAAGGGAACGAGCAGGACAACACAATAAATGATCCCTCAGCAAATGCTGACAACTCAATTACGAGGGGATGGACTAATTTCAAGGTCCAGCCAAACTGAAACAGCTGCTGAGCCACAGCTGGGTCTGAGGCATCATCAGCCTGGTCCCCTTGGATTGGGAGTGCAGCAGCAGCCCAGGACTGTCCAGAAACAGCCAGTCACCAGAAAAGTCTAAAAAAACCTCAGAGGCATCTATTTAACATCAGGGGATAAGTAAGATCTAGAGATACAGAGTGATTTACTGCCCTTAAAATCTGCTTGCTCTTAAAAGTCTTGTCCTCTAAATAAAAATCTCTCTTATAAATAAATAGTACTTGGCTCAGATAAGGCCCTTCACTGTACAGCAGCACCAGCGCTCCCAGAGAGCACAAAACCACAGGCAGGGAAAATAGGTCAGGCCTGCTGAGGCCATGGGGATAATCAGCATCCCTCCAAGCCTGCAAGTGGGCAAACAGTGAGATTTCTCCCCAAAAACTCAGGGTGCAAAGCTGGGATGGTGTATGCTGGAGAGGCCTGGTCAGTGCTGGGGCAGGTGCTCCCAGCTCAGCCAAGCCCCAACAGCTGGAACATCTGCACTGTGCAGGGTTTGGGTGGAGAGGGAGGGAAGGAGGGAAGGCAATCAGCTCTTCCCCAGGGGAGGAAGAGCAAAGCAATGTTTGTCAACAGGAAACATGAAAAGAAAAACCCAGCCCTCCATCCCAGCCCCCGAATTCCACCCAGCAGATAAGCTGGTGGAGCACTAACACTTCTCCATCTCACCCTTCCTGCCCTGCCCTGCCCTTTGCAAATGGAACAGTCACCCCTGCATCCCTTTGCTGCTGCCCATCCCATCCCATCCCATCCCACCCTCATCTCTGGAATCACAGCCCAGCACGGATCAGTTCCTGTGGTTAAATCAACCCAAAGGGTGCTGGTGACAAATGACAGCAGCATTTCTCCATCCTGGGCCGTGGTGGGTTGGTGCTGACCCGTCCCCAGAGCTTGGGAAGCTTTGAAGAGTTTGGTGATGGGGCAAAGGGGCTGATGGCCAGGGAATCTTCTCCCCCAGCAGGGTTTATAGCCCATGTCCTTTCCCTGTTGTTTGCAGGGGGACAGGGAAGGAGACAAGGCTTCCTGAGAGCTGCTGAATGAAAAACAAAGGGGCTTTTCTCCCTTGCAGGGTCTCAGCAGAGCTCCAGGCTGCAAACAGAGCTCGGCTCTGCAACCAGCTCCCGTCCTTTTGCTCTGGGAGCAAATACTGTGATCCCATCACACCCACCCTGCAGTCCAACCAGCCTGGAAAACTCTGTCACGGCTTCAAGCTGGTGCATTCAAAGGAATAAGGATCTTTATCTGACTCATGGAAGTTTAAGGTGAGAGGTGGTGTCACTTAGTTTAATCCCTTCCCCCAGTTCACAGCTCACTGAGTCCAGGTTTTTAGCCTGGAATATCTTCTGGAAAGGCATCCAGCCTTGCTCTGAGGTGATGAAAAGGTCCACTGACTCCTGCAGTAATTTCTATCTGACAATAATGTCACTCTGCTGTTAAACATGCTCAACTAATTGCTTGTTATAATTTTATAATCAGGAGCTTCCGGCTACTGATTCCTACTGCAGCCATCAAAGTGGAGCACAGCATTCCAGGACGAGCTTCTCCTGCCATTCCTGTCCCACTGTGCTCCACTATCTGTGCATTAGTGTTCACTTATTATGTGATTTATTTTCTTAGTGCAGAATGCATTGGATAAATGCAAGTTGAATCGAGGTGACTGTGCATTAGTGCCCCTGGTTGTGAATTCCCCTTCGTGTCTGAAGAATATCCAAGGGTGATGGGAACAAGCCCAGCAAAGCCCTGATGGATCCTGCATCAGCCACTAGAGCTGGGCTTGGAGTTCTCTTTCTGCAAATCACTCCATCTTCCCTCTTAGAAATGCAACAAATGTAAAGGAAAGGACCCAACTGCGACTGGAGGAGAAGTGTTTTCAAGCCAGAGAGCTTTGTTCTTACCCTCCGTGCTCCAGACATCCACCAGAGCGAGACAGAGCAGGACGTGGTGCCAAAATTAATATTATTTTTGGAAAGAGATTGATCCTGGAAAGTAAGTTCATGAAAGAGGAAGAGAAACAAGGGATTGTTAGTTAAGGTCACTTTGAGGTCTGGCACTCGTGACCCAGAAAAGCCCGAAAGCTTTGGATTCAGTCCCCCCAAACACCGAAGGAAGCGACTGTGATTGCATCATTCCAGGAGAGCACGGGGCAATTCCACAGGCAGGAATGGAACAACTTTGCCATGTTGGGAAGGGTTTGACAGCACCCATAAGCACCTCTAGGTGAGCCTGCTGCTCACACCAGCCTGCCAAGAACATGCCCATCCTCGGGACTCTGGGAATGTCGGGAACTGCTGGGCCCCTGTGGCTGGGCACGGAGCTCGGCTCTCTCACCACTTCCTTCCTCCACAGCAAATGGAACAGTAAAACCTAAAGAAAATAAATACAAAGTGGGTATCTGGGTAGGCCAAATCCACATCCAGCTTCCCAAAGCCCTTTATTAGAAAGTGCCTGAGCGTTTGAGCACGTAGAGCTGGGGCTATCAGGGAATCAAGGACACTTCCCACTTCTCCACCCATTACATCACCGGGAATTTAACCGAGGTTGGGATATTGGGACCTGTGGCTTGGGTCAGCTCTGCCCACTTTCCCCTGAGACTGGAGTATTTATTGTTGTTTTTTATAATGATGTAAGAAACCAGTTATCAGGAGAACCCCGGTCCAGGATGGAAGTTTTCCTTAGTTGAGCCAAACTAACAAAGGCCTGGGGAGTGTAAATATTGCTCTGTCTGCCCCTCTGCTTTGGGGATGCTACAGACAGCCCTGGCTGGAGAGTGAGAAAAGTCAGGCTGCTAAAATACCCACTGAAGCAGCAACAGATGTTAATAAGTGCAGAGTCCATCCCTGGAACGACCACAAAATGGGGATAAATGTCACAGCAGCCCCTAACGAGAGAGTCGTGGAGGGCTTAGTTCTACAGAGTGGGCAAGAAACCAATCTCCATGGAAATCTTTCCCTGCACTTTCCCCCCTTTTTATAAAGTCCCAAGGCTAATTAGTGCCTGGCAACACCTCGAGAAAGATGAAACCTCATTTAGGGCTCCTTGCTTTGACACACAGTTAAAGGATCAGGGAAACAGAAGTCTTTTTTTGGTGTCTCATATCCCACAGACACGGAGTACCTGTAAGATGAGAAGAATGTGCTCAGCTTTAATTAGCTTCCTAGACCTGCAGACACTCTTAACAAGTGCAAACGCTGCCTTATCTGGGCCTGAGATCAGACTGCTCCAGTCATTAGCTCCCAATTGCTCCTCTCTGCTTTGCTTTGCTGAAACCTCCTCGGATTTGGAGGGATGTGGGAAAGAAACCACAATTAAAATTCAGAAGAAGAAGTGAAGAAGGGGATGAAGAGATGAAATACTGATAAAGCTACGTTTTACTTGGCTAAAAAAAAAAATAGTTTTGAAAATGTTATTATTGTAAGTGTTGAATTTGCTTTAAGGTAATCAGGAATGTTTTACTGAGGGGTTGAAAGGTGGTTCCTGATTTGTCTCCATGTGTCAAATTTATTTATTTATGTATTAATAGATCTATTGCTTCCTCCAGGAAGCCCAGTGTTGATGCCCCTCACAGGGGTGGCAGATCCTGAAGGACCATGAAGTGGTCCATGTGTGACCATGAAGGATCCATCAAGCCCCATGAAGTGTGTCCTGGACAAATTTTGGGATGCACATCCCAGTCCTGGGAGCAACGGGACTAACTGGGAGCTGGAGCCAGAATTATCAGCCAGCCCTTAGATATCAGAGACAACCCTTGCAGCAGACCTTGTGTTTCAGGATGAGGGGAATCACCTCCAACCCGAAAACAAAACCTTCACCACAGCAAAGAATGCTTCAAATTCCCTGGAAGAGAGTTGCTTTTTATCTTCTCTGGCACCAACCCTTTAAGCATTTTCTAGTCCCAGACAATCTCAAGCACTAAGAAATGCAGCATTTCTAGATATGGAATGGGCAAATGCTCAACAAGAGAGTGGGAGAAAATCCTTTTCCCCTTTATTCCTCAAAGCTGTTTTTAGTCATTAAATCGAGCTGACAACGAGCTGAATTTGATTTACTTCCTACATTTAAGCAGAAAGACATAAAGCAACAGAAACCATCTGACACAATTGACATTTAATATGGTTCATCTGTCATGAAGATCTCCTGTGACTGCTTTTCTAATTCCTGTTAACACAACTTCCTCGTGCTAATTACTGCCACACTTGGCTTCTGTGTGTGCAGACAACAGTAACAGTGGCCATAAACCCACAGGCCCTCAGCCTTCAGCATCCTCAGTGTTGTACTTTCCAACCTAGGACTGGTTTCCAAACCTTAAATAATCAGCTGAGCTGATTTGCACATTTTACAAACCTAATTAGCCCTCAGTATGGATGAAGATCATGAAGATTTTTGTTCTGGCTAATAATAGTTGTACCTTATCTTGCTTTGCCTTTTAACTAAACATGCCCTAATTGTGTATTTGCATTTGCTGGCATGTGCAAAACGTTTTAAGTAGCTGGGCAGAGTGGATAATTGGTATTGTACATTCTGTACTCTCGTGGTACAGCAGAAAATTGCTGGGGGGAGGCAGGTTTTCGAGCACATCATCCACATTATTCATTCATTCAAAAAGAGGAATTGTGGATGAGACCCCCTGTATTAGTGCTCTGAGACTTGTATTCAATAGACAGGATTTCTTATCAAATCTTTTTAATGAAATCATACAGAGTTTGGATGATTAATGGGTTGGAATCACAGAGGGCTGTGCTGTAAGTTGTGCTTCTACATCAGGTTTTGTTTTCTGCTTGCTCAGTTCCCATCCCCAACCAGAACCAGGAATTCTGCCCTCAGACCGCCTGTGTTCTTCTCCCTTTGCTTCCTCCTCTTTCTCCTGTGGAAGACACGATTGTAGCACCAACAAATAGGGAGTGAAATAATCAATAAAAAGTGTTCTGTGTAGAAAATGAGCAGATTTCCTGTTTAAGCCTATTTAGTGTGATTTCTGCACAAAACACAGGGGACAACCACGGGCTTGAATGCAAATACTCCTCAGAAGCAGCCTCAGATTCCAGGGTTTGTCTCTGGAGGCCCCAGCAGATTGATCACAATTAGGCAGGAGTGTGAGAGGATTGTGAGGAGCTCTATTTCTTCCTGATGGGGATGAGGATGATGGAGTTTAAAAGCACAGCCTGGACTTGGCTGTGCCTGACACTCTTTCAGCTGGCACCAGGGAGGCTCAGGAAGGCAAACATGGGAAGGGTTGGGGCTGAACCAGAGACCTTCTGGGGAGCTGATGAAGTTTTTCTGGAAGCAGTGGTGTTGGAGATGTGATCTCTGCTCTGGGGACAAATATTTTGGGAAGAAATTCTGCCCTGGGAGGGTGGGGAGGCCCTGGCACAGGTTGCCCAGAGAAATTGTGGCTGCCCCTGGATCTCTGGAAGTGTCCAAGGCCAGGTTGGATGGGGCTTGGAGCAACCTGGGCTGGTGGAAGGTGTCCCTGCCCATGGCAGGGGGTGGGACTGGATGAGCCTTAAGGTCCCTTCCAACCCAAACCATTCCATGATTCTGTGATCTCAGATTTTGGTTGTGCAAAATGGTCCAGGATTTCCCTCCTCAACAGACTGTGGTGGAATGTGGAGAGCACCTGGAAATATTTTGTTGTCCTTTTCTCTTTTTTTCTCTTTTTTTTTCTTCCCATATTCTGTATTAAACTATCACTTCCAAACTGATTAGCATCTTTCTTTAATTAAATTGACCTTGTGCCTCTGGTGAACACTAAGGCTAAAAGCATAACAAGAAGCAAAACAGTTGCTGCAGGCCTGACAACTCCACTAACAAGAAAATTTAGCAGGTCCATTAATAAAAATCCAATTAGCTCCTCTAATAAACCTGCCAATGTGCCCTCTGGCTTTTCCTGCCCATGGAAACAGGGATTCACTAGGTAAGAAGGGATGAACTGAATTATCAGTGCCATGTTTGGCTTTTTTTTTGTCAATAGTGGACCCAAAATTAATGAATCAAGTAGAAATCAAGAAGTGCTGCTTCTCAAGAGCTTGCAAGCAATTATTGACACTGTTATAAATGACATAAATATATATATTATTTTTCCAAACTTATTTGGCTGAGCCATGAATTACCTACCCCAGTGTGATGCAGGAAATAAGTGGAGCTGCCTGTCTTCAAAGCATCAAATTCCCCTTTTTTTTTTTTATTTAATACTTTTCTGACAGCTGAGGGTCAAGCTTGTGGCAGACATTAGGAAGAGAGCTGTGGGATCTGATCTTCCAGGCAGCACTGGCAGAGGTTTTGCCAAATAAGTGTCTTTGAAGTGCTGGAGAGTTCACATCTCTCTGGAGCAGAATTTCTGTCTCTGGGTCAGTTTAATGTGTTTGCTGAGGATCACACACCACATCTTCAGTACATTGCATGGACTTGCAGGAGAAGCAATTACCTTTCAAATGTCTTATTTTCATATGCTGATCAATACTCAGTGTGGGAAAAAAAAACCCTTCTAAACAACCCAAATCAATGCAGAATGGTTTATAATAGTCACTGCTATCAGAGTCTCTCTAATCAGCTCTTTTCCTCTCTTAATTGATCATGTGCAGCAAAGCACGAGTTCAGAGCAATCTTTTCTAGAAGGGATTACTGTAAATTAAATGCAGTCTCAGTTACAAGGGGACATAAAAGCTGTATTTCAGAGAAGAAGTCTGGCAGGTGATGGGAGGTTCAACTGGGAGAGGTCAGGAGTCAGCTCTCATTTCAAACCGAGATTAAATCTGAGATAAGGCTCTGAGTTCAGGGGTTTGGTGAACAGCTTCTTTTTCTCTTTTTATGAGATTTTTACTGTAACTGTAGTTAAGAGCAGAGCTAGACATGTTTTCTGAAAAATAAAATAGCCATTAGCTGCGAGAAACCAAAGCCAACAAATAAATGTGTTGTCTCTCCGAGCGAGTTCCCCTTCAGTGCTTCCAAACCCCAAGAAGAAATAAAGCTTGAAAAGATAAGTTATCCCTCAGCAAAATTATCTCCCAGGAACCTGGCAACTTCCATGAGCTATAAAATTCAATTAACATCTTTTGCTTTGTGTGTCACACTTCAATTAAGGAGAAAGCAGATTAATCATATAGAACAGGAGTGTATTTAACATGAGATAATGGGTTGGACATCAGGGCTTTGCTACTCTGGTTGGGATTCCAACCCAGAATGGTCTGGAGCTTGTTTATGGCTTTGGAAATGGAAGGGTTGGGAGTTGTCCACGGTGTATTTATCAACTGGAAAATTCACTGGAGTCTGGGAGAGTCTTTCCCTGCAAACTGTTTAAGTTTTCCCCTGCAAACTGGCACTGAAGGCATTTTAGCACCAGGGGGAATTGGATCTGAGAGGGCTCTGAAACCTTCACGGCGAGAGAAGGGGTCTCATGATGCAGAGGGGCTTGTTTGGAAAAGCTCGTGGAGGTGCCACCCTGCCCCACAATGAGTGTTTCTAAAAATCCCAATAGTCACTGCCTTGGAAAAGCTGCCCCAGGAGATGGGAACCAGCAGCTTTATCCTCACAGAGGGCAGGGAACGATGGTGGGTTCGGCACCAGAGGAGGAGCTGAGAGCTCTGTGTCTTCACGTTGACCTTGCCACTGTTCTTAACAAATTATTTACACTTTTCCCATCTTTACATCAGGATTGACCCAACTTCACAGGACCATTGAATCACAGAATCATTAAGGCTGGGAAAGAACCTCCAGGATCAAGTCCAACCTGCAACCAAACACCATCAGCGCGGTCACCACCTCCCTCCCTGACAGCAGGGGTTGAGAAAATCAGAGGATCTGCAACAAAGAATGCTGTTCAAAGTGAAATTCTTCCAGGTAAAGGAGCATCTCCTTCAGTGTCTCTGCAGCAGCTGCTGGGGTCAGCTCCCCGATAACAAAGGAATGCTCCAACCCCAAAACTGCTCCAGGCAATGCCTTGGTGAGTGACAAACCTTAATTGTCCCCCCCACTCATGAGTGACACAGGTATGACAACATTAATTCCAAAATATCCTGAGCTTGGCCTTCCAGGCTGCCAAAATGTTACTGGGAATCTCAGGAGGGTTAAAATCCCGACTGATTCTGCCATTTCAGCACTTCCAGCTTGGGCTGAGAGCTGGAAACTGAGAGTGCAAGAGGGGAAAAAAACTAATGGGATTTGTCAGAAATGTCAAAGGAGTTTGGCTTTGTAAGTAATAAAGGATCCAAGATTGGCAAGATATATTTGTATATATTCTCTCATTCAAGTGGTTTCTTAATTACTGAAGAAACAGAAGCAGAAAACAGAAAAAAAACCCCAAACCCTTAACGTGCCCCGTGGTCAGGAGCAGTTGGAAAGAAAAAGTTTCCTTGCCATGTTTGAACTGAAAGTTTTTATTTATTAGAGATGATTTAAACCCTAAAAACTTAAAAAGATTAGAATAGAAAACAATAGTGGCTGCATGTGTCAACTTTTCAGAGGAGACCAAAAAAAAAAAGCTGAGAAGAAAAATTAAAAAATCCTTCAAGCATAACCCAAAGGCTGCAGTAAATCATTGTATGTGCTAAATAAATCAGTGGGATGCTGATAAAGCTTCTTTGGCTGCTTGGAGTCACTTCTCAAAAGGTTTTTAAACTGCTGGTTACATCCCCTCTCTGATATGTAGTTGTGTAACTCATCAGGTGGGCCAAAAAAGTATCAATAAATAAATCTTTAAGGAACATAAAATGGGATTTGGCTCAAGGGACAAATGAACCTGTGCAAGAAATTTCCACATTAAAAAACCATCACTCTTTTCTGAATCCTGGGGTGAAGAAAGAGTTTGAAACGAAACAGACAATTCCATAATTTTAGGGGGAAAATATTTATTATAAAAGAGACAAGTTCACCAAAACATCCAAGTTTAATTTAGAATAAAAAAAACTCCCTGTGCCCTGCTCAGCTCTGCTCACAGTTGTAAACTGGAGCACGTTGGATTCAAGGGATTGGGAGAGATTTAAGCTGCCTGTGGCAGTGCTGTGATTATGAACGTTGTGCTCCAAGGTTATTTTTGATTTGAATTCTTCCCCAGAGCACCCAAAAGGCTCGCTTTGAGTGGGCACCTCTTCCTTTCAGAGCTGTGCAATGGATGGCAGGACACCATTCCCTCCAGACTGTCTGTGGTGCTGCTGGAAGGGCAGGAGCATTTCCCAGGATCAGAAAGGGCCAACCAGGACACCCCAAAGGGGCAGCTGGGCACCCTGTGCTGGCCCAGCCTGCTCTGAGGGGATGCAGTGGGTCTGTGGTGCAGCTCTGGCAGGAATTCAGCCCATCTTACCCATTCCAGGTCCCTCACAGAGGCTCCATCCTGCACTTTATTTTAAAAAACTGACAGCAGGAGGAGAGGCCACCCAGCCCTGATGGACACACTCCCTGCAGTTAACTTGGGATAAAATGGGAGGGATGAGATTGCTTTGGTGGGGAAAAAAATGACCCTTTCTAGAAGAGGTTGCAGGGGTCCAGCACCAAAAGCAATTTTTTTTTTTTTTTAAGTTTCCCCTCTCCCATCCTGTTGGTGCTTGGAGCATGGCTGCTCTTCTGGGGAAAAAATAACATGAGAAGCATTCCCATCACAGCAGCCCAGCACATCCTTTGGGTTTGGCTCTGGGAAACATGTCACGCTTGGAATAGGGAGAGGGGAGAGAGGGAAAGCTCGACTTCTTTTGGGTGTTGTTCCTTCTCACCTCGTATTTTTGATGTTACTGATGATCAGTGTGAAGTCAAATCCTTTAAGCTGGGTATCACAAAGACACCAGGCCAGTGATTCAGTTTGGGGATTCTTTGTGATGGGAATCCCAGGATCACTGAGCTTGGAAAACCCCTCCCAGCCCATGGATGCCCCCTGTGCCTGATGCCCACCTTGTGCCCCAGCCCAGAGCACTGAGTGCCACATCCAGGCCTTCCCTGGGCACCTCCAGGGCTGGGCACTCCAAACCTCCCTGGACAAGCCCAAAACTCTTTGTAGGCCTTGCTGGCCATTTTCTGGTTTTGAGATTTTGGTGAAAATTCAACCTGCAGGACAGAAATTAATAAATAGCCCCCGGGAAACTCTTTGACAGGTTGGGTTTTGTCCCCGTTTCCTCCCGTGAGGGATCACTGTGACCCACAGTGGTCATTTTATATAATTGGCTCTGTAATTTGATGAGCTCAGTGGTACTGAATTACAGTTATATCAGGGATGCAACAAATCTCAGAGCATGAGACAGTCAATGAGAGAAAAACATCCCCAGAATTCCTGCTCTTTCAGAGTAGGACAATGTTACCTGGAAAGAGTTATTGCCTGAGTTTGTTGGGAGGGGTCACCTGCAGAGACAGAAAATGATGGCTGAAGGTACCACATCCATCTTCCTGTGCCTGTTTATGTGGGTAATTTATACCACACTGGTCATAAAAACAGTTTTGTTGCACAACTGTGGAAAAAAAGGTTGTTGAAGAACAGCCAGATCTTTATATCTGTATTTTATCTCCTTCTGAGCTACAGGCCGTGACTCTTCTGCAGGTCCTCTTAGTTATTAAAAATGGATCAAAACCTGATGAAGGTGTCCCTAAAATTTGGATTTGGGTCATTCAAAAGGGGAAACAGGTAAAAGGTCTGGCCCCAACCCTGAACTTCCTCTGGTTAGCAATGTTGTTTGGGTTCTGGGGTTTGGGTTTGGTCCATCTTAATAAACAGAGCTGACAAGCACAACCTGCTTAATTCATCATCATCTGAAAATGAAATAAAGAAAAGAGCAGATCTATTTCTGTTTGCTCAGAGGATGCAAGTCTGAGCTGAGGAAGAATAAAATATCTAGAAGCTGACTTTAAAAATAACAGGAGGTTCATGGTTTTTCTTTTATGCAGAACCCAAATGTGACCCAGACTCGAGAGAACACAAAGCTTTTTCAAGGGAGTATCAGAGTTTCTCTGAGCTCGTGACCCTTTGTGTGATCTGTATTCCATGTGAAATTGTTTTGCAGTGAACTAGGAAATGATCAGTATCCAGTAGGTCACCAGGGACTCTTTTAAACTGTGTAATTAGAATAATTTCACTTGTATCGGGCAGGGCAGGGATTCAAAAAGCAATTCGGAGGCAAAAGGGCGAGGAGCCAGGCCATGGATATGAGCTGAGTGATGGACTTTGAATTTTATTGCTCTTCCACATCAAACCTGGCAGTCATTCATCCATCAAACCCTGGTACCTGTGGCTGCAAACCCTTCTGAAACCATCCCAGCCGGCTCAGGTTCTGCACAGCAAAGCTGGGCCGGCTGGGAAGAGTCTGCAGGAATGACAGTGCAGAAAGTGAGGGTTTGGAAGGGGTGTGACAGAGATCTCCAGAACTAGGCTGGTGCAAAGGGTCCCTTCTGAGCTCTGGTGGCAGCAGAGGAAAGCACAGACACACCTTTTCCACTGGTGTCAGAGTGGGAACACGGGGAAGCTCCATGGCCAGAACACCCACCCCTGCTTCAGTCACCAATTTTCTTGCAATAATTAGACAGTTACCAAGAGTTTCTCCATCCCAGTGCCATCATATGACCCTCACTCATTAATTATTATATTTGTAGTGCAAGGGAGAATCGATTTTATGCATAATTCCCGGAGGCAAAATCCGTATTTTCATGAGATTTCCATAAGTTTTGTGAAGGGTTTTCCCCCCAACACCTTCTCTGAGCTGTCTCCCTTCACACCCCCCTGCCCTTCATGCCCTCTGGCCCTCAGCAAAGTGTTTGTTCAGCCCCTCTGAGCCCCACACCTCTCCCTCTCTGGGAATATTTGTCTTTTTTTCTCGTTACAAGGAAGCCCTGCAGCCTCAGAGGGAAGATATAAACACCCGTGGGTCCCCCTGGGATTGCAGTGAGTGCCTTGGTGACATGATTTGCTGCAGAATTACATTTCCTCTGACATTGGACTCCTGGCACCTCAAAAAGAGTCGAGGATAAGAAAAAACCCACCTGGTTCATAACTTATTTTACATTTACATGAATATCTAAGCTGAGCTGCCAACAGCAATCCAGGGGATGGTAACTGGTTCTCTTGAATCCCAGAAATAGTTGCCTCAGTCTAACTAGTCTTAGTCTAACCCTAACACTGTTGAGTTTGTCCCTCTCAAGTGACACCCAACCTGTGTCTCTTGGAGTCGTGCCTGGCACTGGATGAACGTTTTGGTTCATGCAGAGAAATGATGTTTAATTTTGAATATCAGAATCTCAGAATCCCTTTCAAAGTGTCCATTCTGTGAAGCTCTTTTCCCTGGTTTGAAGAAACACAATTCCCTGATGTTTAAAGAAACACAATACCCTGGTCAGGCAGAGTGGGGGATGAACTGCAGGATGCTGGGGAATGAGCTGTATAATGCTGGGAATCAGCTTTCAGGGGTGAGCACAGATCACTCCTCCTTTCCCTAACCCCTTCTGGGATATTTTCTCCTTGTGCTGACCTGAGATGAGTCATGTCTGGCTGAGTTTTCAGGTGTGTGTGACTCCTAGACCTGAAAAATCAGGCCCCCAACCTCCTCGTACAGGACAAAGGGAAGAGCAGCAGTGCAGAGCCTCTGCAGGAGCGCTGTCCAAAATCCCTGAGTCCAGTGCAGGGCTGGGGAAGGATCAGCATTGCAGAAATGCCATCTGACAGTCGGGTCCAAGGCTTCCTCCAAAGGACAAATGCAAAGCAATTAACCTGGCAAGGAGTTAGTCCTCCCATTCTGCTGGAGCTCTGCTCTGATAAAAGCAAGAATTCCAACGAGTTGATGATTTCATCTCCTTGGCACGGCCAGCCCTGCACAGCTGCACAGCTGAGATGTCACAACAAAAGCAAACGCTTACAAAAGGTTCTTCTTTATGTTTTTGGCTTGTAAATGTAAACTGCCTGTGCTATCCATACATGCCAGGAATGTCAACAGTGGCTGGGGCGTGCAGCTCTTCCCGCTAATCCAGGACAGCTCAGGATCACAAGTGATAAATCCTCTCACTTTCGGAGCTCAAAGCAGCAAAAGGTTTGGTATTTGGACAGAGAAAGCTTTTCATGTTGGCTTGGGCAATAAATATGCAAAGGAGAATGAACTCACTGTGCCAGAGGACAGAAGAGGTGACCTGCATCAGCCTTCCCCCCTCTCCTGCTGTGGGGACTTAGAGGATGGTGAATTTTCTCCCTTTTCCTCCCTCCAAACCTCCCAGATGGACTCCAGAAAGAGAAGAATAAATGGAATGAGTGGTTGGTAGGGCTCTAGTTTGTAGCATTGTTCCATTAAAGTGCTTTCAGTGGAGGAACCTGACAAATGGTCATGTTTTGTGCAAGGGAAAACCTTTTGAAACACTTGGAGGGGCTGAGTTATGTTGTGCTTTGTTCATTTGGGTTTCACACTCTTGTCCACAAAACATATTTTAGCTGAAAGCAAAGGACTTACAAAATACAGAGAAAAAAGATTGACTTTGGAGGCACTTCCAGTTCTTGGGAATGAGATCCTTCTTTGGGGAGATTATCTCCTAATACCCCTGCACAGGTTTTTCTCCCACCTTTTCTGAGCTAAGGCATTGGCTGCTCTTCACTCCAGAATTTAAACCACAACTCAACCCCCCTGTCCTCTCATTCAGGCAGGATCCACGAGGGTGGGGAGGGGCTGGGATGGATTTCCCAGAGAAGCTGTGGCTGCCCCTGGATCCCTGGAAGTGTCCAAGGCCAGGTTGGAGCAACCTGGGCTGGTGGAAGGTGTCCCTGCCCATGGCAGGGGGTGGAACAAAAGAGCTTGAAGGTCCCTTCCAACCCAAACCATTAGAAGATTCCATGTTCATCTTTATGGTTTGTAGGTGTCTCATTTTTTTGTCCCTCAGGTTTTCCTCTGCCCCTTATTTCAGAGCCCTTGGGTGTGCAGAGCAACTCCCCTCACAACACCAAGAGGAAATATTTGTCTGAAACCACCATTTGCCTCTGGATTTGTTTTGAAATTTAAGAATTTGGGTAAGAGGGAGAAAAAAAAAAAAAGCAATGCTTAGGTAACCTAAAAAGCAGCTTTGCCAATTCGTAATATGAACCTGAAGTCTGTAAAATGATGACAAGTATGTGAAGTTGTGAGATGCTGGCTGACATTTCAGAGTACAAACATCCACAGCTCCATCCAGATTGCAAAATATTAACGATTTCAAATGGAAAAATCTAATGGGCCAAACACTGGTTTCTCTTTTCTATTTTAGGAACACCTAAAATATGGGGTTTGTTGTTTTCTAAGAGAAACTAAGCATATTGTTGAAGTGAAATGACTCAAGTTTAAACAAGTGAAGTATCAGAAGAAACAAAACAAACCAAACCCTCAACGAAATTCACACACACTGTCAGTTTTATGGTGAAAATTTAGATCAAGGTTCTCCTCAGGTTGAAATTGTCCCTTTTACATCAAAGATGTGGCTCCAAATGCTCAGAATCATAATACTTTGATACTTTCCTGGCACTTGGGATTATTAACCACTATTGCAGCCATTTAAAAAGTCTGCATTTTTCCTCAGTGTTTCTGTTTCACTTTCTGGTTCTCGAGACAATTCCAGATCAGGAAGGTTGGGTGTAACACCACCAAGTGCAAAAATGACATTTAAGTAGCTCTCAACTGAACTTTTCCCGGAAAAGTTGTAACTCCCATATTATTTTCCAAATGAATGAGGATGGATCTCCATTCCCCTTCCCTTCCATACGTCCCACACAGTTATTAGAATTTCTCTGGATGTTTTTGTGAGCCTTATTTTTTTCAGGCACCCCAGGCAGGGTGCCAGGCTCCTGCTCAGGTGCAGTAATCCAAGGAGTGTCTAATTTTCAATTGCACACTCCCAAATTAAACTGCAGCTGCTGGCCAGGTTCACCTGATCTGCTCACAGAGGCATCATTAGGGAAAATCAATTAGTTTTTCCGTCCTCCCCGAATGGTGCTGAGGTTGAATAGGAGGAGGAGAGAGAGAGAAAAGGGGGAAAAAAAAGGACTTTTGTGTGGGAAAGATAAAACCGAGGGTATTGAGTAGCCAGGTTAATGCAGGGCAGTCACAGCTGGAGAGAAAGGAGATACAAGAGTTTGTGTTACATTTTACAGATGAAAATGAGAGCTGGTCAAGCATGAAACAAACCTGTTTGGTGCTCAAGCACCACTTCCTTACTTTTCCACCAGCTCCTCTTTCCATGTCCTTCTGCATTATGATCCTGGGTTGAGTTTAGTTAAAGGTGAAAGGAAAATGTTGTATTAAAAAGCAGAGGAAAGCCTGCCCTGAACAACCTGGCACTGCCTTCAAACTCCTCAAGGCTCGTGGGGGTTTTTCATAACTCATTCCAAATGCACTGTGAAATAAGTCTTTGGAGAACGGGATGTGTTACAGTAGGATTTGATTATTGGGAGTTTTAATCATGAGCCAGATGTGGAAGAAACAAAGATGACACTTAATTGAAACTCAGTGCACAGGGCAAAAGCTGGACCTCTAAAGAAAACCCATTAGGATGGATTTTACTAAATGAAACAGAGCTGGGTGCATGCCAGGGTTTAATGGAAACTAGGAAAAATATCACTTTTAAAGGGGGACATTTGAATTTGGGTACATGAATCAGGTTTTAGAAATGCTGCAGTCGATGTTCACTGCAAAAAACTTTCATTTTGTTAAATGCTCGACTCAAACCAGAATTTTTGCAAATTTTTCCTTGGAGATGGGCATGTTCTGTTGCTGATCTGAAATGAATCATGAGCTGGTCAGAGAGAATTAAACCTATTCAACATCCAAACTAAAACTTTAATGAACTCAGTGTTTGTTATAATTATATTTTCTTATGGAAACGCTATCGAGAAGCACCATAAACCCAAATCATTTTAGAGGAAAACACCTTAATATCTGTAATTTTTCTAAAAATTTTGACTGGAACTTGAATTAATTAGATGCTATTGTGAACTATTTTTTGTTGATACAGACAGTATAAACAAACATGCAGATGGAACACAGTTATTCCTGAAAACTTTCAAGCCTCAATTCCTGCATTTGCAGAATTTTCAGACAACTGGGAAAATACTTTTAAAACTGAACTCCTTTTTCTTCTTCTCCTTTTTCTTTTTTTTTTTTTTTTTTTTGGAATGCGGAATAAAACTTCACGAAAAGATTCCAAAAGGCAAAATTTGCGACGAGAAAAACAATCAGGTGGGGGGGGGAAATTCCTTTCCCTGCTCCTGGTCTCCCTCCCATCCAAAGGAATGCCCAGCCCATGCTTGGAGCAGGGACAGCAGCAGCTACAAACCATACACGTAGTCAGAGATCATTATCAACCCCACCAATGCCATGATGCACCCCTGTGATCACATCACTAAGTAATTAACTAAGTAATCAATCAATTAATCATAAGGGAAAGTTCTTCTTGTAACACAAATCAGTTTAGGAGCTCTGGTTTCAGAAATAAAGTATTTATGGAAAGATCTAAAGAAACAGAGCCACCACTGTTTGCAGGAGAGACTCTGTTATTCTTAATTAACTTTTCTGAGTGCAGGTAGCACTCAAATGACCAGAGACTAAATCCCCAGCTGGTGTGAGGCAGTGGGGCACTGGGAATGGGGAGCAGCAGCTCCTGGGAACAGCCTGGCTCTGCTTTCCACCTGTCAGCAGAATAATCCCAGAACAGGCCAATTTTCATTATCCTTTTTTGATAAAATCTATCAAACCAGCCAAATAAAAAATTATTATGTACCCCTGGTTCTGCTGGGACCCATCACTCCACAAGGAGTGAAGTGGATGTTATGCATCAGTACTTCCAGAAATGCAACATTTTGGGGAAAGACCCACTGACTTGGGAACTAAGTCAGAAGTTGGTTCAGAAAATGGTTTTGCTTTGTGAAAGGCTCTGTCGTGGCTCAGTGACAAAAGCCTTCCTCTGACAGCAGCAGAAGGGAGAGATACTGAGATTGCTTTACCTGGGGACGAACAGAAGTGTGGGAAAGCAGATGCCAGTTGTTTAATTGGCTCAGTCTTTTGTTCTCTGCTGAGTCAGAGGAAAAGCTCAGAGATCTGTCACTGTGCAGCTTTTCTCGTCTGGGAAGTCTGAATTCATGAGACTGGGGGAGTGTGGTTTTAATCCACTCTGCTGGCAGTGACCTCGTGGCTGGGGGGTTGGATTGGCACCCAGAGACCCTTCATTGAGGGGCTTTCAGGTGGACACCAGGGGATTAAACATGATGGATTCCAATGGGAGAGAGTGGAATGTAGGTGATTGGCCTCAGACTGTGCTTTATTTCCTGGGACAAGACGCTTAATACAACATGTGGCACCAAGCAGCCCCCATTTTACCCAGTACTGAGCCTAATCCTTATGGAGGGGGTGCATTTCTTCACTTTTTTTTTTACTGTTATAACAAGAATATGAGGTTTGCAGAGGTTCCAAAGTTGGCAATTCAGATCTGCTCCTCCCAACTGATCAGTTCTGATGAACAAGCACAGCTTTGCTTTGATAATCTCTCCCCTGAAAGACATGTTTTTGAAATTCCTTCCCTTCTTTAACTTCACCGAAAGGGGGTAAGGGATGATGTAGCTGAAATGATACTATGGTGACATAACAAAGAACAGTAAAGGTCAGAGCAGATTAATTTGCTACAGGATCAGCTGGAGAATATTAAACCTCTTAACTGTAATCCTTTGATAACCAGTTCTATAATGTAATCATCAGTGTACATCCAATAACACACATGTTAATTACTTTAGAATTCCATTTTTCATCTCTAATCGGGAGACATATTTTAAGGGATGCCACAACCACCACCAGCAGCAGCCCCCAACAATTAAAATAACCCTTTTCAAATGAAAAGAGACTATTTTTATGAGGTAGCCGGGGAAAAGTCAGCCTGGAAAATATCCTTATGAAGGAAGCATCTGTCACAAGTCAAAACGTTATCGCTGCTCCCTGGGGAGATGCAGCCCAGGGACAAACAGGAGTGAAATACTCAGTGCTGAGTTTTGACAGGCAGAGGGGAGATTTTGCCATCTGGAGAGTTGTGTTATTAAGCTGGGCCTGAGCAATTCACCCCCCTCAACCTTGGGCTAACATCTGAAACCCGGGAAAATCCAAGGCTGAAGGAGAAGGAGGTGTTTTTTTTTTTTCCGTGCACAGAGAGTTTAATCATCCCGGGGAGGGGGCAGCTGCTTTGCACGGGATGCTCAGGAGCACTTTCTCAGGAAGCCAAGAGCCTTGTGCCAGCTCCCACTGCCCCTCCTGCTCCAGCAAAGCCCACCCTCCACACTGGAGGGGGCAGAGCCAGAACTTTGTGCCAGCTGGGCAGCAGTTCATCATCAAAGGCGTGGAAAAGCTCCGGCTGTGACCCCCACATTTCTGTCACCACTCCGGAAACAATTAACCACCCTCTGAAAGCAGGAGCACTGGTGGGGGTGCTGCACAGCTTCTGCGTGCAGGTGCCTTCCAGAAAGACGAAAAAAATCCTCCAAAATTTAAAAATTAGGAAAAAAAAGTCTGTGAAATGGTGGTGGCTTCTCTCCGAGCCAGAGCATGGTTACACTGGAGCATTGACTTCTCTGAGGGAGGTGAAGTGTTGAGCTGTTCTGAGGTCTGCCTGTGCCCTCGATGACTGAATGGGAATTTGGAGGTGTGATGATGAGAATTCGAAGTGTAACAGTTGGTGGAGTCTCAGCAAACACAGGGGTAAATCCCTCCCTCCTCGTTCCAGAAGGGAGCAGTTCAGGCTGCCCTGGGTCCAGCAGAAAGGGCAAAAGCTGTTTTCCTTAAGGCAGCTTGTAAATCCTAAAGTCCTTGGGAAAAAGCCAATCCCAGGGGTGCTCTGAGAATGAGCATTTCTCCGTGACTCCGGTTCCAAGCGTGCTGTGAAAAGTCTGGATGTGCCCGATCACAACAGTGTCCCTTTGGATCCTTCCAATGCCACCATTCCACTGGGGGATTTCAGGCTGCCATAACTCACCCTCTGCTTTCAACACCCTTTCCTGTGAAGTTTGCTGACCAGAGATGGGGGGGGGATGAACAAGTTCGACAACCACTGCTGGGTTGAGGGGTTTGTTCCTCCAGAACAGAACAATCACCCTGAAATTACTTAAATTGAATGTTTGAAGACAACCCAGCAGCACCTCTGGCATCCAGCTGTGCCATGGGAGGCATGGGGAGGGCAGGATTTTGGGCAGGAGGTCGGGTCTTGGGAAACCAGGGTTCAGCTGGTTCCCCAGCCCTCCTCTGGGAGCTCAGGTGAGTTCCCTGAAGTACATTTATAAATACCTGGCATGTGGTGAAGAATGTGCTGAAAGAGCTGAGTCAGGGGGAAAGTTAGTTTTGGGAGGTCTTAAAACTGACTTGCAGTTTAGGGTGTAGCCGAATTTTCGGGCCCTTCCTCCTTCAATAAATACAATGTCCCAAACAAAATCCTTCCATCAAAACCAAAATCACTTGGACAAATCCACGAAGCAGCAGCACATGCACCTTCCACTGATAACTGATTCCTGAGTGTTATTGTCCTTAGAAAACAGAAAAAAAAAGAGAAGGGAAAGTTGACCTGAGGGTCAGTTCTTGCTCTGGCTTGTGCTGTAATGCAATAGGGTTTATAAATCTTTAATTGCAGTTGGTTTGCTATAAATGCTTAATGAAAACATGATGTCCAAATGGCTGTCGGGGGGTATCAGTGAGCAGGCAGAGTTACAGTGCTCTGGTGCTGTAAGTAACCTCCTGATGGGCAGGAGCTGCAAAGGATTCACGTTTATTTCTCTTGCATCAGTTCTAAAAATGAGCCAGGGGTGGTGGGGAGTGTGAGGTGTGAGTGTGTGGATCCTGCCTGTGCACGGAATGACACAGGAGTTCCACAGCCAGGGCTCCAGCAGCCCCCCTGGGGAGCTGGAGTTTGTGTGGGAAGGCAATTCCATCACTGGAAATCACTTTAATTAAACCTTTAAAGGTTTGTTTAGTCAAAGAAACTCTCTGAGCTCACAAGTGACTCCCCCTGCAGAGCACTGGCTTCTGGGGACTCCTCGGGTGCCTCTTGCACAGAGCTGAGGTGGGGGGGCAGGACTGAAGGGGAGAGGTGGGGGTCCCTCATCAGCACCCCTGGTCCCAGGGGGGACTCTTGTCAGCACCCCCAGCCCCGTGGGGGTCTCCCATCGGGACCCCCAGCCCCTTTAGGGTATCTTGTCACCACCCCCAGCCCCGTGGGGGTCTCTCATCAGCACCCCCAGCCCCATGTTCTCTCACTGCCAAGCACCACTGAGCTGCCCCACCTCTCTCCAGCCTCCCTGTCTGCAGGGCAGGGACATAAAACCCTGGAGTCTCACCCTTTGGAGCAAAGGCTTGTATGATTCCCTTGTTCCCTTTCTGATCCCCATGGTTAGGAGAAGGGAGAAGGGAGAAGGGAGAAGGGAGAAGGGAGAAGGGAGAAGGGAGAAGGGAGAGGAGATGACCCCACCAGGTCCAGAGTGTCCTTCTGGCCAAGCGCTGACTCCTGGATGGGGAGCAGTTAAAAACAGGCTTCACATAATGATTTTTCTTTCTGTGGAAGAAGGGAAGGAAAAGCAGGGCCAGACAAGCTCGGGGCTGTTCTCACTCCTGTGGCTTCCTGAAGCTTTTACTCTGCACCATTTACCCTGCATAAATCAATTGCCAGAATATTAGTGCTCTGCTTCCTTGTTTACTCTGAAAGATTATGTCCCATTAGCAGATTTGTCTTGTAATTGAACTGAAGTGTAAAATGCCAATGTCCTGACAACCCCAATGGTCGGGATTAGCTGCTGCAGACATTTCTGTCCTGTTTTGAAACATTTTGATTGAGCATAATTAATCCAGCTGAACTGATAGGATGACGGATGCTTCCAGCCCCAGTGGTTTGCAGAGGGAGGCAGGGCTGGACATATATATCATAACAAGATAAAGAGGGACTGACAGGCAACAGCTTCTGTTTTCACAGGGCTTGTTTTCTCTTCATGTGACAAACTCTCAGGGGCAGAGCACAACCGTCACTTAGGGCCCAATTTCAGGCATCAGTTTGTTTTCAGAGCACCCTGAAAGCACGTGGAGCTTCCATCCCCTGCCCAAGAGTGGGATTGGGGTCAGGGTCTGTTCATCCTCACAGTGCTGACCTGAACACGACTCAGAGGGTTTTCATCAGAGCTTTTTTACCACTGGGGTCTCCCAGGCACAGTCTCCCTCTCAGGGTCACAGAACACCACTGACCAGGCAGGAAAACACTTCCAAAAAGGCAAGACAATGTCTTTATATAACACAGCAAAAGGGTTTTCTGTCCCAGACTGGCTTCTTGAGTCTGCAAGAATCTGAAGTTTCAATGCTCAGAGGCAAAAGAGTTTTCTAAGAGGGGGGATATGGGAAGTTGAGCACTGACCACTGTCATTTAACAACAACACAGTGAGTTCAGAGGATTTGCAGCCACAGGCTGAAGGACACAGAATCAAACCAAGAGAGGAATTGCATTATCAGGGTTGTCTGACAGCTGCAGGACAAACCCAGGTTCCCCTTCCCCTCCTGGCCAGCCTGGCCTTTGCCATCCCTGTTTACTCACTATTTTTATAACACTGCCCACATCTGCTCTGAAGGCTCAGGGCCAGCACAGATTGAGGGCTGGAGTGGAGTGTTTGTCATTCGTGGGGTAATGAGAAAGGAGACACTGGTCTGGCAGGTACCAAACACAGGGTAAGAACCTGAGAAACATCCTGGCTTTGCAATTGCTCTGAGCTATTTTGATGTCTTCACTCCTTCCTGCTGTTGGTTTTAACCCTTTTCTATAAAGAAAGGGGGAAGGTTTTAGGAACCAAGGGCAAATGGATGCTTTGCAGCTCTTCAGGGCTCAGCCTTCAAGCTCAGCTCACAGAGGCCGCATTGTTCTAGTTTACCAGAAATATTTGACTTGCTCGTCCCTGACCAAAATGAAGTTAGAAATCTTGTAAAAAAATGGTATTATTGTGGTTAGTTCCTCTAGCAGATCCTGGAATTACAGAAGCATGAAACAATGAAAAAAAAGGGGGGAAAAAAATCAGAAGATATGTGCTGCCACGTGCCTTTATTTTCAATTGCTCTGAAGAGCAGAACATCATTTGCTGTCCCACGTGTGAAAACAACACCTACAGCTTGACTCAGCTTCTGCAAACTCCAGCACATCACACACACCTCGAAGCAGAAATCAGGAGGCAAAATGAAATTGCACCTGAGGAGATGAGAGCCTTGTGTTTGTGAGCACAGCCCTGCTGGGCTGGAAGGTCACAGCATTGCCCGGGGACTCATATTCTGCTTTATTACATAACTCGTATCTCCGGAATTAAAGCTTAATCCCAAACTGGGGCTCGGAGTCCAAATCAGAAAGGACTTGCTTACATTACCAGTAACACAACCACCCTGTTTTCTAGAGGTACAGCAACAGGAGCAGGAGCAACAGGGATGATTTTTAATCTGGAGCCCCGTGTAAGGGAAATGAAGCTGCTGGTTCTCCTTCCCTGCGAGCCTCCAGCAGCTGTCCAGAAATCAAAGGGTCTTGCCAGAGCTTTGATGAAACACATAGAGTTTTGTATGGCATTGGGTGCCAAACATGCTGCTGATAGAAGCAATAAATCCCCATCCAAAACCTAAAAATAATATTGGGATTGTTTTAAATTAAGGTTACGGGATATGGAATTAATTAGACCCTGCATGGATTCTGAATAGCAATTATTACATATTTGTTCAGGTTTAAGTATTTTTATAGGATTTTTTTTTTTTTTCAATCCTGTTAGAATATTTTTTCCTATGGGATGGGGATCATCTTTGTGAGAGGAAGAATGGCCTTGTGGTTAAGGCTGGCCTGAGACTCAGGAGATCTGGGCTCCATTGCTGGCTCTGCCACAGACACCCTGTGTGAGCTCGGGCAAGTCATTTAACAGCCACTTTTATTTTTCTTAAAATAAAACTCCAAGGCCCATTTAAGCATCTAAAAGATGCGACTGCTGAGAACTGCTGAGTGCTCAGCATTAAAGAGGAGAAGGAAAAAAAAAGAAGAGGAAGAAGAAGAAAGCTGGCTGTCCCTCTAAGAGCTGTCCCTTTGGTCCCTTCAGAGCATGCTGAGCATTTTGGAAAATCCATCCCTTCATGTCTCCATTCTTCATCTGTGGAGCAGAAATTCCTCTCACACACACACACACAGAGGGACTCTGGAAGCGCTACCAAGGCTGGGAATGGGGCATTGGATGGGGATGAAGTTAAAATGACTCGATTTTGGCTTTTATGCCAGAGGTGGGTGAAAGTATGAGAAAAGCCACTGCTCCTCATCACACAGGTCAGGCCACTGCTGCCAAGGACCTGTGAGAAGGGGGTTTGGGGGGATGGTCCTTTTGGTGTGAGGGCACTGTCAGGGCTGAGCTCACACACCACTGGCCTGAGCCTGGGCAGTCTCGTGCACTTGTTTACTGCTCCCTCCAGCAGCCTGATTTTCAAACCAACCATTTCAAATGTTGGCTCCTTCCACCCCTGGTTTGAACCAAAGGACAACAGTGGGAGTTGCCAGAGGCCCACGAAACCATGTGGGCTCAGCAGGGTCTGCTCTGCCCTCCCAGCAGCGTCTCGGGGGGTGATTCCCACCACTGCTGCTGTGCCAAACCAACACACACTGCTCAGAGTCTCACCCCGATCTCTTCCCCACTTCCACAGATAACCCCAAGCCAAAAATATATAAGCCAGAAATACATTTAAGCCAAAAATTTCAGTTGCAACATCACCAGTCCTCCACCAGACATCGGCAGTTTGGCATCAACTGTTGTGGTGTGATAGAGGGGACCTGGAGAAGCTGGTGAAGCTCACACAGAAAACTATTTGTTTAGTTATTTAGGACAAGAGAGAGCAGATAATATCACTGTGTGGAACTTTTTACAACAGAAATCGCCAATTAAAAAATGTTTTTGCTGTGACAGTCTCTTTCCATCCCCTAAAAGTCAGTGAATGAATTTGTAGTCACATGAGGGAATGTGACCTTGTTTCTCTGTTTTCATTGATTAAAAAAAAAAGAGTGTTTTGACAACCCTTTCTGCACCTGCAGGTACACACAGAGCATGAGACAAACTGGAATATAATAAATGTCATGTAGTTAACACAGGGGCGAGGGAGGCACAGCCATGGGACTCTATGAATACAAATGCAGTGAGAATTCCAGGGAAGGATTGGTGACATGTTCTGGTGACAGGTAACAACAAAACTATTCCATTAAATCAGGGCAGCAGGGATTAAAATCACAGAGAAGATCAATATCAAAGTGGACAGCACATTCATTCAGGATGCACAGGCTGACATAAAAGAAACAGCTCTTTTTGCAAGGTGCCTCTGGAGTTAGGGAAAGTGAGGGAATACAGCAAGATTCCAGCTTTGTAAAGTCGCAGCTCATGGGTGTGGATTCATGAGGTCAAAGCACAATTCTGGATGGAAGGAACCCTCTGCTTAAAGCAGAGTGAACTTCAAAGTCAGACTGGGATGCTCAGACACTCAGCTCATGGAATGTCTTTATGGGTGGGCCTTTCACATCCTCACGGGGAATTTTTGTCCCTTGTATCTCAGCAGAATTTCCCTGCCTGCAACCTGTCCCTGCTGCTGCTCATCCTTTACAGTGCCCTGGGTGTGGAGTATGGCTCTGCCTCCTCTGCCACCCCCAGGAGCTGGAGAGGGCAGTTCAAGCTGCCTTCAGCAATTAAAGCACAACCCCCCTCCTGGGCAGCCTTTCAGCCACCAAGTCACTGCCGAGTCACCTCCTACAATCCACCTGCTGCTGTTCACCAGGGCTGGAGGAGCAGCTCTGCCTTAATTAATATTTTAGAACAAAACAGTCCTGGCAGTGGGTCTGGCAAGGCCCTGATGTGATCACTGCTGGGGGCTGGAGAACAGATCTCCATGAACACCTTGACCTGTGCCACGCTCCCACACTGACCCTGGGATGGGGCACTGGGCTGGGAGAGCCCTTGGGATGACTGTCCAGAGGGAACAGTTTAGGGGTATGGACACAACCTCTCTGCTTTCTTGGAAGTATTCAACATATTAAGTATTCTCTCACTCATAAGGTGAGAGAAAACCACCTTCTGCCTGAGCATGGGCTTGTCCTGCTGCTACCACAATATTCCCGGCAGTTCTGGTGGCACAGGGACAGTCAGGGAGGGAAAGTCTGTCGGTGCCTGTCGGCAGTGGAAAGTTTTTGGGTATTTTCTTTTTTTTTCCAGTGAGCAGCACGTGCCCCGGAATGTGAGGAATGTCCCTGTGTGGATTTCCACCCGTTCCTGCCGGGACAGCCGTGGTTGGCCCTGGAACGGGGCCAGGATGGAACAGCTTCGCAGTGCATTTCCTGAGTCATTGACGCGCTCGGGTGAGTTCCCTCCACCAGCTGGGGGAGGATCAAGAGATAAAAACCCGGCCCTCGTGCCCAGGCAGGGCGGAGCCTGGAGTGGGATGTGCAGGACAGACCATTGGCACATCCATGTGGGCCCTGGGAATCCCTCGTGGTTGTGGAAGGGGTTACAACTGACACGGGTCAGGTTGAAATAGTTTGAGTGGGTTCCCCCACAGAAAGGAGAAATCACACTGTAAAAAGCCAGAGAAAACTGCACAATGCTCCCTGTTAATGTATTTTTTTGTACTTCTATTTTTCTTGGTGAAACTTGAGCTCCCATTTCTAAGAACAATCATGCATATGGTGGGGATTTCATTCAGGATAATACTGAGAACAGTGTAAGAGGGCAATATTTTAAAACTCTCCATCAGCTCTGATATCAGTTCATTTTGCAAATGTAAGGCAAGATTGTTACATTTTCTCATGGTTTCATCATTTGTAAGCACCGTGCTTGATAAAACCAAATTTTTTTATGTGTTTTTAGATAAACTTCTGGGGGGGCCTCATCTTATGAAATGCTACATTTTTTCCAACATTTGAGCTGAAGGAACAGAAAAAACCCAGGAATCTCCCAGGGCCCTCAGCATCCTCCAGGGCTGGAGCTTTAATTGGGATCTTAGAGGGCAGAGGTGGTGTTTTATCCACCACACAGTGGCAAATACAAGGTTGGCACCAAGCTAATCATCTGCCTGCAAGGGCACTGTTGGATCAAAGAGATTTAAGCATTAATAAAACTGTGTGAAAGGATTGCCAAGGTACTTCAGTGATGTGGGGAAGAGAAGAGCCTGGTCTTTCAGACATGAGAACTAACGAGGGCTCTCAGGGTGGCAGATGCTGCTCTGCCCAGTGGTTCGTGCTCAAAGCTGCCCCAAAACCTGATCCAGCTAGAGACTGGAGGGGAAAAAAAAGCTATGGATGCCTGGCTGGCTCTTTCCAAAATGCTGTTTGAGTTCTGTAATTGTGATGATTTAATGGACACACATGATGTGAAATGTTAACCAACACCAGTAAAATAATTACCAAGTCCCAGAATATTGTGAGTTGGGGGGACCCATGAAATAGTCACCAAGCTCCTGGCTGCCCATAGCACTGATTCCCTGAGCCTGGGTTAATATTCCTTTTCATCTCTGGCTCTTGGCCAGCAGGAACAAGAAATGGCAAACCAGGGGAGCCCCAACAACACCATCATCACTGGGCACTGCAGTGTCCCCCCACAGAACGTGGCAAAGCACTTCATCAATAGGGCTTACTTAGTTCACATGGTGTGAGGTCAATGGTATCACCCTGCTTTTAGAGGAATTAAAGGCACAGACAACTTCAGTGACACCTGACCAAACACCCCACAGTGATGGACAAACCAGGAACTCATTTCCCAAGTCCCTGTTCTTGTTTGGCCACCCATTTTCACTCCAGCTGCACCAGCACAGGTACTTGCTTGGTGTGCTGTGGAGTTTCTGTGAACCAGTGACACTGTTTAAGCACCCCAGAAAGAGCAAGGATTTGTCACGTGGTCAACATTGTTCAATTTGAGCTCTAAAATCTACATGAACCCAGATCCAAACAAAACCCAGCCCATTTTCTTACCAAACACTTAATATTTGGATCTTCCTTCCTTGTAAAGACACCTGGTTTTGGCTGATTCAACTGACCAGGAGGAGATCTGCTTGCAGGTGGGATTATATTCCCACTGCTCCTCCACTTGCTTCCTGCACAGCACTGTTTGAACACGATACAGTCTCCAGCAATGCAGCTGCTTTGCTGACAAAGAAAAGGGGTTTGATCACGGAGACAAAAGCATTTCAGGCTCCCCAGGAGCTCATAAAGCCAGACTGCAGTTCCATTGATTCATGGCCGATGCGTTCCCACAGCAAAAACAAAAAGCAACATCAAATTTAGTCTCGGCGGATCCCAAAAAAAGATTCCCATAGACCGGAATATGGAGAATAACTGTTCTCACCACGGCCCTGCTGGCTGGGTTCTAGCAGGAGCTGAAACATTATCCTTCCTGCATCTGAAGAGGGACTAATTATTTTGAATATTTTAAGAAAACAAATTAAAAAAATCTCCGGCGGGTTCTGGAAAAACCGAAGGAAAATCTGCTGAAAGTTGGATTCTCCAGGCAGTGCAAGGCAGAGGGCAGAGACACTCAGTTTTATTTTCTGACTTGTTGTTGCCTCTCCTCTCAGGCTGAACCCAGCACTAACTCTGCCACCATTATTTCCATAAACTCAAAAATAGGTAACTCCTAGTGGGCTTTTTAAGGTTCCCATAAAACCTTGGGAGTGTCACTGTCGTGGACAACAGAACCGAGCTGGGGATGTCAGCCCTGCCTGATGCTCTTGGGACACATGAAAAGTGGGGAAGGACCCCTTGAAAAGAAAGGCCAGAGATGATGTGATCACAATCATTTCACCCCAGGCAATAATTCACATTATGAATGTGAAACTGTGGGGTTTGAGAGGCTTCTGCAGGGGTGGGAAGGTGGGTGGTAAAAACCTGTGTGTGAGAGCAAGCAGAGACCTGTGCTTTGTGTAGATCCACACGTGGAACACAGAGAGATGTGATGGGCACTGGCATTCCTGGGCTCTGCCAGGGGGACAGCCCTTCCCAGCTTATGCCCCTTAAGTTAAATCCGTGTCTGGTGGATTCCTGCCAGCGCATTCCTGACACAGGAGTCCTCCTTTGCCTTTGTGTGAGCTCTCTGTGCTCATTCTTTTCCACATCAGCAGTGCATTGCTCAAAGCAGGGCCAGGGGGGTTCAGAAAGGGCCAGGATTAGAGGTGCCACCCTGTACAAAGCATACCACACGTGCCAGCCCAGAGCTCAGGGGCAAGGACTGAGCAGATGGAGACATAGCAAGAGGGCATGGGGGGGTGGTAATGCCCTCAGGAAGTTAATCTCAGTTATTTGGTGAGCCAGGCCACAAAAATGGGCTGAAACAGGTCGTGTGTGTCACTGCTCTGCTCAGAGCCCACTGCAGTGCTGCCTACAGCTCTGGGGTTTGGATATTAGGAAGAAATTCAGAAACTAGGAATAACCTGTGCCCTGGCACAGGTTGCCCAGAGAAGCTGTGGCTCCCCATCCCTGGCAGTGTCCAAGGCCAAGTTGGACAGAACTTGGAGCAACATGGGCTAGTGGAAGGTGTTCCTGCCCATGGCAGGGGGTGGAACTGGATGATAAACTTTAAATTCTCTCCCAGCCCAGGCCATTCTATGATCTTGTAATAAACAATTTTACAATCTGAGTAAGCCATATCTTAAAAACTACCAGTCTCTGCTCCCAGTGCTTCCAGAGGAAGGTAGTTTCAGACTCTTCTTGCTCAGGTTGCTAGAAAATATCCAACATTCACCCCAAATCCACCCATCATCATTTTAGTGCCACTTCCTTCAGCTTCAACAGTTTACTTCCTTACCCCTTCAGAGCCCCCCTTTCGAGGATAAGTAATTGAAATTATTTAATTTCATCTCATCAAAGCAATCCTACTGTTAACAGTACACCTTCTCTGTTCCAGTTTGGATTTATTGTCCCTGTATATGGATAACAGGGACTGTTCTAACCCTCCTAATCTCCCACTTACACAGACCTTGTTGCTTCTGTCTCCTGGGGAGTTGTCTCCAAGCACACTCTGGGAATGCTGTGAGTCTTTCCTGTTAATGAGGTGCTTTTCATGAGTAGTGTAACATGTTATTGCTTCTGTAAGAGAGGGCAGAATTCAAGACAGACGTCTCCAAAGCCATGGAAGCGCCCATCAAACTGCAGTTGGGTACCAGTTTTCTTTTCTGAAAATAATCCTGAAAATCCCCTTCACTCTGTCTGTTTTTTACTCCCTCAATTTAGTCACACCTATATCTGATATTACAGATATCAGTAATATCATAAACTGGTACTACCAAGAGGTCCAGCTCAAAGGACAGCAAATAATTAAGATTTTACTTCCCAGGAGAAACTGGGGACACTGTACCTCTTTCCTCGTGCCATTCTCTTGATGATGTGCAAAGAACTCTAAAAGTTCTTGAATGGCCTGCTAAATTTTGTTATTCTTTTACCTTAAAAACATCACAAGTGTCTTGTCTTTCTGGTTTTGTTGATACACTTCTTGGGAAATGCCTGAGCTTCATTTTCCGAGCTGATTAACTGACAATTAACCCAAATTAGTTCTTACATCTGTAATGACTAATTTAGCCACCCACAAGTATTTGTTTCAGGCTACCATAATTCGTTCAAAATGGAGCAAAATATCTAATCTAGCTATTCTTGGGGTCGATTAAGAGGTAGCAGCTCATCACTGCTGAGGATGCAGTGGTTAGGGCTGGTTTGAATATTTTTGGAAGTCATTATTTTTCCGCAGAACCCAAAAAAATTGTTTCATCTGATGTCTCTTGGCCGTGTCGAGCTTTTGGTGAATCAAAGGCTGGTTTCCAATGGAACCATGCCTGGATTCATGATGGGCTTCTGAGGAGCTGAGGGCTTCCAGCCCCGGCGATTCCCAGGCAGCCCCTGCTGCCAAAAGCTCATCCCAGCGTGTCGATTGGAGGGCCTGAGGAACACGGGTGGTGGTGGAGAACCAGAGGAGAAAACACAGCAAAGACGTAGGAGGAATTTTAAACAATCATAACTGGATTGTAGCTCATCTCAAATATCAGCTGCTCTTCCAATAATCTCCGTGGCACCGGCGGCTCCTTTGTTCCCCAGCCATCCATTGTCTCCTGGAGGCTCCTGCTGCCAAGCTGGAGACAAGCAGCTCCTCGGGCAGAGCTGGAGGGTGGACGTGGCTGGGTGCAGGCTGAGAAGTTGCCCTGGGCCCAGCTGAGGTCCCTGGGGCAGTGAGAGGTGAGCTCTGAGCTCCTGGAGGTGGTTTCCCAGCCCCAGGGGCTGCCCTTGAGCACAGCTTTGGTCTTACATGAACCAGGCTGTGCAAGGCTTTGCTGCACTAAATGCTTCTGCCTCTGCCAGAAACGCGGTTTTTAGGCTTTTTTCTTCCTGGTGGAACCTCAGAGCACTTCCACCTCTGAAAAATTCCATTTGAAGAATCAGGAACTGGTCAGTATTTGCCACTGTCCAGCGTCCCACGAGATTTATGGCAGCATATCGGTGTCGTGGGTGTGTGTTGGGGACAAATGAGCTGCAGCAGCTCCAGGGCTCTCCATCACCTCCTGGCAGGCTCACCTGGCACCCCCTGAAATGTCTGCACCAGTCCCAACACATCCCTTGCAAAGATCAATCACCCACTGCCCTGGAGCAGATAAAGTGCACTCAACAAATGCCATTTTCCCCTGAAACAGGAGCAGCCTCACAGTATTTACTGCTGAGGAAGAAATAAAGAACCACGTTGAGCCACGGAAAGCAATGTGAGGGATCTCGCTCAGTGTGGTGGTGCTGTTTGGATGCTGTGCAACACTAACTAAAAAGGGATATCCAGAGTGGAATTCACCCCATTCCTCCTTAATTTACCATTTCCAGGGGCACAGTGTAGGCTGGTGCAAACTCCCATTTGCCAATGCTGGATGAAGGAGTCTCATGGAGAACTCTGGGTGAGATTTCTTTGTTTGTTTGTTCTGGGGCCATCAACAGGTGCCCTCCAGAACAAACCACGGGGTGGGAGCAGTGATGGCATTGCTGGGTTCCCCTGCACTTGTAGGAACCTGCATATTTATCCCAAATGGCTTCTCCACCCACCTTCCCCACCACCAACTCACCCTGTGTGTGTCTGTATTGTGACAGCTCCTGGACAAAAGTCTACTCTGCCCTCCTGCATTTTAGGAGTTTCAGCACAGAATTTCATTCTTCAGCATTAGTTGGCATTTATTTTTTACTATTTTAGTTTTCAAGCTGCTTTCATTCTCTATTCCCCCCTCCCCTTTTCCTTTTGCTTTTTTGGTCGTTCACTGGGGATAATTCCACTGCTCTAACAGTGGCAGAACAGAATTAAATAGCAAGACAAAAATGCAAAACTTTCCAGCTCACGTTGAGTGGATTTAGGCAGAAGGTCAGTCTGGCAAAGTTACTCATGTCAGAAGCAGGCACTGGGATAAACTTTATCCCTGTGAGTTGCTCAGGCTTTGATGAAGAGGATGGTTTCTGTGTGAGGAAACAATCAGAAAATAGTATCTTGGTCACATCAGCCAGACCTTCATACCTCTGCTCTCCAGCTGTATATACAACTTTATTCTTTGCATTCTTATCTGTGCCAGGATTTATATTTTTTCATGAAAGCATAACCTTGTAAAACTTTTTTCAGGCTATAGGTGCAGAATACATTTATTTTAGGATGGTTTGACAAGAGGAAAAGGAGCTTAAAGTATTTGCAAAGCTATGTTTGACTATCTGGCCTTTGCATTCCTTCCTCCTGGAATGAAGAGTTTGCAGAAGGAGTTGCCAGAGTATGGACAGAACTGTCAGCTGATGTGGAAAGGAGGATGTGGAGGTAGGAGACAGAGAAGAGAAAAAGGACCATTTGGCAAAATTCCTTGTGTGAGAGGAGAAAATAAGGAAGTGCAAACACACATAGTACAACAAGAGCCTCGTGCCATTCAGAAATTTCATTTCAAAGAGAGTGAAAGGTCTCAGAGACAAAAGACAAGCAAAGAGCTTCAGATAACTGGCAGCATTTTTGTTCTCTAGAATTAGGAGCAAAAAGGACTTCAATATTTTAGTCTTCCTTGCTGTGGTGCAAGACTCAGGTAGCACTGGTCTACAATGTGCAAAAATCTGCCCCCTTCTACCAATGTAAGGAGTTGTAGGAGGGCAGGAATTCAAGCAAGGAATGTTATTCCTGCTGATGGGGTCCCCTGAAAGGAGGAGTGGAGATAGAGCAGGGAAATGCTGGTCAATAATAAAACATGCTGAACTCGGGCTGGGGATGGTTCCAGCTCAGAATTCACAAAGAAATGCTTAGTTTGGGAGAGGTCCTGATAAATCACAGTAAAGTGAGGGGTCATCCCTGACAGACAAGAGAAAACTGGCCCACTAAGCACAGGGAGAGCTGTTAATTTATCCTGCTCTTTGCTCTGCTGTTAGAAATCAAATTCCTGCTCAAGCCAAAGATTCCTTCTCCAAGGATGAATAAGGCAGAATGTGACAGAGGATTTGAGACTTGGAGGGAGCCAAGATCCACAAAGGATCCCTTTTTCCCCCCTTAATCAATAAATTTGTTCCTTGCTCCAGTGCCATTTTTGATCTTCATCTTTCTCCTCATGAAGAGAAGTGATTAGTTTTTCCCTGACATCAACACTCTCTGTAGAGCTGGATCTATAATTCATGAGAATGAAAACAAGTGGCATTAGAAAGAAAACCTGTCATAAATTAAGCTATTAGGCTTTTGACTGAGCAGTGATGGCAGCGTGGGGATACAGAACATTTATTGCAGTGCTAAATATAGGGATAGAGCTAAAAGGTTTTCATCAATACGTGGTAGGAACAAAACCCTGAAAGCTCTTGCAGTTTGAGTTTTTGTTCTGTGTAAATTGTATTAATGGTTTCTTTCTTTAATTTTGGGTTTGTCTGATTTTGGGGAGGATTCTTTGCCTTTTGAAATCAAGCCTGTTTCTATCACTTGCTGAGGAACAGCTGCATTTTGGGACTTGGACCTTTCCCCTCTCCTCTTCTCCCCCAACAGCACCACTAAAGATGAGAACTTAAAACAGAGGGGGGAAGGAAGGGGCTGATGCTGTTTTATGGGTTCTCCTTGAGATTGTTCATTGTACCAACAAGTTGTTTACGAGGAAGTTTCTCAAAATAGTGCCATGGCAGATGCAGAGTTGGTGCCAACAGTGCCAAGGGGCCAAGAGGGGATTGCTCTCTCCTACAAACTCCCCGTCTGTTGTGATCCAAATTCACTTTTTTTACATTTACAGGTGTCCCAGCACACGCACTCTCCAGCTCCTAATCCCATCTGACCAAATTCTGTCAGCACTGCAAACGTGGGTTATGTCTGATGACTTTATAGGAACCTCTAAAACTTGTTCCAAGAAAATGTGTCCCACTGCCTTAAGCCGGACTCGCCAAAGACCGGGATTTTACGGCAATAAAACGGATCAGGAAAAGATATTGTGAGGTGAAACACGAGAGAAAAATAAAGCTGCAGCTCCAGCTCGTGTAAATCACTTGGAGCCCTGCCTGGGCTTTTCTATTTGAAGCTGAAGACGGTGGTTTTCTGTGGGAGTCGAGAAATACAAAAGTTCTCCTGGGATATTGTAAACATAATTCATGTTCGCTCGGGCCACCACTGACATCACTTCCACTGCACCGAGGGGCCAAGGCACTGAGTGTGCTGGGCCTGGCTAAAAATAGCAGCTTCATAAATCTGCCCATTCCTTTAATTAGGTAAGCCCGCTGACAGGATGAAGATTGAGTGCTTTCATTTCGCATGGGTTAATGAAGTGCTCGCCGACAGTTTTCGTGCCGGGGCTGCCCTGGGAAGGATCCTCTCTGCTGCTGCTGATGGCTCCAGGTACAGCCAGGCTGGAAAAAATTCCTTATCGGAAGGTTAAACCAGAAGATTATGGAGACATTTGATTATCTCCTATTATGTTTGGAGACTACAAACACTCTGCAGACAGATGAGGCTGCGCAGCTCTGCCCTTTTTTTTTTTAATTAATAGAGTAAACATTTGATCAAGATCAAAGAACATTTCATGTTGTGTTTTTGCTCCCTTGAAATATTATTAATTGGGAAAAAAACCCCACTCAAACAAACCCCAAAAGAACAAAATCATCCACAAAGTCTGTCCTATTTTGTGAATCTCCCTATGAAAAGATGACGACCAGCAAGTTCCTACCACCCCACGCTGCCAACTCTGCTAAAACCACTCACAGGGACTTAAAGAAACTTAATTGCCCATTCCCAGTGAACTGGTGAGATGCCAGGGGGTTTGAGTGATATACAGGAGATACAAGTTCCCTGATAGCTGAGCTGTCAACGTGAGACTGGTGGTTATTGGTGTGGCCACAGGGATTGCTGAGAACGTGTAAAATTCTCTTCATTTTCCTCAGCTGAAATTTTCCTTCATTTTCTCTTCATTTTCCTCCCTGCATCCTGAGGAGGGTTTATCCTTTTTGTGTTGATAGCCTTCAAAAACTTCCCCAGAAACAGGCGGTGCAGGAGAGGAGAACCCGAGCTCTGCTCTGACGGAGGAAAAACTCGAGGTGCTTGTAGGAAACAACAACAGGCCAGGGAAAAGGAGGAAAAATCGCTTTTCCTGCTCCTGAGCAATTGCCTGCAGTGGCCAGCTCCTGAACATCTGGTCTCCCAGTGTGTTTTCTCACATCATGCCAACACCTGACTGGAATAAACAACTTTATCTGGATCCTTGTTTCTTACCATCAGCGGCCGATAAGAAAACTCACTCCTATCAGCGTGAGATTCGAGCAGAGGGAAGACAGATTTATGCCTGCTCCAAAGCAGCCTCCACCCTGCCTGATTGTTCAGAGCCGTGGTGGAGTTGAATCCCAAAGATTCGGATTTTCCAGGAGGCTGTGGATCACAGCACCGGTGCTGCCCTTGCCCCCCACCAGGCAGGCAGCACACAGCTCCAATTTGTTTTTCCAGGGCACTGACAGCGTGTTTCCTCTCTGCAATTTACTGTAACACTGATCTTTTGTGCTTTTACAGCTCCTCTCCCTCCCCGGGCTCTGGCTGCTCAGGGAAGGTGAATATATTAAGTCTAAACCAACAAAGCGCTCCAGAGGTGGGAGTAATTTATATTCTAATGGGCCAACCAGGGTGTGTTACTATTCTGATGGCATTTTGAGATGTTTCCAGCCACTTCTTCAGGTTTAGTCCTCCTTCAGTCATTGGGGTTCAGCTGGACCTGAGCATGTCCTGTGAGCTCTGCTCCTCCTCCAGGATCACTGCTCAGCTCTGTTTTGGGCAGCTTAACTGGCACAACTAAAATGGTTACTGATGCTGATATGAGGTAGAAAAGGAGATAGAAAAGGATCAATTAGGATTGGGAGGACAGGTTTAAAACGTTCCCCTGAAGAAACGTAAAGTCGTTCCGTAGGTGAAGCCACCACGGCACCCGTGGGATTAGAGCTCAGTTAATCTCATTCTATTCCTGTCTTCTAACCTTTAAATCACCTTCAGCCACAGGTACCTGCACACTCCACATTTTATTTGGGAACCCTTCACACCCTCCCAGCTTGGATGGGGAAATAGATTTGGAAAATTATCTGTTTTCAGCACTTAGAAAAGCATTCGAGCTGTCACCAGTCTCTTGTCACATATTCAGCTTCATAAAAATTCCCTCCTGTAGGTGTGCAGGTTGTTTGCAAGAATATGGGAGCTGGGCTCAATTTTTACTCACAGTGGGCTTACAGCATCTCCCACAACCACTCTTTAAAAAATTCACACTTAATAGCATTGCCTTGTTAAAATTCCCATCTTGCATCCAGCGTAAGCTTGAATGTAATAAACTGATTTTAATTTTTATACTTGAGAAAGCTTCATTACGCCCTTTTGGTCACTGAAACAGGATGAAAAGAGTTCTTACTTTTCACGTGAATTTAGTTTTTACATGCTTTTGTTCATTTTTTGTGTTGAGGAGCTGTTTGGCCAGGCAGTGCCCACCCACCCCACTGATGGGAGCACACACAGAGGGTCTCCTGTGTGCAGGCACGTTCAGACTTCAGTGTGAGGCACTTTTGGTGCACAGTAAAAGTGGTTATTCCTTCATGTGCAGGCTCTGAGGGAAGTTCAGTAAAATGGACGAGATTCCCTGTGGCAAACCAACCTCTTTCATATAAAACCAGTTTGATCTGGGGGTCCCAGCAGTTCCAAAGTTAAAGTGCGTTGGGGAGCTCTCAGCAAAGCTCAGTTTGACTGACGGTCTCTGCTCTGGAGAAGGACAAGAACTGCAGTTTAAAAGGTTTTCCTGCTGCGAGTTTTATCCTTTTATCACTCCCTTGACAGAGGATGTGAGATGCCCTGCACTGTGCCCGGCAAAGAGCAGCCTCGTTGACCTTTCCCACTTGGGAGTGCCACGGCCCCATAAAAAGTGATGACAACCATTTGTGGGGTGATTTCAACAGGGCCATGTGTCACGGGATAACCACGCAGCTACTTATTGGGGGCACCCTCAATACTTTGGCCAAATGGAGCAGAGGCACCCTGAGAGAGGTACCTGCCACCAGCTCTGCCCTGACCTTAGAGCATGTCTGAGCAGGAGATTCATTTCTCTGATACCTCCATTTAACCTGATAACAGAAAGAAAATAGCTACTCTGAGGGGCCGTGGGATCTAAGTGTTTTGACATGTCTCTCTGTCTCTTTAGGCTCTCCCTCAATATCCAGTTCTGTGATGTCTGAGCACCTTTTGACCTTTTAAAAGTTGAGAAATCATTCTTTCCTCTGCTCTTCTTGAAATGTTAATTAAAACACCCTCTCAGTGCCTGTCAAAAAATCACCTTCTAAGCCAGGGCCAGTAGATACTAGTTGGCAGCATTCCTTAAAAATGCTTTTCCCAAGGAGCTGGTTCGGTTTCCACTTTCAGTGACTTGTCTCAATCTGTGCTTTGAGGAAGAAAAATCTTCCCAAATCCTTGGCAGGAGTGCAGGTGTGGAGAGACACGGGGAGGTTAAAGAGCACGTGCTGCCAGCTGTGCCATCCTCTGCCCCCTGGCATTGCAGCACTGTACAGCAGAATTCCCAATAATGAAATCCCAACCCAGGACCCCGAGCGATCAGAGAAACCCTTCCAGAGTCAGTACAGGCACAAATCATGCCAGGACTGGAACAATGGCTCCTTTGGAAGGCCAGTCTTCCAGAGGATTATGGATGACTTCCCAGCCCCAGTCCAAGGGACTGTCAGAGCTCTGGATTCCTGCTTCCCCTCTTTGTTTCCAGGCTCCTTTCTTGTGCCTCCCAGCCCATGCTCCGTACCCTGCACCCCTCTCTGTGACCTCGGTGATGGGTGCCCAGCCCTCCTGGAGCTCCACAAAGCACACAGACACCTCTGGGGAGCTCATCCCACAATTCAAAGGGGCATCTAGAGGCCATTTTCCTTGGATTTCTTCAGGCAAAGTGCTAAACTTTGCCCTGCTTTGCCCTCAGACAGTGACCTAAAGAATCATTTTAGGTTCAAAGGCTGCCAGTGAGAGTTTTCCTTCTCTCTAACCTGCTGTCCCTTCACCCTCTGGCTAATTTTGGCTGCATTAAGTCATTTTTTTCACAACTCCAATGTTTGCTGGCATAGTTTCAGCTGTTTGGGAGTTGTCTGGAGGCAGTAGACACTGGGATTGTGCCTCATCCCACTGCTCCCCAGTCCTGCTGGAGCTGCCTGTGACTGGCAAAGCTCTTCAGCCCTGGACACCAGAGCACTGCTGTGTCTGTGCACACAGGTGGGGAGTGGGATGTTCCCAAAGTACAGCAGTGCTGGACAGTTCATCCTTGTCAGAACTGGGAAAATGCTCTAGAATGAAGTTTTAAATAATTGTTTTTTTCTTCAAAATGCCTTCAGTAACCAAATATCTCCTATTTATTGCAGTGGTCATGTCTAGAGGGCACAATGGGGTATCTGCAATGATTATTTCTTCTTTTTTTTATTATCAATTTCTCTTCTGTGTGTAATCTCTTCATTTTTAACAGTTCTAATACTTTCAATGGAAATAATAAATGGATAGTAAAGAATCTGGATCTTCTGTCTATTCAGTAGTACAAATTAAATAAAGAAAATTCAGTCCCTTTTCTCTGCAAGACAGCTGATCTCATTCTCTTTTCCTTTACAGGTGAGTCAGAAATCAAGAATGAATTATATACTGACATTGATCTGCATGGAAGAGACAGAAAAAACCAGGCTGTGAGCAGGGAATGAATTCCAGTTTAAATCCTTCTGAGTTTACTCCAGGAAATACCCTGAACTGGATGTCTCTGGCATCACCAAGTGTAAACTGCTCCCAAAGTCCCAAGGTCATGGATTATATTGGTACATGCTCAGGGAAAGCTCATAATTAAAATGAACAATTCCAAATAATTAAATGAAAGGAAAAACAAGATAATAATAATAATAATAATAATAATAATAATAATAATAATAATAATAAAAACCCAAACCAAACAAACAAAAGAGAGGAAAGACTTGGCAAACTGGTGCAGCTCAGCCCTGACTCTCCTCATGTGCAGAACTGTGAACTTTCCACTTGACTGATTGACTGACTGATTGATTTACTTCTGCAGCAAATACAAGGATAAACACTCAGATCTATCCCTGGAAATACTCCTTTGTGAAGAAGTTTATTCCATATTAATTTCCAGAAGGCAATATCAGAGGGAGGGGAAGGGAGCAGGTGACCCGTGTGGCATTTTACAACTCCGAGGAGATGGTGTGTGTTTATCTGTCCCTTCACAAACCTTCTGTGCTTCTTCCTCTGAATCACCCACCAAAGGCTTGCTCTGCACACAGAAAACTCGTGTGGCAAGGGAGAACCAATGGCCCACCACCCACTCAAGCTATTTATAACCAGGGAGAACAGAAGGCATCCATATTAATTAACATTTATTGAAGAGCACACTGAGCAGTGCCATAATCAGTGACAGGAGAAGGAGCTGCTTTGTTGACATATCACCCAACACAGATATTAATAAGATGCTTCTTAATGCAGATACTGAAAAGATGTTTCTTATTTTAAAGTAATTAATTTCTGAGAAGAAAAGGAAAGTCTCCTATAACCTGAAGTGATTCATTTTTGCATTTGTATTAAAGGGTATCCAAATGTACATGGCTTTTTTGTGATGCTTACAAACGATCTTTTTAGAACTGCCAGGTGCTCTCCAAAAAGAAGAGAAGGAATGAATATGAAAACATGAGTAATAATAAAACCACACAAGCCTTGAGTTCTTCAAGAAACTGGTGGAACAACCTGGGATAGAGGAAGGTTCCACCCACCATGGCAGGGGGTGGAACAAGGTGATCTTTAAGGTCCCTTCACACTCAAACCATCCTGGGATTCACTGATTCTAATTCCAGTCTTACCATCCTATAACTTTGTCCCACTGTTTTTGGCTGAATGGGAGCAGATTTTGGTTGGGTTTATGCCTTTCAGGTTGCACTTTCTCAAACAAGCAGAAGGGTGCAAGTGGATTTTAACAGGGATTTGTTTCCCTGCCTTTTCTTTTCCTCTCCCTCCCCATCTCTAGGTGAGGGATGGGGAAAATATCAAAGGCAGAGTTTTGTTGAAGTTCCTGTGGTGTAGTTGTTATTTTACCAGCAGTACCCCAGAGACAAACAGCAAACACCAGGGGAGGTAAAAGGTCAGTGGGACCCTCAGGAATTCATGGCTATGGCAGGGCTGGAGGAGCTGGGCCAGCCACGTGCACGTGGGGTCAGCACAGAAACAGGATCCCCCCTGAGCAGGAGAGGGGATAAAAACCATTCGGGTGAGAGGGGAAAAGGTGAGAAGAGAGTGTGAAAGGTATTTGTAACACAGCCTAGAAGGTAAATCCTTCTGGAAACAGAGTGATCCAAGCCTGGAATAAAAATAGAAGGTGGGAGATCCTTGGCTCACGTTTCATTGGGGAAATCAATCCCGGGGCTGGAGGAGCGGGAGGGACAGGGCAGCGAGCGAGGGCTGCAGGGACACAGAGCCCATTTCTGCACAGCCAGCTCAGGTTTCCTTGCTGTCCCAGTGCTTTTGGTGGGAATGCTTAGCCCAGTGTGAACACTTTGGAAAGTCCCAGCTGTGTTTCCATCACGTCTTCCCTTTGACCCCAGCTCCTGTACACAAAAAAGTCTGTCCATCAGCAGCCCGTGGGCTGGATACTAAACTTTCAGAAAGGACACCAAGTGTATCTGGACCTCAAAGCACCTCTTAAATTATAATCAAATTAAAAAGAAATTCAATTGTAGGGCACCATATAAGCATTGTCCTTGTGCTTTTCAGGGTGAGCAATCAGGGAAAGTTCTGTGGCCAGGCAGTGCCCTGGGAGGGACATCGTGTACAGCATTTCTCAGGTCTTTGAAATACACTTTAAAATAGTGTATTAATCCATGAAACTGATAAAGGAGATGAAGAATATATGGATTATTTCCACGTGCTGCAAGTCCCATCCGTGACAAGGGGTCATATAAGAGGCAAACAGCACTGACCTGACGTGCTGCTGTTCACCTTCTCCAGCTCCCACTGCTGTGGCTTTTGGCAGAGAGGCAACTGCAGAAGGGCTGCAACTGGAAATTGGATGAAATTGGGCAAGAGAAGGCAACCAAAGGCTGTGCCAGCAGCAGGAATGCAGGCCCCAGGAGGGCTGTGCACTGGCTGGGTTGCCACACACACTTTCCATACACAGAGGATCTTGTAAGTGCTGTAACAAGTCAAGGCAATGTATACTGAGTGTATAGCTGAGGTTTCTAAATACCAGATGTCACATTACATCACTCTGCAGTGAGTAATGTTCTCTCATGTTATGCAATGTTAGGAGCAGTAGTCTGTTATTACAGAAGTTGCCAAGAGAAAAGCTCTGAATTTTTGGAGGTTTGTGTTTTTGTTTCGGTTTGCAGTCGTTATTTTTGCCACTGGCTTGGGTTCCCTTTTTATTTACCTACAACATCTTAATCTGCTTCTCCTGCAGAGTGGATGGAAGTGCTTCCAAAGCTGCAGGAATGAAAGGCAAGTCGGATTTTTATAGGGTGGCAGGTAAGGAAAGTGGCAAATAAGAGCCTTGCTGAGTGGTTGGTGGGGAGAGCAAACCCGGTGTTTTTTACTCTCAGAATCACACTCTCTCTGCTCACAGATGAGTCTGCACTGGAACAGTTTCTCACACACACACACGTGCTCTTTTCCTGCACTGAAAACAAATCGATTTCTGCAGGTGATGAGCCTCTCAGCTGGCTGGGAATGGTGGGATGAGCAAGGAGATGAGCAGGGAAAACACAGACTGGGGGAAACTGCAGGTTCAGACCTGCAAAACCCAAGGAACTGGCCTGGTGTGCTCCCACCAGCACAGCTGGAGGCACAGCAAGAGAGGAGACCTTCCCAGGGGTCCTGGGCACTGCTCAGAACCAGGGTTGAGCAGGGAGTGCCAGGACAAGGGGAATGGCTTCCCACTGGCAGAGAGGAGGTTTAGATTGGACATGTGGGAGAAATTCCTCCCTGTGAGGGTGGGGAGGCCCTGGCACAGGTTGCCCAGAGAAGCTGTGGCTGCCCCTGGATCCCTGGAAGTGTCCAAGGCCAGGTTGGACNGAACACAAAGCCTGGCTCTGTGCTAGCAGCCTTTCCAAGTCGTTTTTAAACAAGCAAGGGCTATAGAAAACCCTGGAACAATAGAGCGGACCCGCGTGTTTGTTTTAAGCCCCAGAAGCTCCTGCCATGGTTGGGTGCTGGAGGAGCAGGAGCTTGTGCTGGGATTGCTGGTGATTTCCCCTTTGTCTATTCAAGGTAAGCTGCAACAATAACTTCCTGCTCACTCTGCTGTGAAAATACCCTCTGTTAGGGTATGAAAATAGCTGCGGGTCCCCTCGTGCTGCAGCCTCCAAAACACCCCATCCCTGGGCAGGGAGAGACTTGCAAAGCTTGGGGGGACAGCTCATAAATCACATTTCAAAGGGCAGGTGCCCCTGAGCTGTGTCTGCCCAACAATTTAAAGTCTAAAGAGCTTAAAAGTCAAAGGCCAAATTCTGAAGGGTATTTGGTGAATGAAGAAGTGCAAGGAAACAGCAGCCAAGGCCAATCAGTGGGAAGGAGCAGAGCTGGCAGGGAGGCAGGTGGGGCCCTTCTGCTACAGATTCAGTTTTGGAAATTGGATTGAGAGGTCAAGACAAGCCAGCAGTGAGTGTGTTGGCAGCCCAGAAACCCCCCACGTGCTGGGCTGCATCAAGTTGTGGCTGCCCCATCCCTGGAAGTGTCCAAGGCCAGGTTGGACGGGGCTTGGAGCAACCTGGGCTGGTGGAAGGTGTCCCTGCCCATGGCAGGGGGTGGGAAGAGATGATCTTTAAGGTCCCTTCCAACCCAGACCACTCTACTATTCCATGATTCCTGATGTGCCTCAGACATAAAAGGTGGGTTCATCCTCCCAGCTGTGGCATCTGCACTGGAAGTGTCTCCACTTGAGTCTTCTCCCAATCTCCTTTTCAAGTCCACAAAATAAACAGGCATTTCCAATTTATCCCTCAGGAACAGACAGTAAAATGAGCCCTTCCCAAAAACACCCTAAGGACAAACTTCAGGGCAGCTGACACGGCCCTTTCCAATGATTCCAAAAGGAAGCTGAATTCTCCCGTTTTACCCCAATTCTCTAAGACACTTTGATGAGCAGTTTCAGACAGAATAGTCACAATATCCTGACTGATGGCACAGTGCCTCAGCTTTGCAGTTTTCCTCCAGTTACAGCAAAACCTCTGAGGTTTCCAGTGAGCAAAACCCGGCGTGAAAATGTGTGGAGCATCTCCCTCCTCCGGGAAAGGCTTTGGGGAGCAGCTGGATCTGCACACCCTCAGACTCCTCGGGATTTCAGAGCACTGCAGCATTTGCTGGTGCCAGATATTTCCAAGATGTGGGTTCTGGGGAATGAATAATTCAACCTCCTTCAGCTCCCTGCTGAATGCAGTGTTTTAAACAAAATGATGTGTGCGTAGTAACAGGGAGGGAGCAGGAACCTTGGTTTCCTTTTGCTTTTAAGGTCAGAGATTGAATCATGTGCTAACTGCTCTTGCAAGCTCTGCCTTTTAAACATGCCCAGAATTATGACCTTTCAATTGTAGTCTAAATACCGGGTTTGGTTATGGGATCATCTCAGTGCCCCGTGTATGATTTATAAAGTCACATGTCAGTGAGTAGTAAAAGGGATTTACAGCAGATTGTAGGTCACAAGGGTTAGGGCACACTGGAAATATTGAAAACAGAAGTAAATTTAGCATAAATGAATGTACTGGATATTGAGTGCATGCCAAAGCATGTATGGGATTTCAGCCATTGTTTTCTATGGTCCTGAGCCAGTGGGCCCAGATTGGTGGATTTGTGACTGAATGATTAAAAAAAAATTAGTAATCAAAGCTATTAAAAAGGAGAAAGAATCTGAGTGTCATTGCTCTGTTAAACATTGAAATTAATCCCAACCTAGATCTCAAAGGGGAAGAGAAATCTTTCAATGGGTAAATGTAGGCACTTCAGAGGGTTTCTGCGGAGTTATTCACCTTTTGTTTTCCACTCAGAAAAATCCGAATTTCTCTCTCACTTCTACATACTTGGGCTGCACTTTGCATTTTAACTTCATCCTGCACAATCAGCAGTTTCTTTAATCCCTTACAAAGCACAACTGCCCAGCACACGCGGGGTCCAGCCCTGAAAGGTTCCAGCAATAAGGAGATAACTTAATTATGCGGTTTTGATAAGGAACCAAAGGCATTTGTCTCGCTCTTTATGTCACCTGGCTCCCCTCCCTCGCCCGTTTGGATGAAACAGTTAAAAAAGAAACAAAAACGCAGCCAAAAAGATAAAACCAACCCTTAACTAATGTGGCATCCTGTGTGTTTGCTGAATTCCTCGCTGTCAGCGCTGGAAGAAGAAAAGCCTGGGAGGCTCAGAAAGCTCAGCCCCCCAAATACCTGCAGGCGGAGGAGGGAACGAGCCCTGCTGGCTGACAGGAACCTTCCCCGGGCCTTTTTTCCATCTCAGCTCTGCTGCAAAATAACTTCGAGGTTTCGAGAGTGAAACGGTTCCATTTTTTCCCCCTTTTCAGCCAGGTCTGACTTGGGACCAGGGAAGGTTCTGGTGCCCCTTCTCCACCCCCTGCCCCATCTCTCGTGTCACACAGTCCACCTTTGGTGCCTGGAGCCTTTTCTCACGGGCGCTATTTCAGTCTGATGGGTCCATCCTCCTCGTGCCTTCCTTGTTTTCAATGTCCACCTTCCTGTCCTTCACAACACTGCCCTTCCTCTCCCTCTTTCCTGGTTTTGTTTGATGACACTCATCCCTCATGTCTTCCAGGGAGGCAGTGCTTTAACACTGCTGCTGCTGGTTGTTCACACCCTCCAGTAAACATGGGGAAATTAGGAAAATAAAGATTTTAATGGCACTTAGGGGTGTTTAAATGACATGTGGTGCTCTGATGCTTCAGGCCTTTCAAGCCTCAGAGTTTTGTGAGCACAAAGTGCAGGGGATGAGTGTGGCTTTTCCCCTCAGCCACAGAAAAGTAATAAAAATCCTTTACACTGATAGAAGAACAGAATCATACAATATCCTGACCCACAGGGATCATTGAGTCTGATCCCTGCATGGGACCATCTCCAAGAATCCCAGCAAGTTCTTGGGATCATATCTTTTACTTTGCTTTCACAAACTGGAATGAGCTGTGCTGGTCAAAGCATTCTCACACTAGTTCAAGTGAAATGGAGCAGGTTATCCCTTTGGCTATGCTGACACCACGGAAAAGGATGGGAATATGAACCCAGTCTACATTTTAGGATCTATTTTTCTGGAAGTGCTTGCTCCCCTCTTTCAGAAATGCTAAAGGGGTTTGCTTACGTTTGAGAGAGAATAATTTTAACTGTAAAGAAAGTGCGGGCAGGAGGATGTGAGCCAAGTATGGTAATATCAGCCCCCAGCTTTGCCAAGAAGTTAATACCCCCCTCCCTGGCTGTCAGCTGGAGGGTGGGAGTGGGTGGTAGGTGGTGCTGCTTCCCCAGCAAAAGAGCAGAGACAATGCAAACTGCTCTTTTTCCCTTTTTTTTTTTTTCTTGCTGCTTTTATAATAGGGCTCAGAGTAGCTTTACATCCTTTAAATAACCCAGACTGGCAGAACTTCTGCTCAGCCAGAGCAGCACAGGAAATAAATGCCATTTTGGGACAGGTTTTGATGTGTGGCACCATCAGCACCCACCTTGTCATCCTGAGCAAGGGATCAGTGCAGGTGGAAAGGTGCTGGGCTGTGGGAAGGGCAATGGCTTTAAACTGGAGAAGGGTTGATGAGATATAAGGAAGAGTTTTTCACTGTGGTGGAGGTGAACACTGGCACAGGTTGTCCAGAGAGGTTTGGATGCCCCATCCATGAGAACATTCAAGGCCAGGTTGGATGGGATTCTGAGCAACCTGGTCTGGTGGAAGATGTCCCTGCTCACTGGACTGGAGGGTGTTTAAAGGTTCCTTCCACCCCAAACCATTCTGTGAGCTGATGATTCCACACACTATTGCTTTGGAGCTGCTCTCAGCACTTGGGAATGGTGTCTTGCAGGTAAAATACCTCTTGCCTTGTGTGTGTGTCACAGCAGTGTCACACTGTGCCACTTTGCCCAGGACACACTGTGAGAGCAGCTCCACATTTACAGAAAGGAATGAAAAATGCATCCAAGTCCACATGAGGCGGATTCTGCTGGTTATCCCAAAGGGATGTGTGGGACGTGTCAGGGCTTGGGATACCCCTTCATAATTCACTTTAGCAGAGGATACCCCAGTGCTGAAAACACAGTTGTTGAGCAGATGTTGGACACAATAAACCCTGATGGGTGAGAATATTTCAGGTGTCTGTGTCAGGTGCTGCCTGAAAGGACTTTGAGTCTTTTTCCAGGAAGCTGCTGGACCCAGTATTTACAATGTGCTTTTTATGGATTTAACGTGGACCAGCAGGGACAGGGGGAGCAGGAGGTTTCTAATGCCTGCCTGAACCCCGTGTGCTTTCCCGGGATATCAGGGCACCCTTTGGAGACGCACAGGAAGAGCTGGTGAGACCTTCCTGGAGCTTTGCAGCTGTTAAAGGCAGTAAACACCAGAAGTGAGCACAGCACCAGGGCAGGCTGGAAAGTAAACACAGGAAGCTGACTCAAAACTGAAACAACAACAACAACAACCCCTCCCCCAGGTAAAAAAAAAAAAAAAAAAAAGGGTTTTTTTTTTTTTTTTTTAAATCCTCACAACTTGAATGGGATCAGGTTTGAGCTCACACACACACACATGGAGGAACACAAAGCCTGGCTCTGTGCTAGCAGCCTTTCCAAGTCGTTTTTAAACAAGCAAGGGCTATAGAAAACCCTGGAACAATAGAGCGGACCCGCGTGTTTGTTTTAAGCCCCAGAAGCTCCTGCCATGGTTGGGTGCTGGAGGAGCAGGAGCTTGTGCTGGGATTGCTGGTGATTTCCCCTTTGTCTATTCAAGGTAAGCTGCAACAATAACTTCCTGCTCACTCTGCTGTGAAAATACCCTCTGTTAGGGTATGAAAATAGCTGCGGGTCCCCTCGTGCTGCAGCCTCCAAAACACCCCATCCCTGGGCAGGGAGAGACTTGCAAAGCTTGGGGGGACAGCTCATAAATCACATTTCAAAGGGCAGGTGCCCCTGAGCTGTGTCTGCCCAACAATTTAAAGTCTAAAGAGCTTAAAAGTCAAAGGCCAAATTCTGAAGGGTATTTGGTGAATGAAGAAGTGCAAGGAAACAGCAGCCAAGGCCAATCAGTGGGAAGGAGCAGAGCTGGCAGGGAGGCAGGTGGGGCCCTTCTGCTACAGATTCAGTTTTGGAAATTGGATTGAGAGGTCAAGACAAGCCAGCAGTGAGTGTGTTGGCAGCCCAGAAACCCCCCACGTGCTGGGCTGCATCAAGTTGTGGCTGCCCCATCCCTGGAAGTGTCCAAGGCCAGGTTGGACAAAGCTTGGAGCAACCTGGGCTGGTGGATTGTGTCCCTGCCCACAGCAGGGGAATGAGATGGTCTTTCAGTTCCCTTCCAACCCAAAGTGTTCTATTATTCTAGAAAAGAAACCGTCAGGAAAAAAAAATCAGAGTACAACAATAAAATATGTTTGAAATTCCTTTCTAGCCAATTTTTCACTTCAGAAAAGTCTCAAGTTTTATGTCAGCATTACTAAAACTGAATCTCTCCATTAAAAAATACTAACGCGTAAATGAAGCATCACTTCAGCCTGAAAGAAGATTTTTCACTTTGGTTAAATGTCCTGTTTCTGCTCCAGAACAAACAATCTGTAATCTTTCCGTGTTGCTAAAAACTGGACCAAAATTAGGCTTGCATGATTTTTCCTCACTCTTGTCTTTTTCCCAGCCCCACCAGGCAAATTAAACACGGAGGTCTTCGTACACCAGTTCTAAGAATGCCTGGCGGGATTTTCAGGAGCACCTAAGGATCTGTCTGCACCCTTAAGCATTTAAACAGCCTTAATTATAGCCCTACCAATGTCAGGAGGCTCTCTGTGAGCCAACGTGCTTCTTGACCCAGGATATTGTCAGCTAATCCAACTGAGAGAGACCTGAGGTCTCCTAATCTGATACTGTTTCCAAACAACGAGGCTTGACCCGAGCAAATGATGCACATTTAGAGCCCCCTCACAAATATTCCCACGGGGGGAGTTTGTGCAGGGAAATGAGTGTTTGTCTGACAGCTGCTGGAATCAGGTCGTGGTTGACATCTGGTTTATGAGTCGTGTGCCAGGCTGGCAAGCTGTGCTGATATCCCAATAAATGTCCACCTCCTCACCCAGGTGTGGTGGGGGAGCAGAGCTCCTGTTCGGCTCCTGTGGCATCACAGGTCTCCTTTCACCAGGGGGTCTGTGCAACCAGTAAAAAAAGGAAATAACGAGCAGCAAACAGCAGCTAAACCCAGGAATATTATTTGCTGAAGGCTCAGTCCCTTCATTCAGCCAAGAGATGGGACAGATTAGCTCAGCCACAATTATCTCCTCTCGGAATCGTTCCCCACCTGCTTCCTCGCCCCTGATTTTCTTATCGCGGCGTCCACGTCGTGCTCACGTACTTAAAACTGTTAATGGAAATCTTTTGTCCTCCTTCAACCCCTATTTTAGGAACCTCTATTTTCCCCTCTTTCCTGGGTCATTCTTAATAGCATCCCCAGACACGGAAGGCTCTGCTAAGCCTGTGAGCAGACAGGGCTGCGAGGCACGGAGGGAGGGGCACTCCAAGGTGAACCGAGGAACAGAAGCTCCTGCAAGGGACACACATGTGACATCTCCACGGGCCACATCCTTACGTGGCACCAGCCCTGCCTGGGGCAGCCAGACACCCCCTGCCAGCTTTATCCTGATGTTTTTGGTGCCCGGGTCACGTCGAGTTCACAACGCAGCAGGTGCTGGAGAAATGAAAGGAGGAGGTTTGGTGGTTTTTGTTTTTTTTTTCTTTAGAGCTGGTTATCTTCTTTTTAATGAAAAATCAGCTGCCCTGAGGGAGCCCCAGACTGCAGCCTAAACTTCCCTTGGCACACAGCGTAGACAGTTCCTTCACAGTGTAAGTACCTTCCACCTAATCCCCAATCTTGTCAATATGTATTTACCCTTAATAACTTGGATCTGGGTCATCACTTTGTCTTCCATTTGTTTCAGTGTGTCCTAAGCTGTGGCTCTATTTCTGGCCAGGCTCAATGCTTGGTATTCCCCCCTAAGACTTGGGAAGTTTCCAGCTCCTGTCTCACAAAATAAAGCAAGCTATAAACAAAGCCTCTTTCCAGCCAGGCACTGTATTGTGGGCACAAAGGCTTGTCAGGAGCTGAAATTTCCCACCCTCAAAAGTATGTCAAAGGTATTTTCACAGCTTCTGCCCCCGTGTCATTTCTCCAAAACATCTCGAGTCATTTTCCTTTAGGAGAACAAGGGATGGAAAAAAAAAAACCCCTACATACACACACACACACAAACCCCAACCCTCTAATGCCTGTGTCAACAGGTGAGGTCTAAAAATTTCATTAGGGGGACAAAAAAAAAAAGGGGAAGCAGGAACAGCTGCAGGCGTGTTTGGAGGAAATCAGAGGGGCACTTTCCATCTGGCATGTGCTCCACGGGCAAAAGAGCTTTTATAAGACTTGGGACTCAAAGACCACCTATATTTTGGGGAGCAGGCTATTCTTGTACAGCTCATTTTAGGCAGCACAGCAACAGCTACCATTCAAAATACTCCAGCATCTCATCCCAGGAAAGTTCACACTGTGGCTCAAAAGAGACAAAAAAAGTCCATCTCCAAGTGGGAGGATGGCCATGGCCAGGGTGAGGATGTCTTCACTTTGTTTCAGCCAAAACCTTTTTTGAAATGCTGGATTTGACCCTTTTATCTCTGAGCTTGAGTATTTTCCGCACTGATTTAGGACCTGACACGAAGGAAGAGATTCCTGCTTTCAACATTTTCAACCTCTGCAGAAGGAACCTCCAAAACTGAACCATTAATTCAGATAAAAGCTTCCCCTCACCTCAGCTGCCCCCAAACCTGCATCATCTGCCACAGGAGCACAGATGGCACCTGCACTAAAGAGCAAATGGGGTTTGCTTTTCTTGTATTGTCAGGTTTGACCAGGAAACGTTTTTCCTCTGCCATGAGACTTTTTCAAACTTTGACAAAGCAGCTTTTCTGCAACAAAACGAAGTCAAAGCTTCTTCTGTGAAGGGAAAGGGCAGAGAGCAAAGCAGGGACTGAGGAAGAGCCTGGGATGCTCCTGGTTTGATGATGTGTCATCAGACCATGGAGCAAATTGAGTCTTCTCCCTCAAGCCCTGACCCAGCAGGACATTTCCATGGATCTCTGACTGATGCCAAGGGGACTGTGCTGCTCTGGCCCTGCTGCTCTCCCTGCTCCCTGGTTTTGGGTGACCCGATGCATCATCGTGGCTTGAGCTTTCCACAGGTCATAAAGTTGGGCTTGTGTTCTGCTGGAGGTCATAAACACTTGGCTCTTTTTGGTGGTTGAAGCAGAGATGTGTCACCAGCTACATCAGAGCCAAAACAGACTGGTTTTTCTCCTGGGAATCATTTCAGTTGGAAAAGACCTCGAGTCCAACTGTATTGGGCAACAAAGCAACTGGGATTGGATTTTTTTTCTGTTTTTTTTTTTTTTTTTTTTAATTAAAAAATTGAAATTCCAACTACCAATTCCTGACACATCAACAAGCCTTTTCTGCAAACCAGAGCTGCTCAAGTGCTGCTTCTCCTGCCCGGTGCCTCTCCTCCAATTCCTACGACTGATTTTCTTTTTCAAAGGATTTATCATTCCTGCCTTCTCCAAAGCAAAGGGGCCTTTGGAGCTGAGTTAATTGTGCAGAGGTCAGCCCTGCCACCTCTGAGCTGTGTGAAGGGTTCCTGGCCTAGAGGCAATTGAGTGTGAGGCAAGGGAAGATAATAACCTGCCACTCATAAGAGTAGAAGCACAGCAAGAAACCAGAAGGGTCAAAAGAGACTCTGTACAAGAGAAATAAAAGCTCTGGCCAGATTAACTGTTTTCAAAACAAGCAACAAAGCCGTTTCTCAGCGTCCAAGCTGGAAAGAAGCTGATCAGCCTCCCCAATCTGGTTCCAGTGCCAAGAGCTGGAGCACAAGGCAATGAATGGGATGAAATCATCCTTAAAATGAAGGTGGCCAGAGTTTATTAGAATAGTTGCACCCACAGCTGAGGCTGGGGACTCATTCTGGGACGTGACATTCCTGCTCATGGTTCCCTCCAACCTTCTGAGCTTCCAAACCTGTCCCAGGCAGGTTCAGAGAGGCTGCACTGACACCCAGGACTCTCAAGAGAGACAGAGTTCATTGATGTTTGTAAACTGAGCCCTCAACCTGTCAATACTGGGATATTTGTTGGTTGAAATGCCCTTCTGGGAACCCACTCACACTGGATGGAGAGAAGAGGGCTGGTCCTTGTATCCCCTTGATGGCTGTTGGTCCAGCCCCGTTTTTTTCCATCAATTATTTAAACTGAGGTGTGAAAATGGGTGCAAGTGTTGTGGGTGAGAGGGGACACCCTTTCTGACCTGCTGAATTTCCCAACAAGCTTCAGAAGCAGCTACAAAGGTGGGCATTGTGCTGTGCCTGAGTTGGTTTTTGTTTGGTTGCCTCAATTTAATTTTAAAATCCCCAGGCAGGAGCAACAACTGCCTGAGCAGGGTGTGAGCAGAGGAGTGCCCCAGCACACACAGGGGTCACTGGGTGGGTTAGAACTGCACCCGTGTCTCCAGGGCCTTGTTCCTGAAAACAACTTCCCAGTGTTTTCCTTTTCACGCTTTTAAACGTAAATGTTGAAAGTTCAGAGAACGCTCATAAAACATGAGTGATGAACGTTCCTCACTCCCCGCTTTAAAGGACGGCCCAAGCCACGAGCAACATAAAACCACAGATTTTTCCCAAGAGCAGAAACTTCATTAGTTGAATCATGTGGAATCGGAGCAGACAAAGCAGAGAAGATTGTCCTCTGGGGGACAATCCTGAAGCCCTTCCCTCCCACCCCGAGAACTTTCCCTCAGCTGTTGGCATGTGCCTTTCCTTACAGATTTCTTGCCAAGAAGGTCCTTTGCTTTCCTAAAAATGAGCAAACACAAACTTCCAAATCACTGAGAGCTTCCAAAGTGTTGCGTGCAATTCTATCTGGATATCCATTTATGCTCAAGATGACTAAATATTAAACACATGCCTTTAATCTCGGGTATTTATTGGCCTTATGTGCTCTCCTGATTTTTTTCCTGCTAGTCAGGTCAGGGAGGTCAGTTGGCAACACAGGTAGAAAACTAGGAACGGTCTGACCTGTAAAATATATTGTTTAAATTTGTTATGGGGGTTAATGATCAAAATCTCAACTAATGATCACAAAACCCTTCCTTTTCCCCTCCTGCCTGAATGACACCACAAGCACTAAATGGGTTCTGAGCTCACAGATTTTAGTAAGTCTCAAATTAACTCCACCAAGACAGGTTTTCCCCGATATCTCCTGGAGAACCTCCAGGTTGTTGCAGGAATGAATTCCGTGGTCTTTGTCACACAAATTGTGTGGATGACACAGGTTTGGTGTAGCCTGAGAGGGGACATGGGTGAGGAGCCCAGGAGCTCCAAAGACATGAGATCAGAGCTGAGATTTCACGATGGAAGACAGGAGGGCAGATTCCAGAGGTAGGGATCCCACCACATCCCAGCCACCCTCCCACCGAGCCGCTCTCTCCTCTGGCTCTGCCCTGCACAAGGAGCTGATCCTCTGAGCATGGAGTCTTCCCCTTTGGAAGGGAGCAAAGAGCTCTAATCCAGCCTGGGGAGCTCCTGGCACCTTCGATTCAGGAGAGCCATAAAACACATCCAAAGGATTCCGAGTCTGCGGCGATAGGAACAGAATTCCAGCCAAGCCAGACTGGCCCTTCCCTGACACTTCTCCAGCTGCTCCAGCCCCGTAATCCCGTGGCCGGGAGTCCCCTCACGTCCCCTCTCCGGGGCTGTCAAGCACAGTCGTCCTTCTGCGCTTCCCAACGCGGGGTTTTAACGAGGGATATCCCAGGAAATCCCCCTGGCTCTCCGGGTGCTCCCGCAGGTGTTCCCTGCTCCCCCCAACCCTGCCTGGCCCCGGCCCCGCCGTTCAAACCGCTTTGAAATCAGCTCCCTTTGTTCCCTTTGCAGAAACGCTCTGATACAATAAAGGCTGAACAATCAGGAACGGCATCGAGCCCCCCTGAATCACTGCTCACACTGTTTCTGCATCCTCTGCGTGTGTTTGTCTTTCTTCCCAAGGCTATTCCCAAGCTGTTGCTTTCCCCTGGAGCCCTGTTAGAGCCTATTCTTTGTATTTACTAACAGGAAGCATCACAGTTCTGTCCTCACCAGCTTCACTCGCAGGCCCTCTTAATTATTGGTATATTTATTTTTTTTTTAAAGCTTATTTGGCAAAAATCTCCGTCCCTCTATTCTTCCTGGCTAGCAGGTTGTTTCTTTCTTCCTCAAGGTGCAATCCGGTTTCCTTTTGTTGTTAAACTGCCTAATCCTGATACTTTCCTGGATATTGTGGGAAAGAGCCCTGGTTGACAACCAACTTTTCATTTCCATCCTGATTAGCAAGCACATAATAACTGGAAGCATAATTTACGGTCTGATTTAAGCCACCTCATTCACATTTGGGAGGAAATCGAGGATGACTAAATCTTGAAAGGAAAGGCAGGATAAGCAGCATTAAGGAACTGTCAGGGATTGGAATTGCATTAAATGTTCCTGTTTTATTGTCATAGGCTTGTGGTCTCTTGCATTAGCACAAGATGATACCGGAGAACTCTTTAATCTAAATATATGAAACTCGGAAAATAAGATGGGAGAGAAAGGGAGGTGACAGGCATCCTGCATCTCCCTGTCTCTCCAGCTCACCAAGATATCCTTTCATTATTTTCCTGGCACTGTTCCCCTGCTGACAGCTCTTCTTTTGCTGAGGCATTGCTTTACACTTCTGGTCTAAACTCTTTTGGGCAATCAAAAAAAAAAAACAAACAAAAAAACAAATCCCAAACTAAACACAAAAAAGCCCCAATGCTATAAATGTAAATAGAGGTCCATCAACCAAGTTCCTGAGGCACTTGTCCTGTCTGGGGCTGCCCAGATCCTTCACTCTCCCTTCCAGGAGCAGCTCGAGGGGTTTGGCAGATTCAGCAGAGAATCCCTGTCACACCCCACATTTCCAGGCTTTTGCTGCCCACGTTCCAGCTCAGGGATCCATGTCCAGCCTCAGGGATGCTCTCCCATCTCACCTTTTCCTCCCCACTCCTTTCCCTTCAGGCTTCAAAAATTAAACAATCAAAGCCACCTTGGCTTTTAGATCTTCCCAGGCACTGATGAGCAGCCAAACAACATGAAAATTATTGACACTGCTCTTAAGAGATGGGGGTCGAACCCCCCCAACTGTGAAACGTTAAAGCAGGAAATCCTTCTCCTTCCTGACCTGTTCAAACCAAAACAGATTGACAGGAAAGAACCACCACTTCCCAGCTCTGCAACATTCCCTTGGAAGTTTGTGTTTGTCTCCAGGCTGTTTAACTCGGGGAGAGGTTGGGACTGGGTTCAGTCACTGATGTAACAACCAGCCAGGACACAGAACCACTTTCAAACTCATGAAACTGGAATATAAATCACTATTAACACGTCATACTGTGCTTTTTCCAGCTGCAGCCAACCTAACTGTGCTTCCCTGAAAATACGAAGCAGTTCCACTGATGACATTTGTCTCCTTTAGTCTGAAGTGTAGGTGGGGTTTTTTTATTATGCTAATTATTTTTTTGTCTGCAGGTGAATATTGCCTTGGATAAACCCCCATGTTTTGTTACCTCTCTAGAGCTGCTCTCACCCTCCTCTTCCCATTGAGGTCATGTTTTCTTGCACCTCCAGGGACCAGCCATAACTTCTCCCTGGTAAAAGATCTCAGGGAAGTCTCTGGCATTGCCCTAAATTCTCTGATCGCCCTTCTTTGATCCTGAACAACGTTTTTTGTGACTTTTCTCCTGAGTTTCAGCCACGTGGTCTCTTATCTTCCCCAAATCAAAGTTCCTGGATGTTTCACTAAAACAAGAATGGAACTCTCAGCAAAACCCCTCGGGGAGGGGTGAAAGCCCCGCACCTCGGTGACAAGGAGGTGTTGGGGGTTAGTGCCACGGGCTGAGCCGAGGGGCAGGACGTGTCAGAGGACGGATCACAAGGAAGGGATGTTCAAAGGAAAGCTGGGAGAAGGGAAAAATGCAAACCCCGCACAGATTGCAGTCGTGCCCCAGCAAGCAGAGCCACGGGAAGGTCTGCAGGGGGGACTGGGAGCTCATCCTGGGCACACTCGAGGCTCCCCAAAGCCTCCTAAATTAATCATGGCCTCAGCTTCAGGAGATGCTTTTAACTGTGTGCAACTGGGTGTTGTAATTGCTCCTTCAATTAAAAGTGGAATGGAGCAGTCTTCGTTTGGCTTGACAAACTCCAAAGGGCTTTTAGTTTCAGAGTAAAACACAGATAGTAACATTTTGTACTTTTTCTTTTCCCTGTGTCTCAAAGGGAAGAGAAGAAAAAGGAAAACAAGACTAAAAAATTTGAGAGAAAAATTTGGGGTTCTTCGACATTTAACAAAGTCAAACTCACACCGATTGTTCAAATCCATTTTGATCAGAGAACCTGTGGCTGCTCCACCCCTGGAAGTGTCCAAGGCCAGGTTGGATGAGGCTTGGAGCAACCTGGGCTGGTGGAAGGTGTCCCTGCCCATGGCAGAGGGTGGAATGAGATGATCTTCCAACCCAAACCACTCTGTGATTCAGACTGAAACACAAAGCTCAGGCACTGCAACCTGCACAGCCTGGAATGTGGAAACAAAGCACAAAGCAAAGGGAAATGCTGTGTTGATGCCATGGCCCAGCTCTGCCTGCTCAGGGGGAAAAGGGGCTGTGGGATTCCCGAAGGAATGTGGAGCAGAAGATCATTTACTGAGCAGCAAAAGGAGGTGGTGGAAAGGAGAGCCTGGAAAGCACCACCCAGACAGACCTGCAGGAAATCCCTGTGGGAACCATTTCCCTGGGAGAAGGTGACACCTGAAATACCTGGATTAGCTGCAGATTATCCATAATTTCTCCATGCTTGTTATTTGCCTCAGATGGGGGGATGGCACAAGGTTTGTCCCAGTAAAACAACATTTCTACTGAACAATGAATCTCCCAACAGCCACACAGGAAGACAACACTCCATTACAGTTTCTGTGCTCCAAGTTTTTGCAGAGATTATTTGTGGCTCTTTCCCTTATATTTATCACTGTGACAAATGCTGGCCTTTCCCAGGCATGTAAATATTTGAGCTCAGCTTGTTTCAGGGTCCACAGTCTACTTCCACAGTGGAAAAACCATGTGGATAAATCTCCCTCTGCCATTCCCTGGCACTGAGAGGGAAAAAAACCCCACAGGTAAGGTGGGAATGACCTTCCAGCAGCATTTTAGAATCTAACATCAGGTAGAGAAGAGCTATAACTGTCTTTCACAGGGCTGAACAGTCCCTGGTTAAAATTAGCTCTTGCACTTTATTGCACTGACACCCCAAACCATGTCTAGCAGGTGAACACACAGGACAGGCAGTCCCTGCACCCCAAAAAAGGAGGAAGGTTCATCCCAATCCTAAATGATCCTAAACATCCAAAACCCTTTATTTTTGAGACCAGTTCCTCAGCAGGTATAAAGTGACAAAATATCTTTATGCATAAAAATACACCCAGGGAAGTAAAACACAGAAAAATGTGACCTCTGACAGAACTGTTATAAATAGGATATTTGAGAAGTTTTCCATACAGCATCAGCTGCCCTTTAACCCTTGATCTGCAGGCATTTTCCATCCTTCCCTGTAGCCAACTACTGTGTCTTTGAGTGCACATATATATATATATATAAAAATATGTATTTCTTTACCTTAGGACTGTGCAGTGGTTCAGTGCTGCTCTGGCAAAGAGCTTTATTAATACTCATATAACCTCGATCTCTTACTGCAGCTGAAGACACACAGTGGCTCTTAAATGGCCTCTTTCCTTTTCACAAAACTCCTTTGTGCCACTCCAGGGAGGTCAATGTGCTCAGGAGTGAGATTTGGGGACCTAAAGGTGCTTTACCCCTCTGTGGCTGATGAGGAGATACAACAGACAGGAAGCCAAGAGGAGAAAGCTCCAGGGGATGGTGGGATCTGATCCTGGATCAGAGCTCAGAGCCTTTAAGCTGTTTGTTTGATTTTGTTTCGCAGGGATCAGTCCCAGCAGCATCACTCTGGGCCTGAGCTCAGCTTCACTGCAGGTCAGCACTGACCCCACTGTCCCTCCTGAGCCGTGCCCAGGCCTCAGAGCAGAGTTACAGCTCCCAGCAGAGCCCGGGGGGGGTCCAGTGAACCTACACCACGTCCCACCAGAGCCCAGTACTTGAGTCAGAAGTTTGTAAGAACACCAACAACTGGTCGTGAGTGTCAGAGCCACACAAGAGACATGGGCACCACGGTGCTGGTTTGCTTCCCCCAACAACTATTCAGCATGTTTTGAGCTCTAGGTGGGTTAGACAGCACCCAAACCTGTGCCAGGGAGGGGCTGGAAGTGTTCAGTCCTGAGCAGCAGATGAGTGTTGGGACAGCAGAGCCGTGCCCTAAAATGAGAATACACCCCCCAGCACGCCCAGGAACCGAGTGCTGAGGAGCTCCCACCACTTTCCAGAGCCCATTTAGACCCTTTTGTCCCTGTAACATTTAGAAACAGAGTCTGGTCTCCCAGCTGCACTTCCCAGAGCTCTCCTCACACAGGGGTTGCCACGTGCTGCACCTCCCTCTTCCCAAGGGATGTGCCCAGGGGAAGGTCACACCAAAACATGGGGACACCCCAAAGTCCTTTTTCACCTGCATTAAATGCAGAAATTAAAGGCAAAGGAAGAACCCTCAGGAGGTGGCAGGTGAGTGGCTGCAGGAGGGGTGGGAAGGGCTCTGGTTGCCTGGGTGGGGCTGGGAGCAGGTGAGCACTATTTATCCGGGTGGGGATGAAATAATAAACCACCTGATTTGCTGGGCAACTAGAAATGAGCTCCCCCCCTCCCCACCTGCTGGTGGGTTGCCCAGGTGTTTGTTAAAGATATGTGTATTTAAATGGCTGGCTATTTATTACTCATAAATAACAAAGTTATCACCAAGTGCTGGGTGAATACAAGCAATATATGTCCTTTTGTTCTAATCCCAGGCTCTTCTGATCATTTTGTGCCAGGGAAATCCATCACAAGTGAACCTGAGGTTCCATGTGGTGCCTTTAGGAAATCTCATCCCTCCCTACCAGTCGCCTCCAAAGGAATTGGCTGGGGAACAACGTGGCAGTAAAATGGGAAAACTGAAAAACTTTTCATTTAGCAAGTGTTGAATGAATCAACTTAGGAGAGATATTAGGATGGTTGGCAGACAAAGCAGTGGATCCTTCACTGTGTTTGTGGTGCCTTTGCACTTTACAGATGGAATATGAGCAGACTGTGCCTTGGCTGGGGACAGAGACATGAAGTCACCCTGGTTTCACCATGAAGTTTTTTGCACCCCTTTTGACGTAAAACCCAACCTGGAGTTCTCTCCAGCCCTGCCTGCACACTCATCTCCCATCTCTGGCTTTGCTCTAGAATTAGCTTGGTTTGGGCAAAGCCAAAACCTAAACCTAGACATGACAAAGGAGACAAATGTGAGAAAACTTTTTAAAAAAATTTCAGTTACGTATTTAGCACCTCCTGTACTTCTCTGGGTCTCTACAGGCTGCTTTTAAATGCCAATCCCAGAATTAAAGGTACTAAAATCACTTGTCCCAGTGATTCTTCCTCAGCTAGATTATTTTCCCTTTATTTAGGTGGTCATTCCTTATAATACCTATTTATTTGGATCAGTTATAATAACTATTTAAGTCCTTTGTCCAGTCTACTGTTACAATAAATTCATTAAGCTTTATCAGAAGCTCCAAGCAGAATCAAAGAGCTGAATTACCACTGTGGCTCTTGGGAAGCTGCTCCCTGAGTCCTGAAAATTACAGTTTTAGATCACACTTTGGCTCCTAAATAAAAAAAAAGAAATAGTAATCTGAGGAAATGCGTCTCTTCCTTTATGCAGTGTCTGGAGAAATGACTTTCAGTCACCTCCAAGGGCAGTTGGAACCAGAGTGGGATGAATCCAGGCCTCTCTGCTAAGTGAGCAACATGGAGCCTCTTTTTTTCCTTTTTAAGGCTGGGAATTACACAGGACCCAAAATAATTAGGTCCCCCAAACCATCTTAACCCCGAGAGGCTCTTCTGAAAATCCCAAGCTAATTTCAGCCCTTGGGTAAGTGTCCAAATGTTTGGGTCCCCATGGAAACCTTCCTGTGGAGTATCTGAACCGTGAGGAAGCTGTTTTTGTAGCCCCCACTCCCTTTGCATTTCCACTGGTACCATTAATACATGGCAAGAATGTAAGTAGTAGGAAAATATGTTCACAGCCCCTGGTTGATTCTTCCAAGATGGTGCTGTTGTAGGAAAAAGGATTAGGTGAGTTAAAAGTGCTCGGGGCTCAGCAGTCACTGAGAGCTACAACTGCTCCCAGCAAAAATACCCCTCGCAGCTGCACTTTGGGGAGATGCTTCTCGTGGTTTGGGTTGTTTGGTTCCTTGTCAGTGTTGCTCAGCAGGGATCTCTCCCCATTCAGCAGCAGGACCCAAGGTGGGTGGGTGGGTTTTTGGTGAATGATGAGATCCCTCAGCCCTTGGGGGGAATCCAACAGGGAGATGTCGAGCTTGGAGTGAACGCAGAGGGTGGGCATGGGGTTGACTCTGAGCTGCACTTGCCCTGCTGCTGTGCTGCCAACACTGGGATACATGGGATGTTCCTGGCACTTCCCAGCCTCCCATGAGCAGCCCTTTCACCCTTCCCTGCTGTGGTTCACCCAGCTCTGCAAATCCTTGTGTTTTGAGCCCGGACATCACCAACACTGCCAGGGTGACCCACCCGTGGCACTGCTGCAGCCTCGGCCCTCGCTGGGCTTTCAGGCAGGGACAGCCCAGAACTCACTTAAAAAATAGGATGGAGCTGCTTCCCTGCAGCAATGGGGTGTGGGGACACACCTGGGAGCAGCTGCCAGCTCTGGCTGAACAACCTGCGCTGGTTAAGGGTGTCCCTGCCCTTGGCAGGGGGGTTGGAATGATCTCAAAGCTCATCTCATTCCAACCCAAACCACCCTGGGATTTTCTCTACCTGAATTCTACTCTTCCCTCTGATGAGGACAGGGGGAAAGGCATTTTCCTAAAACTTGGTCTTTTACCATCACTTCAAAATGCATCTGGTTTAAAATTCACTTGTTGTGGATTTTCCTGGGACAGCATTTGGGAACTTCATCACCACGGCCTGAGATTCGATGGCCTTTGCAAACCCAAGCATGAGAAAAAAATATTGTAATGGCATTTTAACCTATTTTAAATAGGTACTTAGGGTTTAAGGCAAAGCCAAACTTTAGGTCATGACATGTTATCTTATTTCACCTCAAACTTGCACCTATGATTAACATCCTGGAGATGTCTCATTCTGAAACACTGAAAGCAGGGAGAGTTTATTCCTTTCCTTAGTCACTTGTTTTGATAATTACACACCAATTCTTTAGAGAAAGCTTATATTTAATATGGACTCACCATTTTTTCACCTCTCTTTACACAAAAAAGTGCTCCCTAAAGCCCAGCTCTATCCCACTCCAAGACAGGAGCTGCTTTTCAGCTGGTTGTTGAGGTTGTGGTGCCTCCAAACCTCCCTCTAATCTCTCTGGCTGTAAGTCAGGCTGTTGTTGCCAGGCTCTGCAATGGGCTCAGCCTCTTGTTTTCACAACCCACTCACCCAATATTTCCTTAGCATTATCCTTTTCCAAGCAAACTCCAATCTGTAACACCTCTGCCTGCAGCAGAGCTTAAAAAAAAATAAATAAAATCAATAGCATTAAGCCTCTGTGTAAAGATCCTAATTTATCTGGTTTTTTGGCTGGCTGAACTTCCTCTAAACTTGGGAAAACGTGTAAATGAACTAACAGCAAAAAGATAAAGAGTTGAATAAACTGTGGAGATACAGGGAAAAAAAATACCTGTACCTTCTTGGATAACAAAAGACACAGAGATCGAGGACATTCATGGGAGAGTGGGACATCAGGTGAAGCTAATTTTGGGAGCATCTTTTCTGCATTAAAATAAAAATAGGAATTTATACTCATACACAATAGTATTTTAAGCTCTCTCATCACAACTGAAGTTTAGGGACTTCCCTGCTACGTGGGTTTTTCATGACATGCAGGAGAACAGGGGCTGGTTGTTATAAATATATAAAATATAAATGAGTATATTGCTGCAGTGTCAAGGATACAGTCAGAGTTCTGGACCCAATGGGAGAAGGAGACTCAGAGGGGAAAAATAATGGGTCTGGTTCTTAAAAATGAATAAAATGGAAATGTATATAAATAAATAAAATGGAAATGTATATAAATGAATATATTACTGCAGTATCAAGAATACAGTCAGAGATCTGGATCTCATGGTAGAAGGAGATTCAGAGGGGGAAAATAACCTGGCTGGTTCTTATAAAAGAGTAAAATAGAAATGTGTATAAATTAATAAAATGGAAATGTATATAAATGAATAAAATTGAAATGTATATAAATGAATAAAATTGAANGAATAAAATAGAAATGCGTATAAATGAATAAAATTGAAATGTACATAAATGAATAAAATGGAAATGTATATAAATGAATAAAATTGAAATGTATATAAATGAATAAAATTGAAATGTATATAGATGAATAAAACAGAAATGTATATAAATGAATATATTGCTGCAGTGTCAAGGATGCAGTCAGAAACCTGGACCTGATGACAGGAGTTTCAGAGGGGAAAAATAACAAGGCTGGTGCTTAAAGCTAAAGACACATATGAAAGGGGATGATACTGGAGGAAAAAGCAAAAAGGCACACATTGTGTGGGAAAAAAACATATATGAAAGTGATGATTTGTGAGATAATATTTTATATCTCCTTTCACTTGCAATAGTTCATGGTGGTTTTCTTACATATGCCATGTAAGAACCATGGTGGGTGTTTTTACGGATACCACATTAACTGCAGAGAGCAAACACCAGCAACCAAGGCAAAACTTTGTTAAAATACGTCCACTTTCCAAAGGAAAAACTGGAAATTACAGCCAGAGAACCTTGTGCTGGCCCAGCTGGGGCTGCCCCCTGGAGAAGGATACCTGTTTACTGCAAAGCACTGGAAGCTTCCAGGACTAAAAACCACTTTAAAAACCCTTCCCTGAACACTGAGGATAAAACTTGAACTGCAGGAGCACCAAAGTGGGGCACTCCAAGATGTTTTCAGCCTTACTGACAACAGCCACAGCGAGGCTGCGAGCAAGAAACTCGTCCCTAGCCTGTTTTTCCTGATCATTCAAACCTCTGCCTGTCTGGGACAAGCTGCTCAGAGCTCCAAACCTCCTGCAACCACATCTGTGCCGGTGCCCCGGCGAGGAGATGCTGCTGTGCAGAGCAGGGATGTGCTCATCGCCCTCTGTTCCAGCCCTGGGGTCCAGAAAACACGTCAGGTCACCGAATCAACACAGTAAATCTTCCCCTTTTACTTAGAAAGACAAAAATAATCCTGCCTTTTCGATGAGCTCACACAACACCAGAAGACATTTCAGGCTCAGGAAAGTGTCTCATTTCTGCTGGCGAAGGGAGGCACAGCAGAAGTTGGACTGGGCTGCACTTGGACGGGCTCTGGAGCTCCACAGAGAGTCCAACTCATCCCAAACATCTCAAGGCACAGAGATCTGGTGGCAAACCCCCACATATACCCAGCTCTCTTTCTGAGCTGGCTCCAGCCTCGATGTTAAATGCAGAGAAGGAAAATTCCTTGTGCAGGAGCGGAGGTTGGACCTCCTGGGCGAGAGGTCCCGGCTGCCGCAGCGAGCGCGTAATCTCTGTTCATGATCTTCATTTTAAGAACTGGCCTGATTTTCTTTTCATGTGTCCTCACTATTCCTACTGGAAGGGATTTCCAGCCTCTGTCTATTTATACCCATTTTTTCTGGTGCCAACATTGTCTCTTCACTTAAATAACTTTCCTCTGCCTGCTGCTTTGCCTCCTTGATGCACTCGCCGGCAGCTGTCAGAGCTCTGAGCCTCCTCTCCTTAGGCAAAACAAGTCAATCCCATTTCATAACCTCTGAGAAAGACTCCCCATTCCCTGGATTCTTCCTGCCCATTCCCTACAGCAAGCTCCTCTTTTTGGATGTGCTGATGAGGGTCCTCCACAACCCTTCCTCTGTGGAGGTTTCCCGTCCAACATGTTTTAGGGTTGTATCTGAGGACTCAGAGAAAGGTCAGTGGTTCTTCCTTTGCTTTCACCCCTGCCAGTAACAAAACAATCCCTGTGGAATAACTCAACAATTACTACACCTCTTGTGTCACACACAGAGCCAGGAGAAAACACTGGGTCTCATATTTCAGAATATTAAGCTTTGTGGCTCTTCCATTTTCTCATTGACAACAGCAAACGAGGACATTGGTTTTTCCCCTAAAAATTTCAAGACAGAGTTCCAAAACCTAACAAAAATATATATTTTTTGGGTAAAGAAGAATACAGATTGGTAAAGAGAACAGCTTCTCCTTCCTAGCCTGGTAAGGACAATTAATTCCTTTTGTTATCATCTTCTCTGCTTCTTTCCTTTTTGTCAACATCATATCACAGAAACACAGGATGGTTTGGGTTGGAAGGGACCTTAAAGACCATCTTGTTCCAACCCCCTGCCATGGGCAGGGACACCTTCCACCAGCCCAGGTTGCTCCAACCTGGCCTTGGAAACTTTCAGGGATCCAGGGGCAGCCACGGCTTCTCTGGGCAACGTGTTCCAGGGCCTCTCCACCCTCCCAGGGTAGAATTCCTTCCTAATCTGTCTAAACCAGCTCTCCTTCAGTTTGAAGCCATGCCCTCCATTAAATCACTGCATGGAAATGAAAGATCTGTTTCTCCTCGAAGTCCAGTCAGGGATAAAACTCCCTTTGACTTCATGTTATAGCAAAGAGCAGTTCAGGGCTCTGGTTTTTGTAACACGGACAAAAATCTGCTGGAATAAAATGAATTTCGGTGATAACCTCGTTTAAAAGAGCACTCCTATCCCAGATGGAAAAGAAACAGAGGGGTTTTCAAAAGATGCAGAGGGGAGGCAGTGGCAGAAAGAAGAGTGGGACTGATTAGTCCAGAAAATGCAGCTAAAAATTCTTCCAGTGGTTCCCCCTCTGCCCAGATCATCCAAGGTCCTGATAAAAAAACTCTGTGCAACCCTGTAGCTGCACACTCATCATTTACACATCTAAAAAGGTTCTTTGCTGCTAATGAGCACGGGAGGATTACCATGATTTACACCTTGCCTTTGGAAAATGCCTCCCCACAGGAATCCTGCCACATGTGGCATGGAGGCAAACATCAGGGAGGGCAGGAATAACAAGATCTGGCAGCAAAAGTCTGCCCAGCTCCAACAAAAGTCTGTCAGGAGTAACAAATCCATGGCTTAGGGCAGAACCTGCTCGAGATAAGAGGAAATATTTTTTGATCAAGCCCAAGTCCGGCCCTCGCAGATGTGGAAAGAATGTAACAGGAAGGGATTTTTGAATTCCCAGGGGGCTGCAAGGAACAGGTTTTACAGAGGGGTTGCTTTGAATTTTTCCTTCAGCTGCCCCTTGCCCTCTTTGCTGGGTTTCCTTGGGAATTGGGGAGCACGTGTTCCCTCTGTCCCAGACAGGCAGGTCCAGGAGCAAATCCCGTGTCACTCCTGTCCCAGGCCGGGTGACACCCCAAGGCAGGAGGAAACGTGGCCCTCCCTGACTGATTCTGCTGCTGATTGGGAATTCTGACCCTGCACCAGTGGCAGCAGCGACGGGAATTCGGAACGTGGGAATATTTTTCCACGAAACCAACCTGGCTCGTCCACTGAACACCTGGGAAAATGAAGGGAAATGGAGATTTCACGTTGGATTTCTCCCACTTAACTGTGCCTCACAGTGGGTGGCATTTCCCTCCCTCCTTTCCTCTTTACTCTCCAGTGCAGAAAGAACTTATTTATGAGGGAGATAACGGGACATATCCTAGAGGAGCCTACTTGGCCTGAATGCCATGTTTTCATAACTGTCCTGCGTGAAAGAAAAATGAGGTTAAATCTTGAACTGGAGTGAACTATTTTTGAACATACAGATTGGGGAGTGAAACACTGGTGCTGATGGAGTTAAGGTTCTCTGGCAGTTTTATTTAACTCTGAAAAAAAGATCTACTTCTTTTTTCCCCCTCTAAGAAAAGTCAGTGTTTCACACTGGGTAAAGGACACCTTCCCCTCTTGATGGTTAAAAAGCCTCACACGAAATATCAGCTTGTACTTAAAATCCCTGCAAGTGTTTTGGGTGGCAAAATTCTGTGGAAATTTGGGTTGAGCTGGGTAACATTTTTTCCTTACAATGACTTTAGTACAATCCAAATTTCCAGACCAAACAGCATTTTTTCCCCCTGAAGATTTTTCATCGTACAGTGACAATTTGCAATGTGTTATTTCAATTAATTGTCAACTATTTCCAGATCTCAGAGCAGATCAGTGTATATAAACCAGTCACTGGTAGTCAATTTGCTTTTCTTTCCTCTCATTTATTTGCCAAGACAAGAGCTTTGGGGTGACCATCTGCTTCTTATTTCAAACCTGTCTGTTTTTGCTGATACCTGATGTCTTGTGTCTCATGCAAAGGCCCAATGAAAGATTGATAAGCAGGTTTTTGTTTTGACACGGGTCCCCTATTCCCAGCAACGCTGCTTTACAATTCCAAGTTAATTTTATGCTGCAGGGTTTTTTTTTCAAGCACTTTAAATTCAGTTTCAGACCCGTGTTTGGCAACCATTTCCAGATATGCTTTTGGAGTTACTTCATGAAATTAAAGAGGGACGTTTGTGGGCTGAAATACAGGTGCTTGTGGAACTGGGGCCTTAGGAAATGTAAAGTTAAGGCTCAATCTCTTCTTCCCTACTGGTTTCCATGTTAAGCTTGCTCAGTTTCAGACCAAAATAGCTTTATTTGTGTTATGAGCAGTGTTGTTATATCCCTGTCAGGATCATGCTGGGGCCTTTCCACTCTTTTGCCTCTAATGCAGCTGCTGCCAGGTAAAAAGCTCCAGGCAGAGAGCCAAATACCAGCCTCACCACATCCTAAAAGTGATGTTTATTCTCTTAACTCTGTTGACTTCTCGTGCTTCCCCAGTAGGATAAAGCAGCTTTAAACCCTTCCCTACAGTCACCTCTTAAGTGGCAACGACCGAGGGCAGACTGGAAAGTAAAATAAGATGAAATAACCAATAGAACAAGGAAAAAATTGTCTGTGCCACCATCATAACCTGCTTGCCCAGCCCCATCCAGAGCCTTGCAAGGACCAGCACAGGGGAGAGTCCAAGGTCCCAACAGCAGGAGACAAAAAACTGCTTCAAACCAGCTTTGCTTCTGTTCTCCTGTCAAAGATCTGATGTTCCCTTTGCTCACCCGATTTTTGTGCCCCAGGTGTGATTCTGGCATTAAAAACACAGTGATTTTAGGGTTTCAGGCAGGGGGAGAAGCCTGAGCTCCCCTGGAGGATGATTCAGTTCACCTAAAACATCAGTTGCTCACTTTATCTCTCTCTTTTTTCCTATCCTACCAACATAAATATTAGGGAGGATGAACCGCAGCCAGGAACTTCCCACTCTTCAGGTGGGAAGTTGCTCTTATCTTCTCTCTTAATTATTCACAAAAGCAGTTGATTATACTCTATTTTCCCCCATCTACACTGAGCAGAACATCACACATAAGCAAAATCCTCAGCTTTTTTTTTTCCCCTTCTGTTTTCCTTACTCTGTTCCTACTTTTCTCATAAAGTCTGTCACCAATGGCTGGTTTCCCTCTCTCTGTAATGGAAATTTTGGGATTGGTTGAGAAAACCCCAAATCCTAAATCATTAAGCAAGATAATATCTCAGAATTATTACTTAACAATAAGAAATTTCATAGCAGGCTTTTTGACAGGACATATTTCACTTTGAAAACCAGCTTTTGTTTTGTTTTGTTTTTTTTTTTTCTCCCTTAGGTTACAAGGTGCTTAAATCATTTTTTTTGAAGGAAGGAGGAAACAGCTGTGGCTAAAGTACACTTTTTTCCATCTGTCATTTCATCTTCATTTTCTCTTTTTGGGCATGCAGCACTCCCAGAGTAAAGCAGCAGCAGCAGCAGTGCCAATATTGGAAGTTTTAAAGAATGTAAACTTGAACTTGGATGGTTTCTGGTCAAGGTCTGAGAGTAGGATTTTCTTTTTTTCCCCCTTGTTTTCTGACTGGGCTGGAGGTCACATTTCTGCTTTCAGAGTGGTTGGAAGAGGCAGGTTCTGGGATGGGCCATCCCTTAAGCCTGGCTTTTCCCTCAGCTTTTGAGCTGAGCTGGGAATCAACTCCTCTGCTGCTTCCATTTAATCACAGGAGAGACCTTGGACCAAAACTGATCCACTAAAAGGAAGGACCAGCTGATCATTGAATCATTAAGGTGGGAAAAGATCTCCAAGATCATCAAATCCATCATTTGTCCTGCAGCTGCTCTCAATTCCAATGTCTAGTTTACAGGGATCACTTTAGGTTGAGACTACTGAAAATAAAGATCTCAGAGGGGCACGAGCAGAACAGGCTGCTGAGCCCAGACAAACACAAAGTGTTCTCTGAGTCTTTAAATGAGACTTTTCCCAAACTGACCCTCCTCAGACATCCTCTTTCCCACCCACCACTTTTCCCTGCAGAGCATTTCTTGTGCTTGGTAACCAAAAATTACCGTTTTGGATCAAGAATGCCTGACAGGTAATAATTCAAATAAATGATATTCAGGAAAACTTATACTGTCCTAAGTCCAGGCTTCATTCCACAGCAGGAGGTGAAAATAGGAGAATGTGAAGAGAGAGCTTTCCATGAGGGTAAAGCACGGGTGGAAACACCCAGAGGTTTTAATTTAATTTTTCCTTTAATTCCTTGTCTCCTAAGGAGCAGAAAGGATGAATTCAGGGCTTGAACACGGAGAAATTCAGTTCTCTCCTGTTGGGCAGAGAAAGTTTATGAGCTATAGAGATCTTGGTGAAACATCCCACAATAAAAAACACGGATCATTTGGATGAAAAAAGGGGTGTATAATCCCAGAGCTATTGTTCGTTTCTGTGCCAGCTGAACGGGGTTGGCATCTCTCCCGAAAAAGCCAGCGCATATTTTGATTTTGATTTTCATTTTCTCCTTCCTTTTTCAAAAACCTGCCCCTGTAAAGTCAGCCAGGATTTAAACAAATACATCTACAGCACGATAGCACTGCCATTAAAATAAATAATTAGCAATGAGGCCTGAAATAACTGTCTGAAGACCCTTGAACACGTAAATCAGCCCCAGGGTTGGAACAGCAGGGAGGTGATGATGGACCCTGGGTGAGGTGGCTGTGCTGGGGAACCCAAAGGCTTGTTTGGACAGAAGAGCATCAAACGGATCAGTGCAAGGTCTGGGAGTTCCACAGTGCTCCTGGGCCAATCCATCTCCAAGAAAACTGTCAGGAAGGGCAAAGGGGTGATATAATTCTTCCCCCTGGTTACATTATTTCTTGGGAGCAGAGCAGCTTTTAACTGACAAAGACAGATCTCACCTCTGCAATCCAGGCCTCTGAACTATCTTTTTGTTGGGTTTTTTTTGCATGAAAAGCACTGATTTTCTATTAAACTTTTTTTTTGGCTTTGAAGCTGCAGGAACACTGTTATTTCAGTGTTGACATCTCTCCCATAGATCCCCGTGGACTTTTAACTGCTGGAGGTAAATATTGCCCCACGTTCCTTTTTATTGCTTGGTGTCAAAGAGCTCGACTCATCCAGGAGTTACAAAGGGAGCTTTCCACTGGGTTTGAGTTCTCAGCTTCCATCTTTATCAAACCACTTTAGCCTTTCCCAGGGACACTTTTCACTAGCCCAGGTTGCTCCAAGCCCTGTCCAGTCTGGCCTTGGACACTCCCAGGGATGGGGCAGCCACAGCTTCTCTGGGCATCCTATGCTAGGGCCTCCCCACCCTCTGAATTTCCTCCTCCCATCTAATCTAAATCAATGTTTTTATTAATCTAAATCAGCCCATTTATCTATCTCACAGCCCATTTGCTCCCAGGGTTTCCAGTTCCATCACCGTCACTCGGAAGGAGGAAACCCCAAATAAAGCATCCAGGTTTCAATCCTTCACCTTCAGCACTGCCCTGAGCTGGGCTCCCTTTTTCCTTTCCCAGGTTGCCAGCCCTGCTCTGGTGCCTGGAATGGGAGGTTTTCCTCTCCTCAGGTTCTCTGATTCAGCACCGGGAAGGTCTCACAGATCCCGCTCCGTGCTGAGTCACAGCCTGTTCCTCCCAGCAGGAGCTGTATCCGAGGCAGGACGTTCCTGCTCCACACACACAGGACTCAGGGAACACAAATGAGTCACTGCTGGGACTTTTTTTTATATACCCCACATCAATAGATGCTCGTGGCAAAAGCTCTGTTGCAAATACCAGTTGGCTCTGTGATATCATTTCTTTACCCTGTCGCTGAGCTTCAGCAGCGCTGCAAGAATTCCACAGTAAGGAGAAAAATTAAGAAGAAAAAAATTACCTTCACTTTATCCCTATGAAATCTTACTTTGCATGTCCACCAAGATCAAATCAAGCTCTGAAAGCTCATTTTTTTCATGAAAAACAGCACGGTAATAACACTGTTGACATTGGCTCAGAAGTCAGATCTTCCTCAGGAACAGGGAAAGCTGCTGCTTTTTCTATCATCAGAAAGGTGGGGAAGTCAGGAGAGATAAGACAAGGCACGTTTGGCAATGCCTGGGCTTGCCACAGATCAATATTTTTCAGGCAAAATATTTTTCTCCGTTGAAAAATGGGTTGGTTTTGCAAACACAACGCATGAGAACAGACTTTTGGAACTTCTTTGTTTTGCATTAAGGAACTTAAAATGATGGTTGTTAAAAAGAAACCCCTGTTTTTCAAATGTCTCCCTGTGTGAAAGCTTTATATGTTGAACTAGAAGCATGAACTACTCAAAGGGTTTCGTTTTCAACTTGCAAAACACAAATACTTGAAAAAAATCAGGATTTTTCCCTCTTTGATGAGCTGCACCTTTTTCATCTCCTTTCAAAAGGCACAAAAGCAAGATAAAATTCAGGGAAATGAACAGAGAAAGTAATTAAATGATGGGGCCAACGAGAGCCAAAAGCAGGCATGGATGAGGGTCCTGCTGATGCACAAATGTGTGTGTTTGTGTCCAGCTGGGATGAGGATCGTTGGTCTAGAAAATGTCATCCTTAAACCGAGGTTTAAAGTTTGCAGAGTTGTAAAAAGACCTGGAAATGCATCTTTTGAGTGGAAAGGTTTAGTCAGCTTCAGAAACAGCGCTCGTTTCTAACGATGGAAAATTGCTAATCTTCCCAAGTTTGTCACCAAACCAGTGCTAAAATCTGAATGGAAAAAGTTTTGCAGTCATTTCTGTGAAACGTCCCGGAATTCTGAAAAGGAGAAAAAATATGAGCGTTGCTTCTGTTTGGTTTTTTCTTGCATGGGCTGGCAGTTCGTGCCTTGGAATCAGGATCTGGACTCCACCGACCCCTCTCAGGAAAATCCTTCAGGTACCAGGAAAATGTTGTTGATGGGGAAAGAGCTTTGAGAGGATACCCCGGGTGACCTCAGAGCCAAGTCCCTCAGCTTGGGAGATTACCATTTCCCCTACGTCAAATTAGCAATTAAAAGCACTAATTACTGCGGTTTCCAACACATCTCAATGAACACGGTAAGTGCATTTTACACTAATCCGATTAACAGATTTTTTTTTTCTCCCCCCTCCTTTTTATCTCAAGAAAATGCCCTGCGAGCCATTGTTTTGCTGGTTAACGATTCTCTGCCGGTACTTTGGGACCAAACACCAACCAGATCATTTCCATTTAACCGATTTCTAGGAAAAAATAAAAACAAACAAACCAAAACCTGCTTGCTGCCTCCAGAACAGCCTTCGATAATTACACACCACACAGGCAGAGTGGAAAAGAGCAGGGCAGGGACCCCACAGCGTAACTAATGCAGACGCAGAGTAAATACCGGTGTGGAAGGCAATTCATTAGCTAATCTTATCTAAAGAGCACATCTAAATGTGTCAGGTGACACAAAGCCAGGCCAGCTCCAACTGGCTCTTCTGGGAGATGCCTGTTTGAGCCACGGAAAGAATGAGGAGGCCCAGGCTGTGTGTGACACATCCCCCAGCCCTGCCTGGGGCACCACGACCAGCCCGAGCAGCAGTTTGGAGGTGACAGAAGTCTCACTGAGATGTGTTACAGATCCTACAACTCTTTCTGCTCCGTGGTGCAAAATATCTCACACGGCGGCTCTTTGGAGCAAGAAATAATATGAAATATTTTATTATTAAATACATAAATGCATCTATATATAGAGAGAGAGAATCAGAGAATGTCCTGAGTAGAAAGGGACCCACAAAGGTCATCAAGTCCAACCCCTGGCCCTGCACAGGACACCCCTATTTATCACATTATGTCCTTGAGAGTGTTGTTCAAACCCTCCTGGAGCTCTGGCAGCCTTGGTGCTGTGCCCACTGCCCTGGGGAGCCTGGTCAGTGCCAACCACCCTCTGAGGGAAGAACCTTTCCCTGAGATCCACAGGTGTTGCTCCACACCCGGGCACCACCTCCTAAAGCTGGGCATGGTCAGGCTCTGGGGTGAGGCACAGCACAACTGTTGGACTAGAGAGGCAGAAAATGAGCTGAAAATGCTCTCAGGGAGTTCCATGGAATACAGGGCAATTACACCTTCCCTCAGGACTATTCCTCTTTCATCAAAAGGGTCACCTTTCAGAATTGGCTTAAAGTAAAAAAGCTAAACCAAATCAACATTTTCCCGTTGAAGTTCTCTCAAACTTCCTGGACGATTCTCTCTAATTTCACCTTTTGCAACCACCTCCCTACAGCGCCCAAAGCCTGACAGTTTCTTGGAAACACTGTTTCTCACTTTTAGGTACCTACTGTATCCTTAACACACACACAAAAAAAAAAGCCCTTCCACGTTCCCGAGTTCATAGACAGAACAGCTGTGCATCTTTATTGCACATATGCTGCATTCTGGTTTGGCTTGTTCGCCAGCAGACAGGAAAGTTTTATTTTTAGGCAGATGTGAAAGCCCTAATTTGTTGCAGAGGGGAATAGGGAGCCTAATAATAGCACACAACACAGCCAATGCCAAATTAATTAATGCAGAGCAAAACAGGTTACAGCTCACGAGCCAAAGCTACTATTTTCCACGTCCCCAGCTTTCCCTCTCTCCAAAATAGTGTAGTGGAACCGGAGCTGGGAGAAGTGTCCTTCTTCCCTGTCATACCTACTCACTGCTGGAGGCTTTTTTCTGAGGGGCTGTGCAGTGAGGTTTGTCTTGAGTTCACAACAAGAACTCAACCTGTCTGTCAGTTGTTATTCCTTCCGTGACCGACCAACATCCCTCAATCCTGCCCTGGCCGGACACATCCCTTGCTCACAGATGGGGAAGGGGAAGGGAGGAGGGAACCTCAGAGCTTTGGAGAAGGTTTTGAGGCACAGCAAACCCTCTGCTGTGCCCAGGTGCATCCACCTGGTGGGTTCCAGCTCCAGCCCCCAGGGCAGAGGGGCCAGAGGGAGGCTGGGAATAGCTGAGCTCTGCTCTGGGGTGAGCACACGTGTTTGCTGGCAGCTCTTTCCAAGTAGGAGCAGGAGCCTATTTTAAGCTCTTGCCTTTCCTCACGCATTCACTGTTGCCATGGCTGCAAAACCAATGCACATGGAAAGAGAGGTTCTCACTCTCTTGACTCAGCACAGAGGCATGTTGGTGAATCTCGATGGTTCTGAACTCCTGGGAGTGAGGGCTGCTGGGGCAGAGCCTTCCCCTGCTGCTGCTGCAGTGGCCTGACTGCTGGCTTGGTGAATCCCTGGAAACCTGCAGCAGCTGCCACACTAACCCTTTGTTTCCCACTGCTACACCTTCCAAACTGCTCATTGTATCTTGTCATTAATTCAGCTTCTCCTCCTGTGCCACCCCTTGAAAGATAAAATCCGACAGGAGAAAACAGTGTTGACGCTCCTGCTGCCCACTCTGAGTGGCCAGGGAGGGGATGCCCACGTCAGGTACATGAAATATCCCAATCCTGAAGTGGTATCAAATCCCCAGGGTCACAGGCAGCAGCCTGGGGAACATTTAAAGGTGAGTTCCAACGCCCTGGCAGTGAGCTTGGATTCCAGCCTGGCAGCAGGACCCACATTAACGCTTGCACTGATTTTGCTCACGTTTGCAAACTTCCAGCCAGCTCTGATTCAGATGGGATTGCTAATATTTTGAAGCTGTTGTTTGCCAGGGTGTTTCCAGAAGAAACAATCAATACACTTGAAAGGAGCCCACTGCAGGTTTGGAAAACTTTTGGGCAGGATGCTTGATTTAAATGTTTATATTTTGCTGCCCATTCCTAACCTTAAACAGAGAAGAAAAACAACCCAGCACAACTCTTGTTAAGGGCAGTCAGGTCTTCAGTGACTATGGAGTTGCAGAACTCCTTTGCCTTCCAAGTTTATTGAAAATTTAGAGTAAGGAAGGTGGAAATGTAGTGATATGTTAAGGGGGGAATGGCTTTAAGCTGAAAGGGGGTAAATTTCTATGAGATATCAGGAAGAAATTCTTCCCTGTGAGGGTGGTGAGGCCTTGGCCCATGTTGCCAGAGAAGCTGTTGCTGCTCCATCCCTGGAAGATGAAGACAGAATTAAAAATACCAAGGGCTAACTCAGGATTTGCCTTCTGGAAACGATGCTAACACCAAAAAAATGAGAGGGTGGAAGGGGCTGAGCAAAGAATAAACCTTTAGGATGAGGGGGAAACAAGGTTTCCTACATTTTGTCATTTTTCTGCTCTAACTTGAAAACCTTACAGTCTTTATTTGATTACCCAAGAATAGATGAGTTAATAATCTGCAAACCTGGGACTGACTCACTGGCACAAGATAGATGGGAGACAGGCAGGTTTTCTTCAGGAGCCAAACAAGATTCCAAAATAACCCCAGGAGCACATTGTATTTATCAAGTGACACTTTATTCCCTGCTCACAAGCACCTTCACTCAGCCACATTGGCTCTTCATTAACTGCTGGAATATTTTAAGTGTTCATACAGAAGCAATAAAGATTAATTCTGCTAAAAAAGGTCCCATCTACTCAAAGTTTGCTGGGAAGGGTATCCAGAATCAGTCATGGAGATGCAGACTGGACTGCAGAGATTTACACTGGGGGGGTTTTTTTGCACATTTTGCTTTTTCTTTGCCACTGGCTGTGACAGTGAGGGAGAGTCTAGAGGACCTAAATATATATATATATGTGTGTGTGTGTGTACACGCAGGTACAAAGAGTTGGTGGTGACCCAGAAGAGCACTCAGTCCTTAATCTGAATATAAAATTCAGATTCCTCTATCTCAGCAGCTCTTCTTCCAAAAGATGAATTACCTGCCTCTCTGAACCCTCAGTTAATTTATAAACATGCTCATATTTCATTATTTTGTGACTTAGCAGCATGGAGGGGTTGCTGTTCATCAATACCCACTTCTGTTTGTGCCAAGAGTTTGCAAGACTTTAACACCATTAAAATCCAGCACCACAGCTCAGTTTAAAGCTGTCAAGTGTCAGGATATAAATATTACCCCCCAGCTATTACTGTTTATAAAGTGATCCAGCTCTTTAAAAAGTCAAGTTACACCACACACTCCTGTGGCTTCCTGCAACCGTTAATTCCAAAGGCTGCTTAAACATGTAGGATATTTTCCCTTTGACATGCTTTAAATGTATTTGTCATTAATCTTGACCCTTTGACTGTTCCCTGAGGGACAATGAAGTGATCAGACAGCTGTGCCCCTCATAACTTTTAATACTTTAATTAAATCCCCTTTGGACCTTTTTGCCCTCCTCTGTTCTTTCTTTAGTTCAGCCACCAAGAAAAACGAGCACAGTTTTAACATCTAAACACTGGAAACTATGAACATATAACAATGCAGAAATAATTTCTTATTTTTCAATTTACTTAATTATTTTTAAATTTAATTTCTGGAATGAATGAATGAGAGTTCTATTTTCTCCTTGCGAGCTCTTTTTGAAGTCCCAGTGGTTTGGCCCCGTGTGGATAACCATAAACAGAACTGTACAGCTTTGGACAGATCCTCTTAAGAGAGAGTTCAAGTTCTGCTCTTCCATAGTTTAACAAGACAATAGTCTTTATAAAACTTTTACCCACAGAAATAGTTGATCTGTTCTGAGAATGATCAACCTCGTTTAAAGGTAACGGGCTTGGCTCCCATATGAAACAATCCCTATCACTTCACTCCCCTTGTCCTCACGTTCTGCATCCAGGTCTTGGTGTTTGGGATTTATTGGCATGTATAGGAATTGCCCAAAATGTCAGTGAATTGGCAAATTGTAAATATCACTGACATTAAAAAAAAACCCAAGAAACTGTTTTCCACTGCCTCAAACTTTCCATTAAAACACTGTCAAAAGTGAGTATCACTTTTGATTCCCTAACTTTTCTTGGAAGGATTGAAGAAGTCAACCAGGATTAAATCATTGCCAAATGACTTTGCAGTATTTATTTTGCACAGTGCAGGTGGGGACACATTGCTAGAATTCTGGGGTTTGCACCTTTCCCACCCCCACCTCCACTGAGGATTATGGAACACTCCTAATCTCAATTAAATAAATTTGTGCCCTATTTGTAAGGGCACAGGTAAATCTCAGCTCAGCAAAAGATGATTTTGGCTATTTCTGCTAAAAACTACCCCAAACAACATCAGCTTGAGGCAGTCTGGCCTTTTTTTGCAGCTGGCAAAAACTCTTGTCCTTGGAGAATATTACAGGAACCTTGGTGAGGAGAGGTGGCAATTTGGTTTTACACGTTTTTAAGCTCATCAGAACTCAGAAATCAAAGAGAAGCTCAGCCACGGGCTCAGGGGGAACCAGGTTCAACAAAACCCCTACAAAGCCTAATTGAACTGAGGACATTCCATGATTCTAATCATCAAACAGCTCCAGAGCCAAAATATATTGATTATTCCAGGTGGGGGGAGTTCAACAGATCGTTTGTGGATGATGGGAAAGACCTGTCAGAAGTTGGGAAAGGAAACCAGTGAGTGTATCTGGGACTGAGTGTGTATGGGATTGAGTTTGTGGCACACCTTCCACCCACAGGGAAACCAAGGCTGTTCCCCAGTATCCAGAAGAAGCAGGAGAACCTCCAAACACACGGGCTCTGGGGCTGTCCTGTTCTTTGGACTGACACTCCCCCGGTTTTCCCAGTCTGCAAACCTCTTTCCTGAAAGGGAAATGGTTTTGTGGGCTTTCCTGCCCCACACAGGACCCCAGAGGTTCTCGTGGTCATCACCTGTGAGTTCTGGGACCACGTGAGCCCCAGCTTCCCTGGAAAGCTTCTACAAAGGAATTTAAAGTGAATAAGCCTCCCAAAGCAGCATCCAAGATATTCTAACACAGCAAAGCTTTTGTATCAGTCTGGGAGCTTGGAGCCCTCTGAAAACAGAATCATTAAAGGTTCAAAAAGACCTCCAAGATCCTCAAGTCCTACCTTTGCCTAAATAACCCCGTGCCCACTAAACCATACCACGAAGTGCCACGTCTGCTCATTTTTGTGCACTTCCAGCAGTGGTGATTCCAAGTTTTAGGCCTGTTATTGCCCAGGAATTCCCAGCCCTTCAGTCCAGGCAGGTAAGTGTCATATTTTTAAACCTGGACATCTCAAGTCCAGCTGAGCCCTGCAGGTCAATCATCCAGCAATGTCATCCCTCCTGCTCCCCAGAAAGCCAGGCATGGTTTGGACTCGTTCAACATAAATTAAACCTGCCAGTGAAGGTGCCTCTGGGGATAATTCCAGTGGAGGGTCAGGACAGCTAATGAAGAGTGTCCAAAAACTGAATTCTTTTACCTCTGTGGTATGGGGGGCCTTGCCCTGAACAGGGAATATCCCAGAGCAGCTGAGGGAGGACCTTTAGGCTCCACCACAGAAATGTTTCTATGAAGCAGCAGTGGATGGAGCAGATTTAAACTGACACAGAGGGAGGAAAAGGGCATCCGAGATAAAAGTGGCTTATAAAATAACTTGGAATGTCAGCACATGATTATGTTGTTTTCCCCTCAGTCATTAGACAGACTGCTGGGTTGCAAAACACTCTGAAGCTTGAGAAACTGCTAATGGGCAACAGCTTTTGGAATGTCATAAATGCTAAGTTTTACTGGCCTGGAAAGACGACGTATTGTACAGTCAGAAGTCAGATGGGGAAATATTTGGACACTTGCAGCTTGTAATAAAGTGAGAGAAAGTGGATTAGTAGGTTTTGTAACTCATTAAAAAGGAAGAGCTGCCCAAAAAAATAAAAAATAAAAAAAAAAGATTTGTGGGAAATCTGCACCCACCACCCACAGCTCCTTGGGCTCTTTCCAGCCCTTTCTCAAAGTGATTTACACCTGGACAAAAAGGACACCATTAAACCCCTACACCCCATCCAGAACAGCCTGAGCCCACAGGACCATTTGCAGCTGAGAGGATAGCACTGAACCTGGAGGACACTGAATCCCTGGGGCTTTGCTTTCTGGTTTGGAGGGGTGAGAGAAGCCCCTTGTCTTTCCAGGCAGCTCCAAAACCCAGCTGTGTGCACAGGGCTGAGCCCAAACCCACATGACCAGAGGCCTACGTGGCTTTTGGCTGAGGCAGGGAGCAGGATGAGCTCGTATCTGCCTCCAATAAATCTTCTTGACTTGCCCCAAGACTAATCCCAATGGAACGAGAAAGCCTTTTACTTTAATAAAGCAGAGGGCGATTCCAAAGGTAAATTAGGAAGAGATACATTAGGAAAAATAAAAATTCCTTTCCAAGGTATTGGAAGACACTGAAAGGCTTCCCAATCCCCCCTTGGCAGGCTCCATGCTCAGCACCAGCTCTCTGCTCTTTGTTCTGAGAGCACTTCACACTCCTCAAGAGACGGACGTGCAGTAACGAGGCTTTTACTGGCTACGACAGATCAAAGCTGACCTGGGAGATAAACACATTTATTTAATGATTACATTTCCCCGTGCCAAATGAAAAAAACACATAAAAGTGCAAGATTCAACGGCTTTGTGTATATATATGTTTTTTTTTTGCTTGAGCTGCACAATGGAAATTGTTTGTACTCTCTGCCAGAACAGTAACGCTCCACAACGTTGGGTTTGGCAGGGACAGAGCAGAGCCCAGATCACTCTCCAGTGATTGCTGGGAGAGGAACACCAACTGTATGTTTTTACACTCCCAAGATATGTCATGTCCAGCACAGAGAGACCCTGGACAATTTTAGCCAACCTTTTGTGATACCCAGAAGGAATTTCTTCATGGAAGGGGCTGCCCAGGGGGGTTTGGAGTCCTCATCCCTGGAGGTGCCCAAGCAATGGCTGGATGGGGAACTTGGAGCTCTGGGCTGGTTGACAGGGTGGGGATTGGCCACAGGTTGGACTCAGCCTTGGAGATCCTTTCCAACCTTAATGATTCTGGGATTCCTCATTAACAGTGAAAATTCCCAGGTGGCACCAGAACTGGGTCCTTCCCTGCAGGAACACAGTTAAGGAGCAGCTCCTGTACAGGGTGGAGCAGTTCTGGAGAGGAGGAGCAGCCCCCAGTCCAGGCTGATGGAAGGATTATCATAAAATTCAGTGAACATCAGGTCAGGGCTCAGATACAGCTTGGTCACAACCTCTTAATTAATTCTTGCCACCATGTTATCGAATACCAGCATCATTAAGTAAAGACCCTTGTTACAGCTCTGTCATTAAGCAGATCTGAAACACTTTAGAAGTCAATTAGAATTGTCAGTGTTCGTTTTTCCAATAATATGAGCAGTTAAATAATCAATCTGGACTGACAGTTTTCTCTATTGGATCTGCAAAGGCATAATTTTCTAATTTTATGATGTTTGACTCCTTTATTCTGACACTGTGACAGTTTACATATTTATTTGCTTAGTCATTTGCCTTTGTGATTCCCACAATTGTAGGCATTAATCTTCACTCTTTTTATTTTTATACATTTATTTATACAAACTTCACTTGTTGCAGCCTACTTAGCACAACTCTTCATTAATATAATGCTTGTTTTTCCATGTGTGAAACCAATCAAAATTATAATGGGACAAACACTTGTCAGAGGCTGAACACTCAGTCTCTCTAAATGCATTTGTCAAGCAAAACTGGCACCTGGGAATTACAGCACTAAAACCTCCCTCTCTCCCTATGGAAAATTAAGTAACTTTTTATATGCTGGAAGTGCACAGTTGCAAGCTAAATATTGTGGTGGGTTTTATTTTACCAACAGGCAGCTTAACTCCATAACTGAGTGAGCCCTGCAAAGCACCCGGTGAGGAACTGTTGATGTGCTTAAGTCTAAAATAGTTTATAGGAGGTATTTTTTTTTTCCTCTGACAATGCTGACTAAAGTTACCATTTGGTGTACTGGAAATTCTTAAATAGCACCAACAACAGTGGACTAATAATAACCTGAGGGACTGAGAGAGACTGGAGTGAATCCCCCTGCACAGGAGTGCAAGTGCTTGCTTGGGGGTTCAGCTTTACCTGCTCATCTTTAGAATTTCTGGTAATTTTTTCTTTCTTCAAGTATCTTGGACTGATTTTAGAGACACCACATAAGATTTAGCCTGTGAAAACCTCACATGGAGAAGAGCCAGGTGTTTTTTCAGACAAGCCAAGGCCCCAGGGCCAGTGTCCTTCACTGAGACTGAAGCCTCGTGCAAATTCACTTTTCTTGCCCCGCTGATGCTTAACACAGAAAAAAGATTCCCAAAGTGTTCAAACAGCTCCAGGAACTGGCAGCATTTTGCTCTTTCCTTCGTCTGTGTGGGGCTTGATACCCTGGCTTGGAAGCTGTGTCCATTCAGAGAGAGCACCCCGGGATGATCCCACTGGGAACAGCACAAAACCTGGATGATTGTCACGACAAGTCTGACTGTGAAATGATGACATTCTCCTATTTTTGTACCGGGAACAAGTTACCTTGGTCTCACACCACACAACTGTAGGAGGCAAAGGAGGAACATCAAGTTCCTTACTTCAATTAAGGGCCTGGGCAAGACTGATTAGTACATGTTTTGACAGGACAGGATGACCACAGCAGCATAAAAATAAGATTCTCATTGATGCAGATACTAAAACCCTGATTTAAAAAAAAAAAAAAATTCTAAGTCTAATAATAAAAAACCAGATGAGATTCTGATTCTTTTGGAAGATCCCAAAATGTCTACAGACAAGAGGAGAGTCATATGTGCAATTAAGACAAAGCTATATATTCTTCCCATAAAAGATTATTTTCTTTGGGTTTTAACCACGTGTGAAATAATGGGGGAATCATTTTGGTATTTACTTTTTGAAACACATCATTTCCAAGCTAAGGAACAGAATGAGCTTAAGATGAGATGAACATTCACCACTTCCACAAGCCCAAAAAAGACACTGAAATTCAGACAAAACCTCATCCTTCAAGAAACCCAAACTACTCCAATTACCATATCTTAGCCAGGATTTCCCACTTCAGTGGGATTTTAATAAGCAGTTGAAATTATCATCTTCTAAGACATTATTACAATCTGATGGAAACAGAAGTATCCTTATTTTATTTTTACTTTTGATTTTTAGCCAGGGACCTCTCCCTAAAAGCTTTCTCCAGTCCCTGGAGCCAGAGCAGCCACCTCTGCCCTGAAGGACAGGACACTTTTTTCAAGGCTTTTACTCAAATACGAGAAGTTCCTCCTCTGATGCTGAAGCTCCCCAACCCTACAGCTGAGAATCCCAGAAAAAATCTGGACAGACAGATGGACCCAAGAAGCAGGGAATTAGGGATGACCCAACCTGTCCCCCATCCTTCCCACGAGCCAACCCCTGTTGTGGTCACGGCCAAAACAAGGTGTTACAGTAACAGTAGGGTGGAAATCAGGACCTGCCCAACCTTTCCCCGTGTGTATATTTATTTTACAGCCCTGTTTTTCCACGGTTGCCATTGGGTGTAGTGCCCCAGCTGTCCTCTCTTGCTGGCAGGGTATTTTTATTCACTTATCTCCAACCTTGCAGTTATTTTTTTTCCATCAGTGTTTGGTTTCCAAGTCCCTCCCCCCCGACCCCCTGTGAAGAAGAGGGTCCTCTTTTCACCTCTGAACTTGGTCCTTTCAGCAGCTTTATCAGGGATGCAGCGACTTCTGTGGTTTCCTCTGTGGTTTTGGATAATCCATTTACCCTCTCCATGAGTTTCTTACTCTCTAAACATGTCATGGTCTCTGCTGGTGTGAGACTCCATCAATGACATCCCAGACCAAAGTAATACAATGTCAAAATCACTGTTTCATGTGATTTTTTTTTCCTCTTCATTTTCCTTGGGATCCAGAAAGCACCCAATTTTCCCAGTTACAGGTAGAAGTTTATTTAATTCAGTTTTAAAATAAAAAAAATCCCATTTCCAGCTCATGCTGTGTCATTAACTTGGATTAATTAACACACAAAAAACACAATTCCTAAGGTACTACTCCAGAAATTAAGCAGAGTTTTGAAGGAGTCAAAAAGGCTCAGATTCCCTTTCCTAGCACACAACAGACTTTATGACACTGACCATTTGTTTTCCTTGCTTGTAAATTTGGGACAACATCTCCCTGTGCTGCAGCACTGAATGGATGAAAACAGTGAACATCAGTATTCAGAGGAGAAGCCCATATATCATGGAATTGAATATTTAATCTGCAAGGAGAATAAAAATGAGGGGAAAAAAGAAAAGTCTTGGTACAAAAAAAGAAAAAAAGAAAATCCCTCTCAAGCACAGAGGTTTCTGATCAGGTCAAACACACCCCTCAAGAAAAGCTTCTCTCCCAGGGAACCCGTGGCCACTCAGCCAAGAGGTCCTGAATCAGCAAACCTGACTTAAGCCAAAAATAACCATTTTATGGAGCTTGGAAAAAGAAGCAAAAGTCAGAGGGAGAAGTGTGGAGATGGCACCTCCAAAAACCTCTTGTAAGCTGGGCCCGACTTTGAGCTGCTGCATTCTGGGAACAGTTCTCTTAGTAGAGCAAGAGCCGAGTTTTACAACCACCCTTTCCAGGAACCCTTTGGTGTCCTTGTTCCACCCATGGAGCAGATTTAGGTGCCTCATAAGCAGGCAGATAAATATGAAATTTCTGGCCTTCGTGTTTAAGAGCAGAGATGAGGGAAGAGTCCCAAAATCAGACCCAGAGCATCTGAACCAAGGGGTGGGCACACACACGCCTGGGAAGCACCTGCTGGTGGAGATCAGCAAATAAACCTTTGAGGAGCAGAGTAGAGGGATAACAAACACCCCTTCCAATGGCACAGCCAATACTGGGGGGGGGAATGGCATCCATAAAATAACCTGGAAATAGAAGATCCCAGACAGGAAAGCTTATTTTTAAGCAGTTATTTTTGTGTTGTGTTTCTACTTAACGCCACAGGCCTGTTCACTTGCAGCTTCACAGGGGGCTGGAACCCACTTGCACACCCCCAGATTTCCACCCAAAGCCCATTGCTGAACTACCTCCCTGGCCAAGAACTGCTGGACTTCTTCATACAAACAAGTGTTCTCCACTCTAAAATACACTTCCCTTTGCTTCTCTGCCTCCACTTGATGACAGTGAGTGCTCTCACACTGCACTGTTCCTTCTCAGCTCGTACATTCAGAGAATGGGGAAATATTTCAGGAGGAACCAGCACAGCTTGCCCTTGCTGTGCTTGGGGAAATCGTATTTAAACAGAATTTCTTTTACAGCTGGATGTACCTTTCCCAGAATATTCTGAGTCAGAGACATCAATGTCAGCAAACTTATGTATATACCTAATAGATGTCCTGAAGTCACAAGATAACTTCAGAGTCATGGAATGGTTTGGGTTGAAGTCACTCCTCTTTTTATTAATTCAGGCATAACTGAGATTCTGGAACTTTTCCATTCAATTCGTGCCTGGGTAAGAAGAGGAATTTCAGAAGCACAGAGATCTTCCCCAGCAATTTTTCAATCAGCAAAGATGACCTGCTGCTGAAAAGAGGCAGTTGCCACTTAGCAGGAAAGGATATTATTGAAAATACGTTTTCCAACTGCTTCTGCTCCCTGTCCCAGTCTGTCCCCAGCATCCTCAGCCTCCCACTTGGCACACAGGGGCCAGGACACAAGTTGCCTCCCACATCTGGACACACCTGGTTGCCTTTCAGCCTCTGCCTGGAGTCCTGCAGTGGAACTTTCCATTCCCTCCCCTCCAGAACAGCCAAACTGTGCTCTGGGAGGTAAAGCAATGCCCAGCACTTAAAGCCTCCATACATCCCAGTACAGACCTTTCCTCAGCTTCTCCAGCTGGGATGGTTTAGGTTTATTGGAGGCTGAGAGGTTGTGCTGCTTCTGGGAACTCCAAACTGCTGCAGCACGAGCATTAATCAGCTGCTTTAAAGTGGAAAATTCACACAGAAAATCAAAGACATGAAAGTCTTAGAAAAAACACCAACACAATCCAAATGAAATATTTAGAATTATGACAGTCTGAGGCTCGTTGCCTTAGGTGGTATCAGCCAGTGGTTGTGCTACATGTGACCAGGAGGAATTGCTCCAGGACAGGAATCCCAAGGGCAGGAGCCCTGTGAGGGAGAAGTGAAGCATTTTAACACTTGGCAAAAATAAGGCATTGGCCAGAGAGTGTTCCCTCACTGACCCTCCCTTAAGTTGCAATAGGAGCCCCTGATAATCCACCCTATTTACAAGTCCATTTTTTCTTCTCCTTGGCCTTTCCCACAAAGGCAGAAGAGCTCCAGCAGGGCTGGCTCCAGGCTGCCACACAGCACCAAGGTTGGATTTCGTCACTCCAAGGACAAGAGGAACTGCTGAGCTTCTGCTGCTGCTCCTTGGAGGGAGCTGAGGGATGGCTGGAAAACTGGGATGGCCTCACATCTGGTCTGCTCCTGTTGCTGCTGCCCAGACCTGACCCTTCGGGAGCATCTCGGATCCCCAGAGCACCGGTGCGGAGTTCCCTGCACTAAACTTCCTCCCTCACCACCAAACCCGCTCTTCACCCAGCTCCTGAAGTGAGGAGCAAAACCTCAGGCTCACAACCCCTCTCCTGTGCACTTTGCCACCTGCAAGGCTGGGAGAAGCAGTTGGAGAGCAAAGATCTCCAGAACTGTTTCAAACGGTGGCTTCTGTTCTTTGCTTGGGGATTTTCCATCAGCTGCTCCAGAACTGATTTCCAAACATACAGAGAGAGCTCTGAGGGGCAGCCTTTGAGATCCACTTCCCCAGACGACCCCTCCCTGTCAGAAAACAGAAGAATCCCAGTGTAACAGAGCCCCAGTGGATGGAACCTGCTGTGGGTAAAGCTAAATCAGGGCTTCTCATTCCTCCTAATCCCCCCGAGCCCTGACACCCCTCGTGGAGGCTCCAGCGAGGCCAAAAGGACTTGGATGTGACACTAAGCTGGTGGACCAGGTGGTTGGCAGTATTTCTTTCATCTCCCCCCCTATTTTTGCTTACCTGCCATTTTAAGGCCACTTGTAAATATAGATCAGAGGGTTCAGGAGCAATAGGATATGGAACACCTTGCAGGAAACATTTCTAGCAACAAAGAAGCTGCCAGGAGCTTTTCCTGAACCTTTTCCACTCTTCCAGCAAGTGTTGTCTTTTATAGGTGGAAAAAGCTGAAACCCAGAGCCCACACCAGCCACCTGATGTCCACATCCAGGGCAAAATAAGGGGTCTGAGTCAGAGCTGCAGCCTGGAGCCAGCTCTGACAGCTCTTCCCAGCAGGAACAGTCCTGGGGGAGGAATTCCATGGGCACAACCTTCCCTGCTCCTGCTGTGCCCAACAGGCCTCTCCTGGAGGACACTTTGCTCAGCCTGTGCTTTCAATAATGGGTGTGCTGAGGGACAGTTCCTCTGGGCTCGTTACAAATTCACTCTGCAGCTCAGCTTGGAATGACACATTTGCATGTCTACGTCCAAAAAAAGGCCCTTTTCAAGATGACTTTGGTTTTTTTCCTCAGAGCTGGGCACATCTGAGGGGCAGAAAAGCTGCAGAAGTGCACGTGAGATGGTTCCCAAAGCAGATGTGAGGCAAGAGGAGTTCAGCCTCCCACTGAAACCCAAGGCTCAAGAAATCATTATAATTGCACAGGAAAATGCTACAGACACGAGGAGTATTTTTTGTGAGCAAGTGAAGAGTGATTGTTAGAGCATTTTATCCCAAATTATCAGTCACTGACGGCTTTGGGGAATGTAGATGATTTTTTTCCTTTTTGACTCCAATTTCTGGGCAGACTTCCTAAAAAAAAAAAATTAAAACTCAGACCAAGATATGAAGAGTTATCTTTCCAAATGAAGTTTTCTGCAAGACATTTACTTTTTCAGGTCCCAAAATTCCAGTAAAGGAGGTCACAGACAAGGGCACAGATAGAAAAATAGTCCTTGGTTAACTCTAATCTCTGGTATTTCAATGAGATTTTCTAGAGCATTCATCCATCTCCCTGCCATGAGGGGGCTGAGCTGGCCCCCGAGCACTGGGGAAAATCCCACCTGTAATGACTAATTATTCCCTTTGACAATTCATTGTAATAAATTAGGCACTGATTGGATTTTTTTTTCCCTGCATTCACGAGGCAGTTTAATGTTATTTAAGCCATGAATATTTGGCAGTGCAGTGAGTTTGCACAGAAACTGAAAAAATGGGTTTGGTGTCCAGAGCAGCCACACAATTCCACACCAGGCAGGTCCTTCTTGGGAACATCTGACAGAGTTGCTCAGGGTTACAGAGATTTTGGCCCTGATTAGCTTTATTATTATATTTTTTTAAGGTGAAATGAAGGTGTTAAGGCAGTTCATGCTACATTCATGTGGGTGGGGTTGGTGTTCCTGAACAACATCCAGCTCAAAGCAACAACAGGACTGAATTTCTTATTTTAAAATATATGTTCGTTCTCGACTACGTTATTTTTAAAAAAATATGAATTCATTCTATGGGATCTGTATAATCTTAGAATATTTGGGGAAAAAAAAAAAAGAAACCCACATTTAAAACAAAACTAAAGCATTTCTGCTGAGCATCCACTCAAACTTCTGATCAATGTGCAGATACCAAATGAACACAGGGCTCAATCCATGATGCTCCAGCACTTCCAGGCAAGAGCACTCCCTCCCTTCTTAATCCTGACAGCAAGGAAATGGCCAAGAATCAGGATGGAATTTTTTAAAGAAAGCATAAATAGCCCTGATTCAGTTAACTGATGCATTCACCAGATGTAATCCCTAACCAATGGATTATACACACTGTTCAATGCATAATTCTGATCTGCTCTTTATTTGTAAGAGAATGAAAAGGATCAGGTCTATTTTTAACTTCCTGGAAAGTTTAAAAATAAAGAACAGCTTTCAATAATGCATTAAACAGCAGGTTCCAGCCTCCTTAAAATGAGCCTGTGTGTACCAAGGAGGAGGAGAAGTCCTGTGGCTCTGCTGCCCACCCCACAAGTGGGTAAACTGAGAACAGCATGGAAGGAACCAGGAATGACACAGATCCAGGGGTTGGTAAATCCAGGGACACTCCATGTGCAGAGGGAGATTTAAGGAATGGCATGGAGTCTTTAAGTGGTCTGGAGCTTAATCCCCCCTCAGAGTGTTGGGCAGCAAGAACCAAAGCACACCCAGGCAATGTTTGCATCCCTTGGGATGCATGCACGTGCACACACTGGGGTTGGAGCTTTAAGAACCTGCAGTTTCACTATAAAAGTTTTCCATATTTTTCCCCCCACACCACTCCCAATGCACATTTTCCCAGCACATTTGTGCGTGCCCTGTGCCTTTCACTGTTTAAAATTCGAGCCCTCCTCTGAAATGAAGGACAGGGAGAGGAGGTGCCCCTGCCAGCCCAGAGCCACACAGGGGCTGGCACCAGAACCCACAGGGAAGAGGTGCCTAATAAGCATCACATGCACTTGGACTGAAAGCCAGGCTCTCTCTAATGCAAATTAATCTGAAATTTTGTCAAGAGAGTCTGAAAAAGCTCTTCTGTAGAAGTAATTCTTTTAAAATTCAGGTGACACACAATGAAAATGTGGGTTTTTAAGTGTTGTCTGTGTGTACAAAACTATGCCCACATACACAACGTGACCCACCTGCCAAGCTTAAAACTAGCTGGTTTACATCACAGAATTATTAGGGTTGGAAGAGACCTCAAAGATCATTAGTTCTCCTAATATAACTCCCTATATAACTTGGGCACCAGCACAGAAGCAATTTGAAACCAAATCCAGCTCTGACCAGGGACAGGACCCCAGGGAATGGACTGGAGCTGTGTCAGGGCAGGGTCAGGTTGGATCTCAGGAAAAAGTTCTTCCCCCAGAGGCTGGTTGGGCACTGCCCAGGCTCCCCAGGGCAGTGGGCACAGCCCCAAGGCTGCCAGAGCTCCAGGAGGGTTTGGATGGTCCTCTGGGGCACAGAATGGGATTGTTGGGGACGGGCCTGTGCAGGGCTGAGGGTTGGACTGATGATCCTGGTGGGTCCCTTCCAGCTCAGCATATCCTGGGATTGTGCACCACAGGCACCAAGGCAGGGAATGCACTCCCAGAGCTCTGGCAGAAAACAGGGAGTTTTATAACAGCAGGATCGGTTCATAACCTCAGCTTTACTCAACACTCAGCCCCGAGCTGCATTAAGCAAGATGAATTTCCAGGCTCTCCTGTGCTGGGGCAGTGGACACAGAGCAAGCCCTCGGTGCTGACAGGCTCCATCTCCCATGTCAGCATTCCCTGCTCCTGGCTCCCCTTCCCAGCACGGAGCCAGCCAAGCTCTGCCTCCCCTGCCTCCAACAGCCTCACGCTGGAGGAACCGGGGCCAAATTTAACTCCCGGCACTACGGCTGAAATAAAGGACAATCCTAATTAAAACTATTAGTAATTCAGTTTTAAATCCCTCAGGTAGCTGGCACATCCCTCTTCCCAATACTTAAGGATGGGAAATACTACCCCTTATCCAAATACTACAGTAAATTCAGCTGCTGAAAGGCAGCAACAGTCTGGCTTTTATTGGCATTCCTCCCTATGTGCCCTGGCTTCCATTTCCCCCTATATTTTAAGCACCAGCTTCTGTCCATATTGGTGCCTTATGCTCAGGCAGTTGCACACTGTAAATATAAAAGACTCGACCAAGGGCTCCCAGATCTTCCCCCCCAGTATTTTTGAGGAGAAAAGGTCAGAGTATTCCAGTGAACTGACGCACTCCCTGTCTCATTTATACAAGAAGCTTAAAATTGTGCGTCATTTGACCATTTTCCATTTGTTCATGCTGAGATTAAGAGATGGGCTTATTGTTGAGCTTATAGTTGAAATTACAACTAAGAGAAAAAAAGGGTTACAGGGGATCAGTAGCTGCAGCTGGGCTGTGATTTACTGCTGCCCAGTCATGGCAATGTAAATTAGAAAACTGGAAAAAAGCAGCTCCCAGGGATTGGGAGAAGCTGAGTAATTAACCATTTCCAAGGTAAAAACGTTTCCAAATAAAAACCTGGGAGCCAGGACTTGCTGTGAGCAGTAACAGCTCGTTTAATTGCCAAAAAGCATCTGTGACAGGGGAGGGGTGGACGCAGCTGGGACTGCAAGGGCAAAAAAGCCCCGAGCCAGGAGCAGAAGTGGTTTGTAAGGGTGAGGACTCAGCAGATTTTGCACCACTCCAGCCCTGCTCTGGAGCTCCCAGGTCAGGCAGATGGCAAAGCTTCCACCCCCCAGCAGGCACAGCTCTTCCCTTGGGTACCCCTCCAGCAGATCTTGCAACACAAGGGATGTTTTCAGCACGTGAGCAAGTTCAGGATCACAAATCTCAAGTGAAATATTCCCGAATTTCACAGCAGTGCAGGCAAATCCAGCTAAAACCCAGAGCTGGTCCACGAGCGTTTGTCCACAACTGTTTATTCCAGCAGGTCGCTGGGAGTGAGCACAGAACAACACCAAGCTCAAGTATCTCAACTCAAATTTGATGGAACCGTGGAAATTCCGACAAGAAATGCAGATGAAGAGTTTAAAAAACCTTTCCCTTCAGTCACAGGGATCAGTGAATACCCTCAGGTTTTAGCAAACTGTGACACTCACGAAAATCTTTCAACTCTGATTTCTCTCCATATTCTATTCTGTGTATTCCATGAATCCCAAATTGATCAGTATTTACATGACAGTGGTAAGAAGGGTGACAGCTTTGCTGACGTTTTCTTGGAAGAAGTGTTGCTATCTATAGCATTTTCCATTTTCATTTGGGATATTTTTATGGGACTGGAGACAGATGGATTTTCTAGTAAGGTGAAAAGAAGAACGTTGCCATTCCAATAACTTATTTCCATGTGTGGCAAATCACTAATACCAGAAGATTTTGCTCAAACTAAATTTATGTGTTTTTCACCACCCAATAGCCTCTTTCACTGGTGGAAAAAAAAAACCAAGAAATATCATTTTTTAACTTTGCAAACGGTGAAAAAGATGAAAACTGACAAAGCTCTGGTGCCAAATGCTGCTTGTGACAGCCAGTCTCCATGCAGGGGAGTTATTTTGCTGTTTAGAGGAAGATTTATGATGAAATATCCATTTACACACTTTATAAACTATGAAAAATACAGGACATTTTCCAGAGCTGTGTCATTCTCCAATGGAAGTACCAGAAAAATAGGAAAGTGGGGCTGCAGGAGAGCCCAGAGCATCTGCTCTCACACTGAGAGCTAAACCAGGTCACCCCAGCAGGAGCTGCCAAAACCAAGTGTGCAAGAGCCACAAGTCAAACTTGAAAAAGCAAAATAACTTAAATAATAGTTCAAAATCTATTATGGAAGAGTTTATCCGTATTGCAGCTCCTGCTGTTGGAGTTTTGTGTTTTCTCCCTTCCCTGCACAGGCAGCTCTCCTTTGGCTCCTCTTTTACAGAGTGCAGACCTTTACCAAGCCAGGGATTAATATTTTAGTGGGTTAATGACACTTTATTATTGGGTTTCACCCATGACACGTTGATAAAGGAATGCCAGAATTTAAGCTACTACATAAACTCACATGTGAGTTAAATTTGAATTGAGATTCACACTTGAAGCTTCAGGTGAAGGTGCCCAAAGCTGGCTGTGTGCTCACATCTGCTCATCCCAAAGGAGTGGGATTTCATCCTGAATTCCAGTCCAAAGGCTTTATAACACATCCCTGCTCCCAAACCAGTCAGTGCCTTCTCTCAGTCTGCCCAGCTGAGGTGCTTTTCCTCCCTGTGCCAGCCTGGGCTTTGCTGGGCACAGCTCATTTCCTACAGCCCCCCCCAGTTCTGCCCATCCCTCGGGGCCCACACACCAAACCCACGTGCACATCCAGCTAATATCCATCTGCTCCACAGGAGAAACCATTTCCTTGTGCCATATCAGGAAAATCTGGAGGCATTAATGCCTTAACACCAACATAAATGTCAGAGCTGAGCTGCCCAGACACGCAGGTGAGGGTGTCCAGCAGCATTCCCAGGGATATGGTTTTCTTTGGACTGTGTTTGACTGTGAAACCGGCCAAGATTTTGCTACATTAATTTCTAAGTAATGGCACTGCAGAAATGAGGTTTAGTCCTAGAGGTCCTATACATCTGCAGCAAAGTAATCTTGTAATCTTCCAGCCTCTCGTGTATTAAGAAGTGTTGTAAGATATGGGAGTAATTTTATCCCATTTTCAAGTGGCAATCTGAGACAGAGACAAATTACTATTGCTGCCCAGCCCCAGCATTGCATTTTTTACTGGAGACTCAAAGTGCTGACAGAACAAGGAATTTAATCCAGGTCTCTCCAGCCCAGTTTAGCATCCTCAGTGTTGGACCACCTGTATTCCAGCTCTAAAAATAGGTGCAAGTGGGACCTCTCCTGAAATCACACTTGGAGCAACTCTCATTTCCACCCCAAATGCACAGGTGAAACAATAAGCAAATGAGGCAACACACAAACAGGATGCAGAGCTCATTAATCACCACGACAGATAAACCTGTATGTGCTTAAAGCTGTTTTTCCCAATGCCAGCTAGAGCCCAGCAGCATCTCTGCTTATTCCTGATGTTTATTCCTATCCCAGGCCAATTTACAAGCCTTCTGTCAGATAAAAACTTTCAGAGCTTAAGAGAAAAAATGCATTTAGCCATGGATGCACTAAGGCAAAGCAGATAAAGTTTAGTGTCTAAACTTATGAAGATTTAAATGCTATTATGACATGAACACACTGTGCCAATTTTCCAACTCCAGCAACCAGACTAAATGTCATTGTCTTTCTAAGAAGAAAGGAAACGAGAATAGATCCTTTTTTATTGACTGAGGAAGATTAAAGGTAATCTCCCTAAATCCTCAATCACCCCACAGGATACATTTTTTTGGACATGGCTCTGTCATTCAGAGCATCACATCCTGTAACAGAGAAAAACTTGCTTTATCCCTCCCTTCTTCTTGTCCCTCCATCCCTTTCAAACCCCCCCATCACACACCTCTGCTTTTGCCACCCAGTGAGACCAGTTTAAATCTGACATCGAACCCAGGGTGGCCAAAGTCACCCTGTTTTACTTTAAACAGTTGGACATGTCCAGAAAGAACAGGAGCCAACTGCAAGACCTTTCCTTCCTGCTTGGGCTACAGGATAGGAAGACAAGCTCACCTTGCCAAACTGGATCCCTTTTCCTGCTCCCCTTTTCTCTCTTCCACCAGAAAAAAAAAAAATAAGAATCAAACTAGTTCCCCCCCAAAAAAAAAAAAAAAACAGGTGAGGAAAAAAAGCACTAAAAACCCCTTTGTGGCTCCATGGCCATGAAATCCAGGGTTTTTTTTTCAGGAAACTGGACAAAGATAAAACTTGCTGGAAGGGCATGGATCAGATGGCAGAGTGGGGAATTCCACAGGGAATTCACTTGCTGTTTGTGATCTGTCAAAAGGAGGTGGCAGAAGTGATTTCTGGGCCAAAAAAAGACTATTTCGGTCCTGAACTTGCTGGGGCTTAGTCAAAACCACAGAGGAGTCTTGCTGAGAGGCTGAATTAATGTTGTGAGGCAAAGGAAGAGAGGCCAATTCCTCTGATATAAAGTAGTCACTCTGTCCCAGGAACACCACAGCAATCCCTCTGGGATTTGGTGCCCAGAAAACAGCAAGAGGTCTTTACTTCCCATAAAAGCTCATTAGCTGTTCCCTACTGGTTTGCTCCAGAGGCAGCAGAGCCTTTCCATCACCTTGGTTTGGTTTTGGATGTGCTCCTGGAAGCAGGAGGGGGATGGGAGGATGAAAACAGCCTTCCTTCTCCAGGGGAACACGTTCACCTGGGCAGAGGCACCTCCCTGAGGGATTTGGGGAGGACAAAGCATCACCCCAGGCTGGTCATCTCCACTCATCCCAGCAGGGATTTAAAGCTGGAGAGTTTTCCGGGAGAACTCCAGGCTGGGATGAGAATGAGCTGCACAGTGAACCCAGTCAGTACAAAAAGCTCTACTCTAAAAGCAGATGTTTTGACCTGTCTGTAACATCACACAATAAATGAAAATATTAGGGAAAAACACCGTGCCAAGGCAGGGGAGAGGAACCCCTTGGACCTGAAGTCATTGCCTTTTACACCAATTTTTCTTTGCAGGTAAATCCAAGCTTTTATTTCAGAGCTCTACTAAACCTCACACAGCTCTAAAACTGAGCAGGAGGGGAAATTGTGGAGACAAATGTTACCACCGAAGAGACTTGATTTTTCCCAACTTTTTCCTCACTTTAAGGGATTCAAGCCAAGCAATCTGTGACACCCACCAGGGTAACATTTTCCCTATATTTTTTTTTTAAGTAAAAAAAGCAGTCTTAGATGCACAAACAGAGCAAGGCAGAGCGTCTCAAAGCAGAAGGGCCAAATTCTGCCCCCATGCATTTAATGCACGAAAAATCATTAGCAGGGGTTTCACTCAACTTTCCAAGCTTTCAGTTTTCACCCCAGTGTCCAGAAGTTGCAGTCCCTATTTTAACGAGTGGGATGTTTGTCCGAGTGATGACAGTGCAATTACTCACTGGCTCTAATTAGGAAATAATTACTACCAGTGTCTTAATGCAATGCTGGTGCCATGGCTGCTGTTTGTTCCTGCTCGTGGGAGCTTGGCACCAAATCAATGCCCTTCCCCAACAAAGAAGAACCCAGCACTGCAGAGCCATTTCTAATAACTTCATTCAACAGGCTACAAAGTAAATTTTGATGATTTAATTGGAAGTGATGTTTAATAGGAGGCTGTTTCTGCAATTACCTCTAAACTCAAAACGTCCCTTTTGCTTTATGCAAGCCATGCCTTTTGCTAATGGTGTTCCCTTGGATTACTGGCTTTTTATCAGTTGTGTTTTTATGAGATTCATAGGACCCAATTTGATGTTCCCAGGTATTTCAAACAGAACACACTGTACCATTGTTCAAAGGTAATATTATTAGAAATGTGCCTCGATACATTGTGTTACAATTATTTTTGAGAATTAGAGGATTCAAATTCCCCGAATCTCATATCATTCAAAAAACTTTTACAAGTTTAAAGGCAAAAAAAAAAAATCCCCATTTAATGGAAAACAGTGTTCAGATTCCAAGTCATTATTGGCTCAAAAATTGAGCTTTCTCTGCTCTGATCCATCCCTGCCTCACATCAAAAAAACAGCCACTGCTCCGTGTCACCCCTTCCATTCCAGGGGGAAAAAAGAAATCACTGCAGACCCTGGTTAAGCTGGAATCATGGAATAACCTGACATGGAAAGGGCCCCCAAGGACCAAAGTCCAACTCCTGGCCCTGCACAGGACAATCCTAAAAATCCCCCCCTGTGCCTGAGAGCATCACAGCTGGTGTGGGACTGACACTGAAGAGCAGCATCAGCTCCTATAAAAGGCAGCACGAGCTCACTGAGATGATTAATAAACTCCCCTGAAAGTGTCTGATAATCAGAATTGCTCTCAGCCTGCAGCAAAACCACACCCTCACATCCCTGTGTTTTATCTGCAGATGGGCAGTGGAAGGTGACAGACACACAAAAAGTCACTATATTTTCACATTTCCCATCCCAGTCCAAACACAGGGTGGTGGGGAAAAGGGAGATTTCTCTTCTTGCTGCATTGGAAGCTTTACAGCAGGTCTGTAAACAGGGAGTTTGTTTTCCCACTGAGGTGGGGACCAGTTAAACCAGTGAGTGACACGAGCACTGCCCTCCCCAGTCAGCTTCTTGTGCAGAAAGGAAGGGGTTAACTGCCCATGGGATGTGCAAGGAGGAAAATTCCCTCCCATCTGCATCCCATCCTGCCCTGACAGGTGTTGGGTTGCTGTAACCCCCTTAATTTGGGATCCCCTGCTACTCCCAAACTTCCATCCCTCTGGCCAAGCTCTGAGCAGCTCCAGCAGCCTCTGCTCTCCGAGCTCAGTGGCCACATCACCAGGAACATTTGGCCCTGCCCAAAATTAAAGCCAAACTGGATCCTGATGGTCCCTCTCCATCCAGGAATTCCAGGGCACATCCGTGGGGAGGCAGCTCCAAGGCTTCAACATCCCACCTGGGCTTTTTCACTGCCCAAACTATAAATTCTGGTTCACATTTATTATATATATATATATATCAATGTTGTATATTTATATAATGAATTGATAAATAAATAAATAAACAATACATCAAATAAATAAATATAAAAATTATATAGATATATTATTTCTTACCCCACACTAATATTTGCTTTCACAGCTATTCCAACAGACAGCAAGTGCATCAAGGGGTGTTTGCCCAGCATTATATTCACATGGCAGCAGCAGGTATTTTCTTTTGGCTCTTGTTACACAAAACCCATCACTGAAGAGCAAAAGAAAACCCCTTTATGCTGAGTGCACCTGAATTTGCTAAATATGTTGTGTTACAATTTATCCTTTTTTTAGCATTAGAGGATTCAAATTCTCTGCATCTAATCTTATAATATTCAACAGCTTTTAAAACTTTAAAGACAAAAAAAAAATTAAAAGAAACCTGTATGGTTTATGTGAAAATGCTGTAATTTCTGGCTTGGTAATGCTTTTGTCTTTTGCACTTAGAAAGAAAATGTGAATTGTTGGGGATCAGTGAGAAGAGGAATGTAACTTGTGTCTTGTGTCCACACACTCCCACATCTGCCCTGGCATCTGGGATCATCCTCAGCTCTTTGGGACAGCTCCTGCCTTTTTGCTGGCTCAGCAAACACAAGACAGCAGAATTTAGGGCCCCAAAGTGCAGGTAAATAATAAACAATCAGCCATACTAATAAAAATAATCATAATTCCCCTATCAAAGTGTGGCCCCATGGCTGACACGGGGCTCCTGTGCCTGCCCAGCCTCAGGATTGTTTGCCATTTCAGGATTAATGGAGAGGTAAAATATGCCAAGGTTGGGATCCTGTTCAGCACTGAACTGAAATATCAGCAAAAAAACCTGCTTTAGGAGATACATGGCTGGATTCCTATTTATCTCTCCTTTTTATTAAAAATCCAACTAATAAAATAAAAGGCAGCTCTAAGAGACTTCAAGCCCAGCAGAGGAAGCTGAATTCAGGCCCTGCTGCCCAAACTGATGAGATCTTTGGAAGGGAATCACAAATGTCAGCAAAAATTCATTTGCCCAAACACAAGTGAGAAAGCAAGTTTGTTTTTTTTCCCTGCAATGAAAACAAGTCAAGGATGGTAAGATTGCTTAGAAGAGACAGAAAAGACAACAACAACAAAAAAAAAGGAGACTAAAATGAGGTTGAGAGGATGGAGGAAAAAGGTGGCAAGAGATAAGGAACTGAGAGTGAGAGATTTACAGCCCAGGGACAGCTCAGGAGCTGTGATAAAGCTTCAGGTGCTGGAGCCACAGGTATATCCTCATCCTGTGCCAGTCCTGAGCCTTCCTCACTGTGCCTGAACCCTAAACCCAAATGAAATCACAGTGCAGCTCGTTATGGGCTTGTGAGTTTAATTATCTGAGCCCTCCCCTGTGCTCTGGACAGCTCAGCCCTGAGCCTCCCCCTCTGGAGCCATCCTTGGGAACTCTCCAGTGCAGGATTGCTGCTGAGCAGCATCATTAAACCAGGTTACATAAAGGCTAAATCACCAAAATAAATAAAAAAAAATTACTTTTCCAATTGCCCAGCTTGTGGAGATTCAGGGGGAAGGAAGGGACACTGTATTTTGGGTTTATTTCTAGGAAAGATGAGAGCAGGTAGCTGAGCTGACCCTGCTGCAACCCCCTGACAGATCTGTGCCCTCTAGTCCTGCTCTGCTCAGACATTTGGAGTGATGCAAGTGGCCAGAATGTGCTGCTTAAACCAAGACCAGGCTCCCAGCACCCAGACTGGAGGTGCAAGAGGCTTTTGTCACACCCAAATTCAAGGCAGGAGTGAGGGTGGGACAGGAATTAGTTGTGTCAGGGATTAAAATCCAACTCCACACACCTGACAGAAAACAACTCAAACTCAGAACTGCTGCCAGACCCTCCCAGCAACAACAGCTTTGTAAGCCACTGGCTGAACAGAGGCATTCCAAACTTCCTACCTTTGGCAAAACCACTCATTCACAAGGAATTCATCTGCAGAACCTGGAAAGACACACCACCTTTTTTCACGTGGCCCTTGTGAGTTATATTCTTCTGACAAGCCCCAATTATTGGTGCCCATGAACACCTTAGAAGGGACCAGCCCCTCCAATGAACTGTTGTACAGCAAACCACACACCAAAAAAAGCCTTTATTACTCATTCCAGAGCCAATCCTGAAGACTTGCAAATTAACAGGTGGAATATTTGCCTTCTTATAGAAGAATATACCAATTTAGCTGAGAAGTGGTGGCTGTTATGATGCTGCTCCTCATCCCAATTCCATTTCTAAACCCTCCACTCTTTTAAAGTCTTGGAAAGTACCATCTGTGGAGATACTTTGTGAGCATTTCATGAGAAATACTCTGGAGTGTTTTGGCAAAGCAGTGGTATCAACATTTGTAACACACAGGTTCAAGCACAGATAACTCCCAGTCCAAAAAACCAACACAGCCTCCCCAGGCAGAGCAGCACGAGCTGAGTCCCATTTGGAATCATCCTGACTGGTCAGACTAAGGCAGAAGATGCTTATTTTCCATTTTAACTTTTATGCTCTATTAGATTTAGTCTCCTTGTCTGGTATCAGTTATGAAAGAAGCATTAAGAAAACATCTGCAGAGGGTCAAATCCATCTTAACCTTCAAAAACAACAACAAATCCACCCCTGCCAGCTTAATGGCAACAAGCCTACTACTAAATTAATAATAATAAGCCCCAGAATAGTCTGCCAGTGCCTCAGCTGTTGTGCTCACACATAAATCTTGAGTTTCTCCAGTGCAGCACTGGCCTTAGGGTTGGCTGATTAAGCAAAACTTGATCATAGGAGATAAAATTCACATCCAATTCCACCCTGAGGAAGGGAGAGAAGAGGGATCACTTGTAACCTGCCAATAAGAATCAAGGGTGGGGGTAGAAATCAAAGGCAAGGTTGTAATTTCAAACCCAGCATAAATTAATTGCTTTTTTGGAAGTCGGCCATGGGTTTGTTCACTGGGAAAATGAAAGACTGGGAATCAGCATCTTCAGGGGGGTGTTAGGATCAGGATTAACAAGAGCTGAAGAGGACCCAGTGACCTCTGCAGACATCCCAAATTTGTGAGTTTGTGCCACTCACACAACAAGGGGGGTTTTGTTTCCTCCGTCCCAGAGCGAAGGAGAAACAGGAATCCCAATAAACAAAGGAACAGCAAACTCCCAGCAGAGAGCAGGGAACACTCCACACAACCATAAATATTTTATTGAGGCAGAATTGCTGCTTCATTCAGGAAATTATTTGATACCATCAAGGGCTGAATAAGCTGGAAGCAGAGAAGGGGCTGGGCAAGCCAAGAAATTACTGTCAGGAGGAGCTGACTTCATCCAGAGCAGTGGCTGCTGCACAGGACTTCAAAAAAAGGACTTTAAAATTGCTACTTTTGTTTGCACATTTGCTAATTCAACACTGCAAAGGGATAAGATACCTATTGCAGTGAAAGAACATTGGTTGGTAGGGGTTGTCAGAGCACATTAGAGAACTAAAAACAGCCTCTGAGATGGCAGTGAGAGACAATTTTAGCTCCTTTAACGTTCTCCCACTTTTTACCTCACTATCACAGATAAATCAGTAATCATTCTATCACCTAATCTCCAGCAGGATCATTCCAGGCATCCTGCTCATGCATCTGCTGCTCAGCTCATTTTATCACACCAGTTCTCAAAGCTTTGCCCAATTTTGGCTCTTGCCCTGTCCCTGCCTGCAGGTGACCTCAGCCTTTTGGGGGGAGAGCTTTAGGAGAGCAAGTCCAGCTTCTGCCCCCAGAAAGGTTTTTCCCTGGTGTTTGTTCTCACTGTGCTCTCTCCTGGAACAGCTGGAGTGGAACATCCAACCTGGTGCAGAGTTGCAAGGCACCAGTTCCCACAGAGCTGCTGCTTTGCAACAACAGCACATGGAAGAGAGGGACGGAATTTTTTGCATTGCAGTCTTTAAGATTTTCTATATATTCCCTCTTTTATCATCCACATTTATTCTCATCTCACCACTTCATATTGGGACAGCTCTTTTGTCCTCAGGAACATTTCTTGAATGGGGATTTTCAGCTGACAAAATTTAGAGGAGAGTGGCCTCTGCCTTCAGAAAATTAAGGGAGTGGATCATCCTCACTACCCCATCTATTCATTAGAACATTCCTGGCTGATTCCACACCTTTTCAGCTTTGCAAATCCTTCAGCAAGAGGTGGGAGCTTCTCAGCATGCAACACCCATCATTTTTCCTTGCACAGGCTAAAGAAACAATTTGCAGGTTGAAAATGAGACAAAGCTTTCCCCAGCAAGTGCCCGTGTCTGCCCTCCTGGTCCCTTTAGCCAAAGGAAATATCTGAAGATATAATTGCTATAACAACTTATTGTATGGATCTATAACCACCTAAAACAGGGGGATTTGTCCTCTGGGGGTGCCTCTCTGGACTTGACAGCACCTGCACAAGTCAAAAAGCTTTTGGAGACAGGAAAAGGTTAAGAAAATAAATTAACGAGGAATTTCCTGGTGCATTTAACTCCTTACAGCACAGGGTGATTAACCAGGAGAAACATCACCACTGACTGGTGATTGTGAGGGTTCCACAGTGTCTGACTGATCCCAGCTCCTTCCAGGAAATGAAAAGCTGCCATAAAGGAAAACAGGCTCTTTCCCCACTGTGCTGTTTGCAGGAACAGCGTCACAGGGATCGTGAATCAGCACGGGCTGAACGTGATGCCTTTGGAGTCTCCATAGGAATTCAAGGAGCAATTAGTGCTGATATCAGTGCTGCTAAAATGGAGTGTTACTCAGTCCTCTAAGAAATCATAATTACACACAATCAGCCTGGAGCTGAAGATCCAGACATGTCCCAGGTGTCATCCTTAAGTTAAACAGCCCTGATTTCAAACAGCCAGGTGTTGGCAGAAGGGGAAGGTGGGATTCAGGGGCTCTTGTTATTGTGGAATCATCTCTGTAAGTACAATATGGAGAGTTTGGAACAGCACTTGCTCAGCAGGATGTCTCCACAGTGGTATTATATTTATTAAAGACATAAAGCACAAGAAATCCCCCACACTGCTCCTCACAGACTTCCACAAAGGCACACACAGATTTTTAAGCTCCCATGATAATTTCAGAAGGTGTTGCTTCCATTTCCATCACAGAGGGCAAGGAGAAAGCTCTCACTGATTTGATTTGGAGAGATTCCTCTAAAATTTCTAGTCAGGTTGTTGCACTGATTCATCCTCTCCCTCCCTGCTGGTTTCCAGCAGTTGCAGAGCTCCCACCAGCTAAAGATTCACATCTTTTGAGTCCTGTTTCTGCACACTGAGGAGGTGACAAATTTCTCATGAATTACCAACAGATCAGATGCATTCCAGGTAGAGAAGTTGCAGAGGACTCATTTTTACGTGTGCAGGCGTCTGTGAGCAGCCTGTGAACGTCACCACACGAGCTGCTCCTTAATTGCAATTAGCAGCTTCTCAGTTAAGGCTGTGATTGCACAGAAAGAGGCAGCAAGTGGGGCTGGGGAGCATCAAACCCTTCAGAGGGAGAGAAGGCTGGCCAGTGCTCCCAGCTGGAGCCCTGGCAGGGACTCAGAGGCACCAAGGAATGTTCTGGGAAACACTCAAGAAGCAGCCCAAGGTTCAGCAGTGGCTCTGATTAAATTTCCCTGGATCTGAAGGGGTTTGCTGCCAACTGCTGCCTCTGACATCACAGCACAGGGATTTTTGCCCTCCTCCTGACAGGCAGAGGATCATTATGATTCCCCAAGTGGACGTTTTCAGATGCAATTTATTATATTCTCTTTAACTCTATGGTTATGGAGAGCCTTGGGATGTTCCCTGTTGTGCAGCATTCCAGGAACTGCCTCAGGGATGGATAACTGCAAAACACAGTTCTGGGGTGAAGCAGGAAGGAGTGTGGGGTGAACTTGTCACCTCCTGTGTCAGCCTTGGGTGCAGCCAATCCTTCAACCTTCACATCCAGGACCAGCTTGGAAGGCAACATTAATAAAGATTCCAGAGTGTTAATGGAAATTTGGGAGCAAGGCTGCTTTTCCTGGGAAGGACCAGCAACTCAGCAGGTGAGCTGCACCAAGAGTTACTACTGAGAGCAGGAAAGAGCTTTCCACCCTCATCCATCACTTCCAAAGCCATTTTCTGTGGTGAGTCTGGAAGAGGGACAGGCAGGATTTCACAGCCCGAGCACTTCTCTGCTTACACAAAACACTTGAGAAGTTTAAATAGGCTAATTCCTCTTCCCTCCACATAAAACACCAGTTCTGCCTCTTGATTTCACCTGCTTTTAAGCCAGTACTAAGTTCATGGACAAAGCACAGATCAGGTTGTACAATTACAGTTATTTAGAGCAATTAAGCAGGTGAAGAGATGAAAACTTCCATCTGCTTCTTGCATTATAGTCCCTTTTCAAAGCAAAAGCTGCAACTAAAGAAGCCCATGTACAGATAATTGCCCTGCAGTCCCTCAAGGTGAGCACAGCACACAAAAGTTGGTTTGTTAATCCTCAAGTCACTCCAGCTCATCAAGGCTGACACAAAAAGGCAAAGAGGCAGCAAAGTTTCCTGCCAATCAAGCCCAGGAAATGCAGGAATCCCAGTCACTGGAAAACACCCCCCCCTCCGGATTTCCAGCCCAAACCAGATGTAAATTCACTCTCTGTGACAAACAGGTGCCAGTCCTGCTGCACCTTGCCCAGGAAAGGCCAATTACCCCACTAATGAGAGGAACTGGGAAAACAATCTGTGTTAATGGCTCGTGTGACCTCCAAGTTAATCAATTCAGCCCAGAACCGGGTGAGTTACAAGAAAAGCCTTGATGAAAGCTCTTAATGCGTTCAGGTAAAACCTGACAGAGGATTTCGGGCAGTGCAGTCACAGAATCAACAAAAGCCCAGGTTCGAAGGGATTTACAAAGGTGATTCTGGTCCAGCTTTTCATGGGGAAGGGGAATGATGAGAACAAGAGTAATAAACTTCCAGAAAAATTATTGTTCAGCTATTTGCAGAACGGAAAGTTCCAGATTTTCCTTCAGGAAGAAAGTGTGAAGGGAATAAACCCCATTAAATATCTAAATCCGAGTGAAACACAAATCCCCACCCAGAATCAGGGGCCTGAAGTGCCTTGTCACCACAAGAGTTCACCCACCCCTCAGCCAGGCTCTGGAGATCCCTTGGAGATAAAGGACCTTGGATGAATCCCCTGCTGCTTCCAGCAACTTATTTGGGAGCTGTCATTAATTATTAACCTGTGCTGGGTCCTGCAGCTGCCTAAGATGTGTCTGTACCCTGCAACTGAGCCCAAATTTACCTTTCTCTCCTCCAAACTCCAACCTGACTGGGCAGAAAGTTTGTACCTGCCCTTTTCCTGCTGAAAGGGCATCACCTGCCCCATATTATTTTTATTTCAGAAAATATACTTCTGGAGAGAGATAATATATGCCAGTTTTCTGACATCATGTGATTTGCCTGCAAGCTTCCACCCTGCTCATGCACAGACCTGATTGCACAGATTTGGGGTTTATCAAACATCCTTTGTATTTTTTAAGAGGAAGAGGAAAAATCTGTCTTTGGAATGATGGAAACAAGTGTGGCCTGTTTTTATCAATAAATAAAACCCTCTCACATGACAAGCTTGTTACCTCCCTTAAATTGATGCAGATAAACAACCACTGAAGTCTTTTTAAAATACAAAGCCCTTTTTCACAAAATGGGGAGGTCTCACTTGTTAAAAAGAACGATCCCATCATATGTTTTGTTGGAAAAAGTGGTTCTGAAAAGCCTCTGCTGTACCAATTCCTGTTAAAACATTAAAGGGAGTCTGACATGAAGTGCACACCCAGTTTGGTTGGAGAGGGGAGCTTTGAATCACATCACAAAATGTTCCACTCATCACCTGCTCTGGGCACAGGCTCTAAATGGGGAGACTGGGAATGTAGGTCAGGTTTTCCTACCTTTCCAAGTTGCCTATTTTTATCCATTTCTGTCAGACAAACAACTTGCTGCACACCCTGGTGAGCTGGATCAGCAGCAAAGTCATGTTTTCAGACCCCAAGGAAGGAGTGAAAACACCTCCCTGCACAAAAAAAATCCCAGTTTTTCAGGTTACCTGGGATTTTATTTCACTTCTTTAGACATGCAAGAAACCTGTTGCTGTTTCAGTTCCAGAAATTTTCAGGTAGAACTAAAATAAAGACAAGAAGCAGGAAAAAAAGTCCACATATTTAAAAGATGTCAGAAATAGAGACTGAAGAGAAATGGAAGTGTGTTCCTTCTTTTGTTTCCCAAAAAGAAGGAAAATTGTGACTGTCCTAAAGCTCCTGGATCCCCAGTCCCAGCTCCCACTCCTGGAACAGCAGGTACAAAGCACAGCTGGCTTCAAATGTATCCCTTTTTAAAGGGATAAAGCAGAGGAGCCCCAAGTGAAAACAGTGTGAAAAGTCACTGAAAGCAGCTGGAAATCCATAGGAAGTTGAAATCCCTGCTAAAGGATGATGGCCTTGGCCTGGCAGGAGCTGACTGATGCAGAACATCTGTTTACTGACAGCTGGGACTTCCAGCTTTTTTGATACTCTGGAACTTCCCATCTTCCTTTATGTGAAATCCCAGCCATTAAAAAAAAAAAAAAAAAGGAATTTCCCAGCACATTCTAAACTTCTGAGAAATAAAACCCCTCACACCAGCCTTGCACGTTCCTGTTCATTAACAATCCCTGCTGTTCCAAGGAGGAAAAATTCCACTAAAAATCAGGAAATGCAGGTCAGTTCTTGAATCCCAGCACGAAGCACTGATGGCCACGGGAGGCTCTGCCACTGACAGGTTATTGTTTAGTGACAAAATGCATTAAAAACCTGCTGGTGCTCCGGGAGTTTTCAGGCAGATAAATGCTTGTGAAAAACACCCTTAAGTCATGTCTGGTCCAGGACTGATGCTGGACTTGCTTGTGAATAATCAGGGCTGGTTAAGACCCTCAGGAAAAGGCCACACTGACAGTGGCCAGGGCAAGGCAGGAAGTTGCCAGTTTGGGATTTGCATCCTCAGGAAGAAATTAGTGTTGTGGAAAGCCCCAGTTACTGAGCTGCTCTGTCCAGTTTTTGTCCTGAAAGCAGCAAGATTTATGGCAGCATCCTCTGCAGCAGTACCAGGAACCTGCAGAGATCAAACACCCTCATCCCTGGTCAAAAAAGTCATTTATTGTGAGGCCCTGGCACAGGCTGCCCAGAGAAGCTGTGGGTGCTGGAAGAGTTCAAGGCCAGGTCGGAGGGGGCTTGGAGCAAGCTGGGATAGTGGAAGGAACTCCCAAATATGTTGCTAAAAGCAGCAGGGGATTCATCCAAGGTCCTTTATCTCCAGAGCCTGGCTGAGGGAGGGGTGAACTGTCCTGGTGGACACTCACTTCAGACCTCTGATTATTCGGGGGGGGAATTTCTTGGGTTTCACTTTGATTCAGACTTTTAATGGGCTTTATTTATGGCAGGGGGTGGAACAACAGGAGCTTTAAAGGTCCCTTCCACCCAAACCTTTCCACGACACTCGTGCAGAAACGAGGCACTTCCAAGCCTAAATGACTCCAAGTAAATCATCCAGGGAAGCAGCCACAGCCCTGGAGCAGAGCAGGGAAAGCAGGGAAGAACTCTATGATTTAGAGGCTCAGTGTCAGTGCTGTGGCTGAGCAGCCCCACGGAGTTGTTGCCGAGCTACAGAGCAAATATTTTTCGCCCATTTGGTTTGTTTGACAACAAACAAAAAGCTACGGGGGAAGTGACTTCGTGTCCTGGTTTACCACAGGGAAAACCAAGCCTTGACAGAGAGAGCAGCTTGGCTTCCTGGGCAATTCCTAGAAGTTCTAGGTGGAATATTCCAGCTGGTGCCAAGTTCAGGATCACCTCAGGGCAACAGGCATGGAGAGATGAAAATGCAGCAGGAGCCCTTCCCATCCCAGGTACCAAAGGAGACTTTTCCTCCCCTCCTTCCACACTCAAGTTTTATTTATTGGGATTAACACCCTTGAGCTGCTCAGGCCCCGCTGGGTGCAGAGCTGAGAGGGAGAGGGTCACTTGTAACAGATTTCCAGCTGATTTTTCCCTTTGTGGCTCGAGTTTTCTGCCCTGCTCTGCAAACCCAGCCCTGCCCCTCCCGTGGAGTGGGTTTGCAACAGGATCTCACCCATAGGAGAGCACCCTGGGGGACATCAGGGCACATCACACCTGCTTGGAGCTCAACACAAAGTTCACTGGGCTTTTTATTGGGAGAGAAAAAAAAAAAAAAGATCTGATTACTTTCATGAACTCATGTTCCAGAGGGGGAAAAAGCTCAACTCCCCCTGAAGTGCTGATGTACCAAGAACTCGGGTTATAAATCAGCATCAAACTTTTCCAGGAAATAGGACAGAATTTATCTGAGAAAAAGGGGCCATTAAAGCAAAGATCTCTCTCAGATCCCACTTAACATTTCTAGTGCTGCCACACTGACCCACGGACAGGCAGGAATTTGACCCACAACGTTCACTGATTAACTGATAAATGCTCTGTAACTGTTACATTTGTTAGAAAATCACACACATGGACCATGGTTATTAGAAGTAATTAATGATAACTGGTGTTCAGTAATCTGGGGATGAAGGAAGAAAACTGAGTGCATTCCAAGAAGTCATTACTCGAGAGATCAAGCACTAATTTTCCCCCAGAGCATCACAATAATGGATGTGATGAAGCTGGTACAATTTAAATAGGTTTTTAAGCCAGAGAAGCACCTTTATCACGTCACCACACCTCCATTTAAGGACCAAGCAGAACATGCAACTTCTGTAAAAACATTTTCCTACTCCAGTTAAACCCTGATGCTGCAAGAACTTTCATCTTGTACATGAGCAGCTCACTGGTCCTGCTCCCTGTGGGTCTCTAAAGACACTGAGAGAAACCTTTCACTTATTTCATGTATTTGCACACATTATGTACAGATAACCTTATAAAATAAAGCTGTAAATCAGGGGAAGCAGGACCAGAAGGAGAAATACAAGAGATTTTCGAAGCAAGGCTGCCAGGGCTGTATTTGCTTGGTAATAGCCACAAAATTGATATTCAGAAAAGGATGTTTAAGTATTTAATTTGATCTTCTGTGTATCAGAAGCCTGAATTTCAGTCATCCACTGCAGTGAACAATATACTTGGGTTTAACTAAGCCTAAGTTAGTGCTTAGCTAATACACATCCTACTCCTGGGGGAGGAGATTCTCAGTCTTTGAGCATCTTCACTGCCCTTGGCAACCAGTTCCAGAATATCATCAATAAATTGCATTAAAGATGTGCCCAGTCTTTAATTTCAATTTGTATGACTTCAACCCCCAATGACATAGTGTATTCTCTGGCAGGTTATAAAGGCCTTTAGGTACAGAAACTCCCACTGAAAGGGGAAGTGACAACATTTAAATCACCACTCAATCCTTTTTTACAAGCTCAATACAAAGTGTCAAAGCGTTTTATCCATCTCCAGGTAATTTCTAGAGTCTCACTCTCCATTTTAAACACATTTAACAAATGCAATAAAAGTTAAGACAACAATAAAACGCTGCCTGATCAGTCCCCCTTTACCTCAACCATTGCTTTGCAAACTTGCAATAATTTGGGAAAAATGGGCAGATTTGTTTTAAACAGTAACAGCAGAACAAGGCAGGAGGATGGAACAGGGCAGGGCAGGTCTCTGAGGGGAAAATGGGATATTCTATACAATTAATTTAAAGTGACAACCCCCTGGCACTCTGTGCTTAGTCAGTCCCTGCCTCCCCACCCTCAGAGCCCCTGGGGGATTATAAAATGAAAGGGCAACTTGACTGGCAGGGTATTAAACGTCCCTGCAGAGCTCCAATCCGATTTGGATCATTCCCCACCCCTGCCAAGCTCCTGGAAAGCCACTCCAGCTCTCACCTCTGGAATTTACCCTTCGTGGGTGACCCCGGGGAGCTCAGCCTGGCACCAACTTCTGGCACAGCTGAGCAAAGTTTTTCCTGCTGTAACAACCCCCCCAGCTCCCTTTTCCACCCCCTGGGTGGCAGAAAACTGAAAATACTGCAGGACTTTCTCCTGCCCCTCCTGGGGAAAAGGAAAAAGTGAGACCAAACTTCAGTCCCTCCCTGGCACCAAGAGCAGCTTTTCCCCCAAGAGCTCTGCAGCAGCTCCATGGATGCTGTAACTTGCTCTGCAAAAGTTTTCCCATAGATCCGGTTATTTTGGTTCTGGACTGGCTGTTTTGGGGCAGTAAATCTGCCAGGGGATGACAATCACTGATGTCAGCAGCCTGACCTCTGGGAAGGGACATTTCTCTGGCCTTTTGGAGCTCACAGGCTCCTTAAAAAAAAAAAAAGAAAAAGAAAAAAAAAAGAGAGAAAGGAAAATAAGACCAAAGTTCAAGACCTGATAAATACCTTATAATTATCCACGTAGAAAATCTGTTCACTCAATTCTTATCTTCCCAGCTTAGCTTTACAGCAACACTACAGGCTTGAAGTCAATAAAGGCTGATAAAACCCCGGGCCAAGTCTCACCCCCCTTTTTTCCTAAACTTTTTTCAGTAAACTCCCTGCACAAGTGTTTTCAAAGGAAGGAACAAGCTTTTTAGGACGCTGCCCACCCCATCAATCAGCTCTCAGCCAAAGCTGCCCTTAAGCACCCCCACCAAAGTCCTGCAGGACACATTGCTCTGGTTTGTTCTCCCTTTCACAACCCTTTTTTCCCCCCTGCTGTTTCAAGTTCTCCACTATTTGATTTATTCAAGACCCTCAGAAAAAGCTTCAGGGAATTCAAAACCCATCTCAGCAAGAGGCAGCAGTGCCAGGACGAGTCATTAGCTTGGATCTTAAATCCCCACTGAAATCCAGTGCCCTGCAAAGAGGCTGAACAGCCTGTGGTGATCAAAAGCCAGACTTCAGCTCTGAAGGGACAGGTAACAAACCTTTTCACAGCTCTCCTCACTTCAGTACCTCCGCAATGTTCTCATCCCATTTTCTGCAGCATAAGGGAATCACCTGCCAAGTGTAACATTGCCCCCAGCAGAGAACAAAGCTCAGAGCCCTTGGGTTTGTACAGCACTGATCTGTCACCCCCCAAAAACCATAAACTCCTTTGTTTTGTTGCCTTCAAGGCTACTGAGATCAAAATAAAGAGCATCCCTCAGTCCAGACATTAACTACAGGGTTGCACAATCAGCACTGGACATCTTTTTCTGGCTTTGAAAAACTTCCTTCTAGTAAAAGCCACATCCTGAGTGGATTTTCAGCTTCATCTAAAACCCAACAGTAGCTAAAACATGGTCTTGACTTCCATTCCCTCGAGGGTATTTACTGCTGTTGGGTAGAAATCCAGCATGCAAAGACCATCTGACTGCCCTGCTGTGGATGAAGGAGAGGGAACATCAGATATAACTGGCAAAATTTTGTCTTAAAATATTATTTCCAGGAGAAAATATAGAATCACCAGGCTTTGAAAGGTTCTCAGGTCCAGGTGATACCAAGTCTTGAGTAGGGAGTTGCCAATTCCAAGATGCTCAGGGCACAGACTGGAATTCCAGTGTCCCAGGGATTCCAGCCAGAGCTTTGGCAATCCCACCCAGAGCTGATGGAGTCCTGCTGGGGACATTGGCAGTGGGACGACATCTTTTCAGAAGGAAAAATAAGATTAATGCTTTTTCCACCCCTATAGAACATGAACTGTATATACCCAGTCCTGCTGATGCATCACAACCCAAATTATCTCCAGTGATATAACTCTGGGCAGGTCTCTGATACCTCTCCCATTTCATTTAGCAAATATTTAGTTTCTCATCTGCTAATTAACTAAGTAGCTGGAATGTTTTCCAAGAAGTGGCAGCCCAGAGGAAAGTTCTAGGCCCTCTCAGAGCTGTGCCTGTTTTAAACCCAACACTGCACTGCCTTTGGCTCAGAGTTAGAGAGAAACATCCCAACTCACCGTGGCCAAAATGAGCCCTGACTCCCTGCAGACCAGTACTGTCACTGATTTTAGCACAGGACACTGGGATTTTTTTGACCAGAGCCACAATTGGCAGCTCTCAAGACTCTCATTGTTATTTCTATATTTTTCTCAGCTCTGTTCCACCCTTCCAGCTCCCACTTTTGCTCCTTCAGTGACTGTTTCACCCATTTTCCCTCAGCAGACTCCACTGCAGCCAAGGAGCCGAGCAATGAGCTGGGTTATTTTTCACTGACCTGTCAGAGAAAGTGTCTGACTTTATTTACATGGATTTGCTAAAGGTGTGTAACAAATCCAGCAGGACTGGATATTTTAACTGGCAATTTTCACTCTGCAGAATTATTCCCTCTTGCATTCCTGATGCTCTCTCATTTCAGTCCATCTTTATTTAACCAAACCTTAACTCGTGCAATACATAAGCCCAAGGAACACAATTTTTTTTCTTCAGCTTGCAGCAGTTTCCAGCCATTTTGCCCTGATCCATTTTAATCAGCAGGCACCAGAACACATTCCTGGCAGTGGCTTTGCTCTGCCCAATCCCTTCACAGGAACACCTGGGAGTGAACTGGGAATGTATTGATTTTTCCACATAGCTGCTGGCTACAAATCCATATTCATAACATAACATGGAATCTCTGGCTTTTATCAAAATATGAGACAGAAATGAAAAGGAAGCAAAAATATAGACTAAAAATATTAAATTAATGGACACTTTGTTCAGTCCCTTGGCACAGAGATGTTGAAAGGAAAGAACATTTTTGTTGTACAGCAGCTCAGCCAAGCTCAGCCTTTGCTGCCTGTGTTATTACAGCTCTGTCTGGACAGGAATGTTCTCATCCCAGCCCAGCCTAACCCTCAGCTGGAGTTCTACTGTCAGGACATGGTGGCTTTACAGCCTCCTGACATTTATAGAGCAGTTCCAGTCCTGAAAAATGCGTTTTCACACAGTCCCTGTCCAGCCCTGAGAGCAGCCAGTCCTGCTCTTCAGTTCTCTGCACACCAAGGAAACGTCATCCAGATTTGCTCTTTGCCTGTGTCCTGAAACAGGGTCAGGGGGAGAGTCATAAACAACAAAAGCCTGGAAACCAAGACTTTTCCACAGTTCACTATGGAATTGTTACTGGGATTTATGGAGTTGTTGGAGAGAGGGAATTTACAAGAGCATGTGGTGACAGGACAAGGGGGAAAGGTTTTGAACTGATAGAGGTGAGGTGGAGATAAGATAAAATAAGATATTGGGAAGGAATTCTTGGCTGGGAGGGTGGGGAGCCCCTGGCACAGGTTGCCCAGAGAAGCTGTGGCTGCCCCTGGATCCCTGGAAGTGTCCAAAGCCAGGTTGGATGGGGCTTGGAGCAACCTGCTCTCTCATTCAATACATCCCTGCTCCCTGCAGGGGGACCAGATTAAATGCCCTTCAATGACCTCTTCTAACCCAAACCATTCTCTGATTCTACACATATCCCAGTAGCATTATTATAATATTAGGAAGCAGAAAATTACCTTGTCAGAACTTTGGTTTTTTGGGATTTTTTTGTTTGTTTGTTTGTTTTTTTTCAGTAACACTTCTTTCCTGGGTTCATGCAGCACCATCCCTTTGCATGCCAAGGGTGGGGATGGGAGCAGGCACAGGACTAATACCTGGGTTATTTTCACAGCCTTAAGGAGAGGCTGTGCTAAAACACCGCCCGGTGCCACCGGCCTTGACGTCACGGGCACAATGTGATCAGAAAGCTCAGCTTAAAGATGCCCCAGAGCTCAAAGCCTCCTTAAGCAGTGACAGCAAGGTCAGCCTGCACTTTCTGCCAGGCACCACAGGCTGGTGGCAAAGGCTGGCAGGAGAACACCTCGTGGCCCACGTGGCGCTGGAGGAGGGCAAGGAGGGAAACTCCCCTGGGAAATGTGCACACAGGATGCAGGGCAGTCTGTGTCTGACTCTGACAGAGGAAATAAGTACAGTATATTGATATTATAATGGCAAATTAATAGCTCTGCAGGGTATTATTAATATAACTTAAGTGTATTAAAAAGGAAAGTAACTCATAGAATGGTTTGGGTTGGGAGGGACCTTAAAACTCATCACATTCCACCTCCTCCAGGGACACCTTCCACCAGCCCAGGTTGCTCCAAGCCCTGTCCAACCTGGCCTTGGACACTTCCAGGGATCCAGGGGCAGCCACAGCTTCTCTGGGCAACCTGTGCCAGGGCCTCCCCACCCTCCCAGGGAAGGATTTCTTTCTAACAAAATGAAAACTCCTCCTCAAGCAGTGCCAGCTCTCACCTGCTCAGCTCCCTGCTGAAACAGGAGAGTTGCAGCTTGGAGAGGGCCAGTAACTTTTAAAATTATTTGTGCCAGCCCCTTTCCCCCCCTCAGCTAAATCCTGGAGGGAATTTGAGCCCTGATGTGCAGAATGAGTTTTATTACAAAATACACAGCAAAAATGAGCTAAACACCAACAGCCTCAGCATCAAGTGCCTCCAAGAATTCTGAAGACTCACATCTGACCATTCTTTCCTCAGGGTTTCTTTTACACTGTCAGGACTGTATATTGATAACTATTGTGGGCTGAATAATTAGCAGTACATAGAACTACAGAATATTCCAAGTTAGAACTCAAGGATCGAAGTCCAAATCCTGAACTAAAGCTTATACATCATAAATGACTTTTTTTAAAGGATATGGGAAATTATGCTCAGTTCAGGAGTTTCAGTTTGGGAAGGACATTCTTGTAAAAAACAGCAAAAAAAGGAGTTATACTCTAGTGGCCTTAACATGCCTGAATCTCAGGTTAAAAAGTGTTTAGGGCTGATGGCTGCAGAGAAACAACCCACTTCCACCTCTCCAGCCCTCCTGCAGAGAATGAACACCTTGCACAAACACAAGACAAGCAGATGGAGGGCTCGGGGTCAAACAGGCCAACCTGCCACCACCAGATGTTGCTGGAAGGCATCTTTCATCATGATCAACCTCCTTCTGCCTATAAAAGTGTCCTGCCAGTCCTGTCTCACCCTTTCCAGTCTCCAACACCTCATCCAGTGCCAGACACAAGAACCCCCAATGTCATTTGTACCCCCATGAGCTGGACACGTCCCACTGTTGTACCACCAGTGATGGGCCTTAAATTCTCTCCTGCTGTCCTTCCACATCGAGATGGAGTGGGAAGAGCAAAAACAGGATTTAAAAGGCTCCAGCTCAACCTCCCCCACAGCTGGAGAGTGCCAGCATGGGCAAAGCCCACCCCACAGCACAGCAAAATCAGTTTATATCAGTTTTGGGAGGTTTTGCTGGTTCATTAACTGTTGAGGAACAATGGGCTGCTCTTTTAGTTGCACTAAAGATAAATCCTCCTTGCTCAGAACAACTCATAATGCAGTTTAGACAGTTATCACTGATGAGGTCTCAGGTTCAGATCCAGATGTTTTAAGAGCAACCAGCTGTGCAGTGCTGGTAATGCTGGAAAAGCTCGGTGGGAGGTTCCTTTGCTTCTCTGCTCTAAGAAAACTTATTGTGAAATCAAATTAAAAGAAAAATATTTTTCCCCACATATGTATTCAAGTGCCTATCTGCAGCACCAGTAAAGTGATATTACTCTTGGAAGCCAATTATTTCATAATTGAAATGATATTTGGAGGGAGAGTCCCCACACTCTACTAATTCTGCAACTAAGTAGTTGTGGCACCATAAGCAAATATTTTAGAAGGTACCATAAAAACAGCTTTTTGAGGCATTCTCTTTGCAGTTGAGTTCAAGGCAAGTGCTCCTGCTTCACCCAAGAATGGAAACCAAAGCCTGTCACCTTGTCAGAGAATGTCTCTCCCAAGCATGTGCTCAGAGGACATTTAAATTAGAAAACGACCTTCAGCTCCTGCCAGCACTTCCCACGGTGCAGTTCCAGTGTCTGCACAGGGGAACATCTTCCAGTGGCTCTCCCTCCCCAAGATGGTCCTTTGCACATGCTGAGAGCACAAATCCCGATTAATGTCACATTAACTTGATGTCATTTGAGACTTGGCAAAGTTAATTTGGTTTGAGCCTTGTGCATGAGCCAGCAGGAGCTGTGTCCCTAACAGATATCTGTTTAACTCACTGCCAGGCTTGTGCTGTAACACTCTAAGTTCACTGTTTCCTTGGATTTTAGACCTTCAACTTACATGGGAAAGGCCCAAGGACTTCTAAGATCTGGTACTGCAATAAAATTTCTAGATTCTGCTGGTTTTGACACACTTATTACAGCATTTTGTGAACACTACCTTCCTTTTTCAGTGGATCTGCTTTTTCCCCTGTCATAAACCCCCTGAAATCCATGGACACACTGCAATGGAATCATTGGAATAACATGAGCTGAAGATGCTTTCAGTGAATGCAAAATACGGGACTGCCCTTCAGTCTTACTGCTGTGCTTTTTTTTTACAGTTCTAGAGCAGTAAAAAGTTCCCCAGTGGCATTTCTGGTTGCAAATCCAGAAATCTGGTGGGAAACAATGTGCTTTTGGCTGAGTGCAAGGGCAAGAAAAAGAAAAACCTGATGGTTTCTAGGGAATTTTAACCCACGTCCCATTCCTCACACCGGCACTGCGAGGAAAGCACGGAGAGCACAAACAGTTCAGTTCTATTTCATAAACACAAAGTGATCACCAGTTTCTAAAGCCAAACAGGAGGAGTTCTTGGTGGTGGGAGTTAACTGAAGTGCCCAAACACAGCCCTGTCCCAGCCAGAGCTGCCTCTCCCCAGTCCCAGCCTGACCTCTTCTGACCTACCCAAGAAAATCATTTTAAGCAGCACCCCCTTGGCACTGACTGTTTGCCAGGCAGGCAAAACTGGTGCTGCTGCTATTAATTCGAAATGGAAGTTGATGTTTTCTGTGCATCTTGGTAGGTTTGAGGTGTCAGGGTTAAGTTAAAGTTCCTGCTTTGGTTTTAGCAGAGGACAAAACGCTTTCTGGAGCTGAGAGCTCAGCACGAGAATTCTTGATGGGGGGTTTTTTGGAGAATTTAACAGCACTGAACCCAGTAAAATTTGAGGAGCTCTTCAATTCATAGAATCATGTATTCTGAGTTGGAAGAGACCCACAAGAACCAAAGTCTGACTCCTGGCCCTGCACAGGACAGCCCAAGAATCCCCCATTCCTACTGACCCATCCCTTTTATAGATACAGAACACAGACATCAGGGTGATTTAAGCTTGTACTAAAACCTGTTATTTTTTTTTCTGATCCCCGTTTTTGGAACATTTTTCCCTCAGCAGCCCTGGGTGCTGACAGAGTGCACTGCCACGGCAAAGAGCTTCCTGTGTTCCTGCCATCCTTCCCACCCAGAGGGAATTCAGACTGGGCCTGCAGATGACAAATTAGCAATTAGCACTCATTGAGATGAAGACAAATGACCAGGCAGGTAAGTGGTGCCCAGGGAAGGAGAGTTTAAATTGAGCAGCTTGTTTCTGAATTTCTCAAACATATTTTCCCTTCCCAGGAGAAGAAATCCTGCTGATTTGATGTTTCCAGACCAGTTGTTACAAACCAAACTAGGACAGGATTAGTTCCAGTCCCAATTTTTCAGGCACCTTTCCCTGGCAGACCCACCCCAGCAGAACATCTCACATGTACCACGAGGGCACTGAACCATTTCTGGAGGGTGGCTTGTCCTGAAACAAGTGTGAAGTCACCAGGACAAGCCATCAACACAACTAATCCAAACAGATAACGAGGTTACAAATTTTTAAAAGTAACCTTTGCTAGTTCCACGCACCTGCCCCCTTTACCAATTGCTTTTGTGCTGTTTCATTACATTATTTCTATCTCTGCCTTCCCAAACCAGTTTTCTCCACAACATCCCTTTGCTGCACTCGCAGTGATAATTCCCAGGACTGCAAATTGATACTGGACTCACATCTAGTTCTCATCAGCCTCTGGAGAGGCCATGAGTGTGCTGGGAATTGAAATAGTTGACTACAAAGAGTCAGAACAGGGCCTGAAAAACAGTCAAATAATGTCAAGGTTTTGCAACCTTAATGCACTTCGAACAAAGCCATGAAGTAGCTGCGGGGAGTGGAGTGTTGTCATTTAAAACAGGAGAGGTTTAATGAAAGCTAGCTATGTTCCCCACATTAAATGGATAAAAGCTTTCCTTTCTCCTGCTGGAGAATTTCCTCCAGCGAAATCCCACCTGTAACACTATCCCCTGCTAATCACCAGCGAGCACCATGTTCTCTCCACAGAGCATGAAGTGCTCTTTAAATACACCAGCAAGCTGCACAGGGTGTTCTTTTACACTGCCCCAGAAAGAAAACCTCATTTAACACCTTCCTCAGCACGAGCCTGGAAAGGGTTAAAGAAAAACCAACATATTTTGAGCAGCAGCATTACATTATCTGAGCATCAGCCAGGGCTAAAATCAATAGTGCCATATGCAGAGTGTCCTGGGTGGGAGCTTTGAGGGGTGGCTGGAACCAAACAGGCTGTGGGATGGGGTGGGAGGGAAAAACAAAATTAAAACCTTTCGCTGTTTCCAGAATGCACAAAAAAAAATGGGCAGAATTGAGCAGAGCTGTAAAAATGCTGGCACAGAAACTAATGCATGATGTTAATTTAACCTGGAAATATTTAGGGCGAGTTCTAGAAAGTGGTTTCAGAGCAGAGATAGAGGAAGTCCCAGAGCTACCAACTGATATATCTTTAAAAAGGGAGGGAAACCAATCATTTCTACCAACACAGCTTCACATTTGTGCCCCACAGCAGGTGCCCAGAGTCCCCAGCCCATCACAGCCCGTCCCGTGTGTCCGGGGCTCGGTGGGAACGTGCAGCAGCTCTGCCCGGCTCCCAACAGCTCCTGAGCTCTCACCCAGGGAGCAGAGCCCTGGGCAGGGGCCCCAGGCCACCTGTGCTGGTTAAAAATAGATGTCACCTCCATCAAAACCTGCCCTTGGATTCGTTTCACTGCACTGAGCAATCCATAGAGTGACAATTTGATGGAAACCAAACAAATCCGCGGCAAACGCGGTCATGAGGTCTCTGTTGTGCTCCTGTTCCCACCTACAGCTGCTCCTGTCTCACCTTCCTTCTCAATTTACTACAAGGACTGCACTGTAAAGCACTTTTTTCCTGCTCTAGGCAACCTTCCACACCTGAGATCACCTCCCTGAGCTACTGGAAGGGAAAAAAACTTTGGAATACTGATGCTGAAAACTGGTTAAACTCTGTTTGATCAGAACCCCATAAGTAGCAGAAGGCACTGTATTTTTAAGGCTGATACCTTTTCATTTATCTTGCCATGACAACTTCTGGCTGTGGTTTTGTCACAAATAGTCCTGGTTTCACTACTGAGCAGCAAATTGCCCCAGGGCACATCCTGCCAGCAGAGACACAGGGAATGGTTTGGGTGGGAAGGGACCTTAAAGCTCATCCCATTCCATGGGCAGGGACACCTTCCCAGGCCAGGCTGCTCCGAGTGCACATTTAATCTCTGGCATCCAGATTGGTGACAGTAACCCACATATATGGATATACATCCAATACTGACTTAGGAAAGCTTGAGGAAAAATCCAATATGCCACTCCAAGTACCACTGGGAAAGCACAGGTGAAGCTTGGACCTTCTAGAATTATTTATCCAGTCCTGAGGTTCACCCAGATTCCCCCCACAAACTAAATCAAGCTCTTTGTGCTCTCACAATGGAATTGAGATGAATCACCCACTAATCCACACACTCCAAGTGAATCTATTTTATGTCAAATGAAGCCACAGAAAAGCTGGAATGAAAACAACCCCTTCCACGCTGTAAATCCTGTGTTGTTTTTAACCAGAGAATACTTGTTTTCAATTTAATGAAAAGAGATTCTTGCTTTCCAAAGTGTTCTCCAGCCTTCACCTGTGCTTGCTAAGGCTCCAGTTCTACTCTTCCCTAAAGGCTCTTATGGTCAGGATGGAATGTCACAGCCAAAATACCAATTATTTCATCATTACAGATAAATCAACAGGATTCTTCAAAGAGCTTTGTGCATCACTGGTCACTCTCCACATTTTCCAGGTAGTGATTCTCCAGAACAAGAGACAACATGTCCCTCAACAAAACCTGACCCCTCCAAACCCAGTGCAAACAGCCCTTTAACACCATTTTTCACCCTCTACCATTTCAGCTGCACGATTTGCAGGGAATTTCTGAAGCCTGCAAATTTCTGATTAGGAAGTTCTACAGATCATCTCTTTCCACCAGTGTTTTACTTTCTGGTGCAGCTCTGAAAGCCCAGGAGTTGAGCACATTGAGCTGAGAACAGACTCTATTCATCAACAAAATACTGGATAAATATCTGAGTTCCCACTACAAAGTGAACCCCAAAATCTGGTTTCTAACAAGTTTGGTTTTTTTTTAAACCAGGAAAAATTACCTGCCT